>NC_134271.1:28902097-29202097 GCF_031893055.1 Leptodactylus fuscus
TCTCGGCAGCAACATTTAATAATAGGAAGTCCCTGCGAGTCGTGACATTTAAGAAATCAAATCTTTTTGGGAAAGGCGCTGCTTGAAACCGCACGGACAAATTGGCAGAATGCCACAGCAGTTGGACGCATGTGGAGGGCTAGAGATTTGTGGTGGCGTGGCTGATTGAGCCAGCGCAGCATGCATCCAGATCTGTCCTTGCTTTCACGGCATATTTAAGAATAGACTGATTGAAGGAATGCCAGGTAAGTACAGACATGAGTAAGAACTATTGATGACTAGAGACATTTTGGCATTTAAACCCTTGGCGTGGGTTTATCTCTGGTAGACTTTCCACTAGAAAGACATTATATACCGTAGGAGGTGAGATAAGGCCCACTGGGCCAATGAACGACGCTACACGAGGTTGAGTGGAAACGCAGCCCAAGGCTCCTCAAAATTCTTTTGGGGATGTTGGGAATCGGCCGCCGCCAGGATGAGGTGGCCGAGTGGTTAAGGCGATGGACTGCTACTCCATTGTGCTCTGCATGCATGGGTTCGAATCCCATCCTCGTCGATTCTTTCTGACGTTTCCCACTTGGAAACTTGCTTTGCTGAGCCTCTTTTGTCTGCCAGCGGATGCCCAGAGCACGGACATTCGCAATCACCATTCAAGAAGGGCCGTTGGCAAACTCTGCAATGACGTCTGGATGGATGGTGTGGCCGATGAAGGGGGGCACTAGGAAGTCACCTCTCTTTTCATTTGTCTGGCTTGATGCCATCCTATATCCTCTAAAGAAGGTGGTGGCAGAGTTCCTCCTTTTCCCGCCATTAGCCAATACACATTCTTTATCCCGCCATGGGTCTATCTGTGGGCTGTGGGAAAGGCAAGTTCGATGTCAAACGCCTCCTTATCATTTTGCGTGAAAAGCTGAAAATAGGGAAGGTAGGCACTGCTGAGATTCGAACTCAGGATCTCCTGTTTACTAGACAGGCGCTTTAACCAACTAAGCCACAGCGCCACATGAGGAAGCCGCCGGGTGCCCGGGTTACAATACGGGCGCTTTAACCAACCAAGCCACAGTGCCAAGGAAAGAAAGCGCTGGATCTCCTGTTTACTAGTCAGGCGCTTGAAACGACCAAGCCACAGCGCCCTGCGAATAAACCGCCGCCGGGAAGCCTGCCAAACGGCATCTCTAATGGATGACTCCAATTTCTGCGCGCCTGTATTATTTGACGCAGCCCTTACAGCGTTTGCCTTTTTATCCCATCCTCGCCAGGAGGACCCATGTGGACAATAGAAGTCCCCCCTCCCCTTCCCTTCACGCCCCCCAAACATCCGCAGTGAGTTCACGGGGTTGCCTTTGCAAAAGCTAAGAGACCTTCACTTCTATTCCATACTCGGCAGCAACATTTAATAATAGGAAGTCCCTGCGAGTCGTGACATTTAAGAAATCAAATCTTTTTGGGAAAGGCGCTGCTTGAAACCGCACGGACAAATTGGCAGAATGCCACAGCAGTTGGACGCATGTGGAGGGCTAGAGATTTGTGGTGGCGTGGCTGATTGAGCCAGCGCAGCATGCATCCAGATCTGTCTTGCTTTCACGGCATATTTAAGGAATAGACTGATTGAAGGAATGCCAGGTAAGTACAGACATGAGTAAGAACTATTGATGACTAGAGACATTTTGGCATTTAAACCCTTGGCGTGGGTTTATCTCTGGTAGACTTTCCACTAGAAAGACATTATATACCGTAGGAGGTGAGATAAGGCCCAGTGGGCCAATGAACGACGCTACACGAGGTTGAGTGGAAACGCAGCCCAAGGCTCCTCAAAATTCTTTTGGGGATGTTGGGAATCGGCTGCCGCCAGGACGAGGTGGCTGAGTGGTTAAGGCGATGGACTGCTAATCCATTGTGCTCTGCATGCATGGGTTCGAAACCCATCCTCGTCGATTCTTTCTGACGTTTCCCACTTGGAAACTTGCTTTGCTGAGCCTCTTTTGTCTGCCAGCGGATGCCGAGAGCACGGACATTCGCAATCACCATTCAAGAGGGGCCGTTGGCAAACTCTGCAATGACGTCTGGATGGATGGTGTGGCCGATGAAGGGGGGCACTAGGAAGTCACCTCTCTTTTCATTTGTCTGGCTTGATGCCATCCTATATCCTCTAAAGAAGGTGGTGGCAGAGTTCCTCCTTTTCCCGCCATTAGCCAATACACATTCTTTATCCTGCCATGGGTCTATCTTTGGGCTGTGGGAAAGGCAAGTTCGATGTCAAACGCCTCCTTATCATTTTGCGTGAAAAGCTTAAAATAGGGAAGGTAGGCACTGCTGAGATTCGAACTCAGGATCTCCTGTTTACTAGACAGGCGCTTTAACCAACTAAGCCACAGCGCCACTTGAGGAAGCCGACGGGTGCCCGGGTTACAATACGGGCGCTTTAACCAACCAAGCCACAGTGCCACGGAAAGAAAGCGCTGGATCTCCTGTTTACTAGACAGGCGCTTGAAACGACCAAGCCACAGCGCCCTGCGAATAAACCGCCGCCGGGAAGCCTGCCAAACGGCATCTCTAATGGATGACTCCAATTTCTGCACGCCTGTATTATTTGACGCAGCCCTTACAGCGTTTGCCTTTTTATCCCATCCTCGCCAGGAGGACCCATGTGGACAATAGAAGTCCCCCCTCCCCTTCCCTTCACGCCCCCCAAACATCCGCAGTGAGTTTCACGGGGTTGCCTTTGCAAAAGCTAAGAGACCTTCACTTCTATTCCATACTCGGCAGCAACATTTAATAATAGGAAGTCCCTGCGAGTCGTGACATTTAAGAAATCAAATCTTTTTGGGAAAGGCGCTGCTTGAAACCGCACGGACAAATTGGCAGAATGCCACAGCAGTTGGACGCATGTGGAGGGCTAGAGATTTGTGGTGGCGTGGCTGATTGAGCCAGCGCAGCATGCATCCAGATCTGTCTTGCTTTCACGGCATATTTAAGGAATAGACTGATTGAAGGAATGCCAGGGAAGTACAGACATGAGTAAGAACTATTGATGACTAGAGACATTTTGGCATTTAAACCCTTGGCGTGGGTTTATCTCTGGTAGACTTTCCACTAGAAAGACATTATATACCGTAGGAGGTGAGATAAGGCCCACTGGGCCAATGAACGACGCTACACGAGGTTGAGTGGAAACGCAGCCCAAGGCTCCTCAAAATTCTTTTGGGGATGTTGGGAATCGGCCGCCGCCAGGACGAGGTGGCCGAGTGGTTAAGGCGATGGACTGCTAATCCATTGTGCTCTGCATGCATGGGTTCGAATCCCATCCTCGTCGATTCTTTCTGACGTTTCCCACTTGGAAACTTGCTTTGCTGAGCCTCTTTTGTCTGCCAGCGGATGCCCAGAGCACGGACATTCGCAATCACCATTCAAGAAGGGCCGTTGGCAAACTCTGCAATGACGTCTGGATGGATGGTGTGGCCGATGAAGGGGGGCACTAGGAAGTCACCTCTCTTTTCATTTGTCTGGCTTGATGCCATCCTATATCCTCTAAAGAAGGTGGTGGCAGAGTTCCTCCTTTTCCCGCCATTAGCCAATACACATTCTTTATCCCGCCATGGGTCTATCTTTGGGCTGTGGGAAAGGCAAGTTCGATGTCAAACGCCTCCTTATCATTTTGCGTGAAAAGCTGAAAATAGGGAAGGTAGGCACTGCTGAGATTCGAACTCAGGATCTCCTGTTTACTAGACAGGCGCTTTAACCAACTAAGCCGCAGCGCCACATGAGGAAGCCGCCGGGTGCCCGGGTTATAATATGGGCGCTTTAACCAACCAAGCCACAGTGCCACGGAAAGAAAGCGCTGGATCTCCTGTTTACTAGACAGGCGCTTGAAACGACCAAGCCACAGCGCCCTGCGAATAAACCGCCGCCGGGAAGCCTGCCAAACGGCATCTCTAATGGATGACTCCAATTTCTGCGCGCCTGTATTATTTGACGCAGCCCTTACAGCGTTTGCCTTTTTATCCCATCCTCGCCAGGAGGACCCATGTGGACAATAGAAGTCCCCCCTCCCCTTCCCTTCACGCCCCCCAAACATCCGCAGTGAGTTTCACGGGGTTGCCTTTGCAAAAGCTAAGAGACCTTCACTTCTATTCCATACTCGGCAGCAACATTTAATAATAGGAAGTCCCTGCGAGTCGTGACATTTAAGAAATCAAATCTTTTTGGGAAAGGCGCTGCTTGAAACCGCACGGACAAATTGGCAGAATGCCACAGCAGTTGGACGCATGTGGAGGGCTAGAGATTTGTGGTGGCGTGGCTGATTGAGCCAGCGCAGCATGCATCCAGATCTGTCTTGCTTTCACGGCATATTTAAGGAATAGACTGATTGAAGGAATGCCAGGGAAGTACAGACATGAGTAAGAACTATTGATGACTAGAGACATTTTGGCATTTAAACCCTTGGCGTGGGTTTATCTCTGGTAGACTTTCCACTAGAAAGACATTATATACCGTAGGAGGTGAGATAAGGCCCACTGGGCCAATGAACGACGCTACACGAGGTTGAGTGGAAACGCAGCCCAAGGCTCCTCAAAATTCTTTTGGGGATGTTGGGAATCGGCCGCCGCCAGGACGAGGTGGCCGAGTGGTTAAGGCGATGGACTGCTAATCCATTGTGCTCTGCATGCATGGGTTCGAATCCCATCCTCGTCGATTCTTTCTGACGTTTCCCACTTGGAAACTTGCTTTGCTGAGCCTCTTTTGTCTGCCAGCGGATGCCCAGAGCACGGACATTCGCAATCACCATTCAAGAAGGGCCGTTGGCAAACTCTGCAATGACGTCTGGATGGATGGTGTGGCCGATGAAGGGGGGCACTAGGAAGTCACCTCTCTTTTCATTTGTCTGGCTTGATGCCATCCTATATCCTCTAAAGAAGGTGGTGGCAGAGTTCCTCCTTTTCCCGCCATTAGCCAATACACATTCTTTATCCCGCCATGGGTCTATCTTTGGGCTGTGGGAAAGGCAAGTTCGATGTCAAACGCCTCCTTATCATTTTGCGTGAAAAGCTGAAAATAGGGAAGGTAGGCACTGCTGAGATTCGAACTCAGGATCTCCTGTTTACTAGACAGGCGCTTTAACCAACTAAGCCACAGCGCCACATGAGGAAGCCGCCGGGTGCCCGGGTTACAATACGGGCGCTTTAACCAACCAAGCCACAGTGCCACGGAAAGAAAGCGCTGGATTTCCTGTTTACTAGACAGGCGCTTGAAACGACCAAGCCACAGCGCCCTGCGAATAAACCGCCGCCGGGAAGCCTGCCAAACGGCATCTCTAATGGATGACTCCAATTTCTGCGCGCCTGTATTATTTGACGCAGCCCTTACAGCGTTTGCCTTTTTATCCCATCCTCGCCAGGAGGACCCATGTGGACAATAGAAGTCCCCCCTCCCCTTCCCTTCACGCCCCCCAAACATCCGCAGTGAGTTTCACGGGGTTGCCTTTGCAAAAGCTAAGAGACCTTCACTTCTATTCCATACTCGGCAGCAACATTTAATAATAGGAAGTCCCTGCGAGTCGTGACATTTAAGAAATCAAATCTTTTTGGGAAAGGCGCTGCTTGAAACCGCACGGACAAATTGGCAGAATGCCACAGCAGTTGGACGCATGTGGAGGGCTAGAGATTTGTGGTGGCGTGGCTGATTGAGCCAGCGCAGCATGCATCCAGATCTGTCTTGCTTTCACGGCATATTTAAGGAATAGACTGATTGAAGGAATGCCAGGGAAGTACAGACATGAGTAAGAACTATTGATGACTAGAGACATTTTGGCATTTAAACCCTTGGCGTGTGTTTATCTCTGGTAGACTTTCCATTAGAAAGACATTATATACCGTAGGAGGTGAGATAAGGCCCACTGGGCCAATGAACGACGCTACACGAGGTTGAGTGGAAACGCAGCCCAAGGCTCCTCAAAATTCTTTTGGGGATGTTGGGAATCGGCCGCCGCCAGGACAAGGTGGCCGAGTGGTTAAGGCGATGGACTGCTAATCCATTGTCCTCTGCATGCATGGGTTCGAATCCCATCCTCGTCGATTCTTTCTGACGTTTCCCACTTGGAAACTTGCTTTGCTGAGCCTCTTTTGTCTGCCAGCGGATGCCCAGAGCACGGACATTCGCAATCACCATTCAAGAAGGGCCGTTGGCAAACTCTGCAATGACGTCTGGATGGATGGTGTGGCCGATGAAGGGGGGCACTAGGAAGTCACCTCTCTTTTCATTTGTCTGGCTTGATGCCATCCTATATCCTCTAAAGAAGGTGGTGGCAGAGTTCCTCCTTTTCCCGCCATTAGCCAATACACATTCTTTATCCCGCCATGGGTCTATCTTTGGGCTGTGGGAAAGGCAAGTTCGATGTCAAACGCCTCCTTATCATTTTGCGTGAAAAGCTGAAAATAGGGAAGGTAGGCACTGCTGAGATTCGAACTCAGGATCTCCTGTTTACTAGACAGGCGCTTTAACCAACTAAGCCACAGCGCCACATGAGGAAGCCGCCGGGTGCCCGGGTTACAATATGGGCGCTTTAACCAACCAAGCCACAGTGCCACGGAAAGAAAGCGCTGGATCTCCTGTTTACTAGACAGGCGCTTGAAACGACCAAGCCACAGCGCCCTGCGAATAAACCGCCGCCGGGAAGCCTGCCAAACGGCATCTCTAATGGATGACTCCAATTTCTGCGCGCCTGTATTATTTGACGCAGCCCTTACAGCGTTTGCCTTTTTATCCCATCCTCGCCAGGAGGACCCATGTGGACAATAGAAGTCCCCCCTCCCCTTCCCTTCACGCCCCCCAAACATCCGCAGTGAGTTTCACGGGGTTGCCTTTGCAAAAGCTAAGAGACCTTCACTTCTATTCCATACTCGGCAGCAACATTTAATAATAGGAAGTCCCTGCGAGTCGTGACATTTAAGAAATCAAATCTTTTTGGGAAAGGCGCTGCTTGAAACCGCACGGACAAATTGGCAGAATGCCACAGCAGTTGGACGCATGTGGAGGGCTAGAGATTTGTGGTGGCGTGGCTGATTGAGCCAGCGCAGCATGCATCCAGATCTGTCTTGCTTTCACGGCATATTTAAGGAATAGACTGATTGAAGGAATGCCAGGGAAGTACAGACATGAGTAAGAACTATTGATGACTAGAGACATTTTGGCATTTAAACCCTTGGCGTTTGTTTATCTCTGGTAGACTTTCCACTAGAAAGACATTATATACCGTAGGAGGTGAGATAAGGCCCACTGGGCCAATGAACGACGCTACACGAGGTTGAGTGGAAACGCAGCCCAAGGCTCCTCAAAATTCTTTTGGGGATGTTGGGAATCGGCCGCCGCCAGGACGAGGTGGCCGAGTGGTTAAGGCGATGGACTGCTAATCCATTGTGCTCTGCATGCATGGGTTCGAATCCCATCCTCGTCGATTCTTTCTGACGTTTCCCACTTGGAAACTTGCTTTGCTGAGCCTATTTTGTCTGCCAGCGGATGCCCAGAGCACGGACATTCGCAATCACCATTCAAGAAGGGCCGTTGGCAAACTCTGCAATGACGTCTCTATGGATGGTGTGGCCGATGAAGGGGGGCACTAGGAAGTCACCTCTCTTTTCATTTGTCTGGCTTGATGCCATCCTATATCCTCTAAAGAAGGTGGTGGCAGAGTTCCTCCTTTTCCCGCCATTAGCCAATACACATTCTTTATCCCGCCATGGGTCTATCTTTGTGCTGTGGGAAAGGCAAGTTTGATGTCAAACGCCTCCTTATCATTTTGCGTGAAAAGCTGAAAATAGGGAAGGTAGGCACTGCTGAGATTCGAACTCAGGATCTCCAGTTTACTAGAAAGGCGCTTTAACCAAGTAAGCCACAGCGCCACATGAGGAAGCCGCCGGGTGCCCGGGTTACAATACGGGCGCTTTAACCAACCAAGCCACAGTGCCACGGAAAGAAAGCGCTGGATCTCCTGTTTACTAGTCAGGCGCTTGAAAC
Source organism: Leptodactylus fuscus (assembly GCF_031893055.1). NCBI lineage: Eukaryota > Metazoa > Chordata > Amphibia > Anura > Leptodactylidae > Leptodactylus > Leptodactylus fuscus. The sequence continues at coordinate 28,910,108 of NC_134271.1, forward strand.
GACCAAGCCACAGCGCCCTGCGAATAAACCGCCGCCGGGAAGCCTGCCAAACGGCATCTCTAATGGATGACTCCAATTTCTGCGCGCCTGTATTATTTGACGCAGCCTTTACAGCGTTTGCCTTTTTATCCCATCCTCGCCAGGAGGACCCATGTGGACAATAGAAGTCCCCCCTCCCCTTCCCTTCACGCCCCCCAAACATCCGCAGTGAGTTTCACGGGGTTGCCTTTGCAAAAGCTAAGAGACCTTCACTTCTATTCCATACTCGGCAGCAACATTTAATAATAGGAAGTCCCTGCGAGTCGTGACATTTAAGAAATCAAATCTTTTTGGGAAAGGCGCTGCTTGAAACCGCACGGACAAATTGGCAGAATGCCACAGCAGTTGGACGCATGTGGAGGGCTAGAGATTTGTGGTGGCGTGGCTGATTGAGCCAGCGCAGCATGCATCCAGATCTGTCTTGCTTTCACGGCATATTTAAGGAATAGACTGATTGAAGGAATGCCAGGTAAGTACAGACATGAGTAAGAACTATTGATGACTAGAGACATTTTGGCATTTAAACCCTTGGCGTGGGTTTATCTCTGGTAGACTTTCCACTAGAAAGACATTATATACCGTAGGAGGTGAGATAAGGCCCAGTGGGCCAATGAACGACGCTACACGAGGTTGAGTGGAAACGCAGCCCAAGGCTCCTCAAAATTCTTTTGGGGATGTTGGGAATCGGCCGCCGCCAGGATGAGGTGGCCGAGTGGTTAAGGCGATGGACTGCTACTCCATTGTGCTCTGCATGCATGGGTTCGAATCCCATCCTCGTCGATTCTTTCTGACGTTTCCCACTTGGAAACTTGCTTTGCTGAGCCTCTTTTGTCTGCCAGCGGATGCCCAGAGCACGGACATTCGCAATCACCATTCAAGAAGGGCCGTTGGCAAACTCTGCAATGACGTCTGGATGGATGGTGTGGCCGATGAAGGGGGGCACTAGGAAGTCACCTCTCTTTTCATTTGTCTGGCTTGATGCCATCCTATATCCTCTAAAGAAGGTGGTGGCAGAGTTCCTCCTTTTCCCGCCATTAGCCAATACACATTCTTTATCCCGCCATGGGTCTATCTTTGGGCTGTGGGAAAGGCAAGTTCGATGTCAAACGCCTCCTTATCATTTTGCGTGAAAAGCTGAAAATAGGGAAGGTAGGCACTGCTGAGATTCGAACTCAGGATCTCCTGTTTACTAGACAGGCGCTTTAACCAACTAAGCCACAGCGCCACATGAGGAAGCCGCCGGGTGCCCGGGTTACAATACGGGAGCTTTAACCAACCAAGCCACAGTGCCACGGAAAGAAAGCGCTGGATCTCCTGTTTACTAGTCAGGCGCTTGAAACGACCAAGCCACAGCGCCCTGCGAATAAACCGCCGCCGGGAAGCCTGCCAAACGGCATCTCTAATGGATGACTCCAATTTCTGCGCGCCTGTATTATTTGACGCAGCCCTTACAGCGTTTGCCTTTTTATCCCATCCTCGCCAGGAGGACCCATGTGGACAATAGAAGTCCCCCCTCCCCTTCCCTTCACGCCCCCCAAACATCCGCAGTGAGTTTCACGGGGTTGCCTTTGCAAAAGCTAAGAGACCTTCACTTCTATTCCATACTCGGCAGCAACATTTAATAATAGGAAGTCCCTGCGAGTCGTGACATTTAAGAAATCAAATCTTTTTGGGAAAGGCGCTGCTTGAAACCGCACGGACAAATTGGCAGAATGCCACAGCAGTTGGACGCATGTGGAGGGCTAGAGATTTGTGGTGGCGTGGCTGATTGAGCCAGCGCAGCATGCATCCAGATCTGTCTTGCTTTCACGGCATATTTAAGGAATAGACTGATTGAAGGAATGCCAGGGAAGTACAGACATGAGTAAGAACTATTGATGACTAGAGACATTTTGGCATTTAAACCCTTGGCGTGGGTTTATCTCTGGTAGACTTTCCACTAGAAAGACATTATATACCGTAGGAGGTGAGATAAGGCCCACTGGGCCAATGAACGACGCTACACGAGGTTGAGTGGAAACGCAGCCCAAGGCTCCTCAAAATTCTTTTGGGGATGTTGGGAATCGGCCGCCGGCAGGACGAGGTGGCCGAGTGGTTAAGGCGATGGACTGCTAATCCATTGTGCTCTGCATGCATGGGTTCGAATCCCATCCTCGTCGATTCTTTCTGACGTTTCCCACTTGGAAACTTGCTTTGCTGAGCCTCTTTTGTCTGCCAGCGGATGCCCAGAGCACGGACATTCGCAATCACCATTCAAGAAGGGCCGTTGGCAAACTCTGCAATGACGTCTGGATGGATGGTGTGGCCGATGAAGGGGGGCACTAGGAAGTCACCTCTCTTTTCATTTGTCTGGCTTGATGCCATCCTATATCCTCTAAAGAAGGTGGTGGCAGAGTTCCTCCTTTTCCCGCCATTAGCCAATACACATTCTTTATCCCGCCATGGGTCTATCTTTGGGCTGTGGGAAAGGCAAGTTCGATGTCAAACGCCTCCTTATCATTTTGCGTGAAAAGCTGAAAATAGGGAAGGTAGGCACTGCTGAGATTCGAACTCAGGATCTCCTGTTTACTAGACAGGCGCTTTAACCAACTAAGCCACAGCGCCACATGAGGAAGCCGCAGGGTGCCCGGGTTATAATATGGGCGCTTTAACCAACCAAGCCACAGTGCCACGGAAAGAAAGCGCTGGATCTCCTGTTTACTAGACAGGCGCTTGAAACGACCAAGCCACAGCGCCCTGCGAATAAACCGCCGCCGGGAAGCCTGCCAAACGGCATCTCTAATGGATGACTCCAATTTCTGCGCGCCTGTATTATTTGACGCAGCCCTTACAGCGTTTGCCTTTTTATCCCATCCTCGCCAGGAGGACCCATGTGGACAATAGAAGTCCCCCCTCCCCTTCCCTTCACGCCCCCCAAACATCCGCAGTGAGTTTCACGGGGTTGCCTTTGCAAAAGCTAAGAGACCTTCACTTCTATTCCATACTCGGCAGCAACATTTAATAATAGGAAGTCCCTGCGAGTCGTGACATTTAAGAAATCAAATCTTTTTGGGAAAGGCGCTGCTTGAAACCGCACGGACAAATTGGCAGAATGCCACAGCAGTTGGACGCATGTGGAGGGCTAGAGATTTGTGGTGGCGTGGCTGATTGAGCCAGCGCAGCATGCATCCAGATCTGTCTTGCTTTCACGGCATATTTAAGGAATAGACTGATTGAAGGAATGCCAGGGAAGTACAGACATGAGTAAGAACTATTGATGACTAGAGACATTTTGGCATTTAAACCCTTGGCGTGGGTTTATCTCTGGTAGACTTTCCACTAGAAAGACATTATATACCGTAGGAGGTGAGATAAGGCCCAGTGGGCCAATGAACGACGCTACACGAGGTTGAGTGGAAACGCAGCCCAAGGCTCCTCAAAATTCTTTTGGGGATGTTGGGTATCGGCCGCCGCCAGGACGAGGTGGCCGAGTGGTTAAGGCGATGGACTGCTAATCCATTGTGCTCTGCATGCATGGGTTCGAATCCCATCCTCGTCGATTCTTTCTGACGTTTCCCACTTGGAAACTTGCTTTGCTGAGCCTCTTTTGTCTGCCAGCGGATGCCCAGAGCACGGACATTCGCAATCACCATTCAAGAAGGGCCGTTGGCAAACTCTGCAATGACGTCTGGATGGATGGTGTGGCCGATGAAGGGGGGCACTAGGAAGTCACCTCTCTTTTCATTTGTCTGGCTTGATGCCATCCTATATCCTCTAAAGAAGGTGGTGGCAGAGTTCCTCCTTTTCCCGCCATTAGCCAATACACATTCTTTATCCCGCCATGGGTCTATCTTTGGGCTGTGGGAAAGGCAAGTTCGATGTCAAACGCCTCCTTATCATTTTGCGTGAAAAGCTGAAAATAGGGAAGGTAGGCACTGCTGAGATTCGAACTCAGGATCTCCTGTTTACTAGACAGGCGCTTTAACCAACTAAGCCACAGCGCCACATGAGGAAGCCGCAGGGTGCCCGGGTTATAATATGGGCGCTTTAACCAACCAAGCCACAGTGCCACGGAAAGAAAGCGCTGGATCTCCTGTTTACTAGACAGGCGCTTGAAACGACCAAGCCACAGCGCCCTGCGAATAAACCGCCGCCGGGAAGCCTGCCAAACGGCATCTCTAATGGATGACTCCAATTTCTGCGCGCCTGTATTATTTGACGCAGCCCTTACAGCGTTTGCCTTTTTATCCCATCCTCGCCAGGAGGACCCATGTGGACAATAGAAGTCCCCCCTCCCCTTCCCTTCACGCCCCCCAAACATCCGCAGTGAGTTTCACGGGGTTGCCTTTGCAAAAGCTAAGAGACCTTCACTTCTATTCCATACTCGGCAGCAACATTTAATAATAGGAAGTCCCTGCGAGTCGTGACATTTAAGAAATCAAATCTTTTTGGGAAAGGCGCTGCTTGAAACCGCACGGACAAATTGGCAGAATGCCACAGCAGTTGGACGCATGTGGAGGGCTAGAGATTTGTGGTGGCGTGGCTGATTGAGCCAGCGCAGCATGCATCCAGATCTGTCTTGCTTTCACGGCATATTTAAGGAATAGACTGATTGAAGGAATGCCAGGGAAGTACAGACATGAGTAAGAACTATTGATGACTAGAGACATTTTGGCATTTAAACCCTTGGCGTGGGTTTATCTCTGGTAGACTTTCCACTAGAAAGACATTATATACCGTAGGAGGTGAGATAAGGCCCAGTGGGCCAATGAACGACGCTACACGAGGTTGAGTGGAAACGCAGCCCAAGGCTCCTCAAAATTCTTTTGGGGATGTTGGGTATCGGCCGCCGCCAGGACGAGGTGGCCGAGTGGTTAAGGCGATGGACTGCTAATCCATTGTGCTCTGCATGCATGGGTTCGAATCCCATCCTCGTCGATTCTTTCTGACGTTTCCCACTTGGAAACTTGCTTTGCTGAGCCTCTTTTGTCTGCCAGCGGATGCCCAGAGCACGGACATTCGCAATCACCATTCAAGAAGGGCCGTTGGCAAACTCTGCAATGACGTCTGGATGGATGGTGTGGCCGATGAAGGGGGGCACTAGGAAGTCACCTCTCTTTTCATTTGTCTGGCTTGATGCCATCCTATATCCTCTAAAGAAGGTGGTGGCAGAGTTCCTCCTTTTCCCGCCATTAGCCAATACACATTCTTTATCCCGCCATGGGTCTATCTTTGGGCTGTGGGAAAGGCAAGTTCGATGTCAAACGCCTCCTTATCATTTTGCGTGAAAAGCTGAAAATAGGGAAGGTAGGCACTGCTGAGATTCGAACTCAGGATCTCCTGTTTACTAGACAGGCGCTTTAACCAACTAAGCCACAGCGCCACATGAGGAAGCCGCAGGGTGCCCGGGTTATAATATGGGCGCTTTAACCAACCAAGCCACAGTGCCACGGAAAGAAAGCGCTGGATCTCCTGTTTACTAGACAGGCGCTTGAAACGACCAAGCCACAGCGCCCTGCGAATAAACCGCCGCCGGGAAGCCTGCCAAACGGCATCTCTAATGGATGACTCCAATTTCTGCGCGCCTGTATTATTTGACGCAGCCCTTACAGCGTTTGCCTTTTTATCCCATCCTCGCCAGGAGGACCCATGTGGACAATAGAAGTCCCCCCTCCCCTTCCCTTCACGCCCCCCAAACATCCGCAGTGAGTTTCACGGGGTTGCCTTTGCAAAAGCTAAGAGACCTTCACTTCTATTCCATACTCGGCAGCAACATTTAATAATAGGAAGTCCCTGCGAGTCGTGACATTTAAGAAATCAAATCTTTTTGGGAAAGGCGCTGCTTGAAACCGCACGGACAAATTGGCAGAATGCCACAGCAGTTGGACGCATGTGGAGGGCTAGAGATTTGTGGTGGCGTGGCTGATTGAGCCAGCGCAGCATGCATCCAGATCTGTCTTGCTTTCACGGCATATTTAAGGAATAGACTGATTGAAGGAATGCCAGGGAAGTACAGACATGAGTAAGAACTATTGATGACTAGAGACATTTTGGCATTTAAACCCTTGGCGTGGGTTTATCTCTGGTAGACTTTCCACTAGAAAGACATTATATACCGTAGGAGGTGAGATAAGGCCCAGTGGGCCAATGAACGACGCTACACGAGGTTGAGTGGAAACGCAGCCCAAGGCTCCTCAAAATTCTTTTGGGGATGTTGGGTATCGGCCGCCGCCAGGACGAGGTGGCCGAGTGGTTAAGGCGATGGACTGCTAATCCATTGTGCTCTGCATGCATGGGTTCGAATCCCATCCTCGTCGATTCTTTCTGACGTTTCCCACTTGGAAACTTGCTTTGCTGAGCCTCTTTTGTCTGCCAGCGGATGCCCAGAGCACGGACATTCGCAATCACCATTCAAGAAGGGCCGTTGGCAAACTCTGCAATGACGTCTGGATGGATGGTGTGGCCGATGAAGGGGGGCACTAGGAAGTCACCTCTCTTTTCATTTGTCTGGCTTGATGCCATCCTATATCCTCTAAAGAAGGTGGTGGCAGAGTTCCTCCTTTTCCCGCCATTAGCCAATACACATTCTTTATCCCGCCATGGGTCTATCTTTGGGCTGTGGGAAAGGCAAGTTCGATGTCAAACGCCTCCTTATCATTTTGCGTGAAAAGCTGAAAATAGGGAAGGTAGGCACTGCTGAGATTCGAACTCAGGATCTCCTGTTTACTAGACAGGCGCTTTAACCAACTAAGCCACAGCGCCACATGAGGAAACCGCCGGGTGCCCGGGTTACAATACGGGCGCTTTAACCAACCAAGCCACAGTGCCACGGAAAGAAAGTGCTGGATCTCCTGTTTACTAGACAGGCGCTTGAAACGACCAAGCCACAGCGCCCTGCGAATAAACCGCCGCCGGAAAGCCTGCCAAACGGCATCTCTAATGGATGACTCCAATTTCTGCGCGCCTGTATTATTTGACGCAGCCCTTACAGCGTTTGCCTTTTTATCCCATCCTCGCCAGGAGGACCCATGTGGACAATAGAAGTCCCCCCTCCCCTTCCCTTCACGCCCCCCAAACATCCGCAGTGAGTTTCACGGGGTTGCCTTTGCAAAAGCTAAGAGACCTTCACTTCTATTCCATACTCGGCAGCAACATTTAATAATAGGAAGTCCCTGCGAGTCGTGACATTTAAGAAATCAAATCTTTTTGAGAAAGGCGCTGCTTGAAACCGCACGGACAAATTGGCAGAATGCCACAGCAGTTGGACGCATGTGGAGGGCTAGAGATTTGTGGTGGCGTGGCTGATTGAGCCAGCGCAGCATGCATCCAGATCTGTCTTGCTTTCACGGCATATTTAAGGAATAGACTGATTGAAGGAATGCCAGGGAAGTACAGACATGAGTAAGAACTATTGATGACTAGAGACATTTTGGCATTTAAACCCTTGGCGTGTGTTTATCTCTGGTAGACTTTCCACTAGAAAGACATTATATACCGTAGGAGGTGAGATAAGGCCCAGTGGGCCAATGAACGACGCTACACGAGGTTGAGTGGAAACGCAGCCCAAGGCTCCTCAAAATTCTTTTGGGGATGTTGGGAATCGGCCGCCGCCAGGACGAGGTGGCCGAGTGGTTAAGGCGATGGACTGCTAATCCATTGTGCTCTGCATGCATGGGTTCGAATCCCATCCTCGTCGATTCTTTCTGACGTTTCCCACTTGGAAACTTGCTTTGCTGAGCCTCTTTTGTCTGCCAGCGGATGCCCAGAGCACGGACATTCGCAATCACCATTCAAGAAGGGCCGTTGGCAAACTCTGCAATGACGTCTGGATGGATGGTGTGGCCGATGAAGGGGGGCACTAGGAAGTCACCTCTCTTTTCATTTGTCTGGCTTGATGCCATCCTATATCCTCTAAAGAAGGTGGTGGCAGAGTTCCTCCTTTTCCCGCCATTAGCCAATACACATTCTTTATCCCGCCATGGGTCTATCTTTGGGCTGTGGGAAAGGCAAGTTCGATGTCAAACGCCTCCTTATCATTTTGCGTGAAAAGCTGAAAATAGGGAAGGTAGGCACTGCTGAGATTCGAACTCAGGATCTCCTGTTTACTAGACAGGCGCTTTAACCAACTAAGCCACAGCGCCACATGAGGAAGCCGCCGGGTGCCCGGGTTACAATATGGGCGCTTTAACCAACCAAGCCACAGTGCCACGGAAAGAAAGCGCTGGATCTCCTGTTTACTAGACAGGCGCTTGAAACGACCAAGCCACAGCGCCCTGCGAATAAACCGCCGCCGGGAAGCCTGCCAAACGGCATCTCTAATGGATGACTCCAATTTCTGCGCGCCTGTATTATTTGACGCAGCCCTTACAGCGTTTGCCTTTTTATCCCATCCTCGCCAGGAGGACCCATGTGGACAATAGAAGTCCCCCCTCCATTTCCCTTAACGCCCCCCAAACATCCGCAGTGAGTTTCACGGGGTTGCCTTTGCAAAAGCTAAGAGACCTTCACTTCTATTCCATACTCGGCAGCAACATTTAATAATAGGAAGTCCCTGCGAGTCGTGACATTTAAGAAATCAAATCTTTTTGGGAAAGGCGCTGCTTGAAACCGCACGGACAAATTGGCAGAATGCCACAGCAGTTGGACGCATGTGGAGGGCTAGAGATTTGTGGTGGCGTGGCTGATTGAGCCAGCGCAGCATGCATCCAGATCTGTCTTGCTTTCACGGCATATTTAAGGAATAGACTGATTGAAGGAATGCCAGGGAAGTACAGACATGAGTAAGAACTATTGATGACTAGAGACATTTTGGCATTTAAACCCTTGGCGTGGGTTTATCTCTGGTAGACTTTCCACTAGAAAGACATTATATACCGTAGGAGGTGAGATAAGGCCCAGTGGGCCAATGAACGATGCTACACGAGGTTGAGTGGAAACGCAGCCCAAGGCTCCTCAAAATTCTTTTGGGGATGTTGGGAATCGGCCGCCGCCAGGAAGAGGTGGCCGAGTGGTTAAGGCGATGGACTGCTAATCCATTGTGCTCTGCATGCATGGGTTCGAATCCCATCCTCGTCGATTCTTTCTGACGTTTCCCACTTGGAAACTTGCTTTGCTGAGCCTATTTTGTCTGCCAGCGGATGCCCAGAGCACGGACATTCGCAATCACCATTCAAGAAGGGCCGTTGGCAAACTCTGCAATGACGTCTCTATGGATGGTGTGGCCGATGAAGAGGGGCACTAGGAAGTCACCTCTCTTTTCATTTGTCTGGCTTGATGCCATCCTATATCCTCTAAAGAAGGTGGTGGCAGAGTTCCTCCTTTTCCCGCCATTAGCCAATACACATTCTTTATCCCGCCATGGGTCTATCTTTGTGCTGTGGGAAAGGCAAGTTTGATGTCAAACGCCTCCTTATCATTTTGCGTGAAAAGCTGAAAATAGGGAAGGTAGGCACTGCTGAGATTCGAACTCAGGATCTCCAGTTTACTAGAAAGGCGCTTTAACCAAGTAAGCCACAGCGCCACATGAGGAAGCCGCCGGGTGCCCGGGTTACAATACGGGCGCTTTAACCAACCAAGCCACAGTGCCACGGAAAGAAAGCGCTGGATCTCCTGTTTACTAGTCAGGCGCTTGAAACGACCAAGCCACAGCGCCCTGCGAATAAACCGCCGCCGGGAAGCCTGCCAAACGGCATCTCTAATGGATGACTCCAATTTCTGCGCGCCTGTATTATTTGACGCAGCCCTTACAGCGTTTGCCTTTTTATCCCATCCTCGCCAGGAGGACCCATGTGGACAATAGAAGTCCCCCCTCCCCTTCCCTTCACGCCCCCCAAACATCCGCAGTGAGTTTCACGGGGTTGCCTTTGCAAAAGCTAAGAGACCTTCACTTCTATTCCATACTCGGCAGCAACATTTAATAATAGGAAGTCCCTGCGAGTCGTGACATTTAAGAAATCAAATCTTTTTGGGAAAGGCGCTGCTTGAAACCGCACGGACAAATTGGCAGAATGCCACAGCAGTTGGACGCATGTGGAGGGCTAGAGATTTGTGGTGGCGTGGCTGATTGAGCCAGCGCAGCATGCATCCAGATCTGTCTTGCTTTCACGGCATATTTAAGGAATAGACTGATTGAAGGAATGCCAGGTAAGTACAGACATGAGTAAGAACTATTGATGACTAGAGACATTTTGGCATTTAAACCCTTGGCGTGGGTTTATCTCTGGTAGACTTTCCACTAGAAAGACATTATATACCGTAGGAGGTGAGATAAGGCCCACTGGGCCAATGAACGACGCTACACGAGGTTGAGTGGAAACGCAGCCCAAGGCTCCTCAAAATTCTTTTGGGGATGTTGGGAATCGGCCGCCGCCAGGATGAGGTGGCCGAGTGGTTAAGGCGATGGACTGCTACTCCATTGTGCTCTGCATGCATGGGTTCGAATCCCATCCTCGTCGATTCTTTCTGACGTTTCCCACTTGGAAACTTGCTTTGCTGAGCCTCTTTTGTCTGCCAGCGGATGCCCAGAGCACGGACATTCGCAATCACCATTCAAGAAGGGCCGTTGGCAAACTCTGCAATGACGTCTGGATGGATGGTGTGGCCGATGAAGGGGGGCACTAGGAAGTCACCTCTCTTTTCATTTGTCTGGCTTGATGCCATCCTATATCCTCTAAAGAAGGTGGTGGCAGAGTTCCTCCTTTTCCCGCCATTAGCCAATACACATTCTTTATCCCGCCATGGGTCTATCTGTGGGCTGTGGGAAAGGCAAGTTCGATGTCAAACGCCTCCTTATCATTTTGCGTGAAAAGCTGAAAATAGGGAAGGTAGGCACTGCTGAGATTCGAACTCAGGATCTCCTGTTTACTAGACAGGCGCTTTAACCAACTAAGCCACAGCGCCACATGAGGAAGCCGCCGGGTGCCCGGGTTACAATACGGGCGCTTTAACCAACCAAGCCACAGTGCCAAGGAAAGAAAGCGCTGGATCTCCTGTTTACTAGTCAGGCGCTTGAAACGACCAAGCCACAGCGCCCTGCGAATAAACCGCCGCCGGGAAGCCTGCCAAACGGCATCTCTAATGGATGACTCCAATTTCTGCGCGCCTGTATTATTTGACGCAGCCCTTACAGCGTTTGCCTTTTTATCCCATCCTCGCCAGGAGGACCCATGTGGACAATAGAAGTCCCCCCTCCCCTTCCCTTCACGCCCCCCAAACATCCGCAGTGAGTTTCACGGGGTTGCCTTTGCAAAAGCTAAGAGACCTTCACTTCTATTCCATACTCGGCAGCAACATTTAATAATAGGAAGTCCCTGCGAGTCGTGACATTTAAGAAATCAAATCTTTTTGGGAAAGGCGCTGCTTGAAACCGCACGGACAAATTGGCAGAATGCCACAGCAGTTGGACGCATGTGGAGGGCTAGAGATTTGTGGTGGCGTGGCTGATTGAGCCAGCGCAGCATGCATCCAGATCTGTCTTGCTTTCACGGCATATTTAAGGAATAGACTGATTGAAGGAATGCCAGGTAAGTACAGACATGAGTAAGAACTATTGATGACTAGAGACATTTTGGCATTTAAACCCTTGGCGTGGGTTTATCTCTGGTAGACTTTCCACTAGAAAGACATTATATACCGTAGGAGGTGAGATAAGGCCCAGTGGGCCAATGAACGACGCTACACGAGGTTGAGTGGAAACGCAGCCCAAGGCTCCTCAAAATTCTTTTGGGGATGTTGGGAATCGGCTGCCGCCAGGACGAGGTGGCTGAGTGGTTAAGGCGATGGACTGCTAATCCATTGTGCTCTGCATGCATGGGTTCGAAACCCATCCTCGTCGATTCTTTCTGACGTTTCCCACTTGGAAACTTGCTTTGCTGAGCCTCTTTTGTCTGCCAGCGGATGCCGAGAGCACGGACATTCGCAATCACCATTCAAGAGGGGCCGTTGGCAAACTCTGCAATGACGTCTGGATGGATGGTGTGGCCGATGAAGGGGGGCACTAGGAAGTCACCTCTCTTTTCATTTGTCTGGCTTGATGCCATCCTATATCCTCTAAAGAAGGTGGTGGCAGAGTTCCTCCTTTTCCCGCCATTAGCCAATACACATTCTTTATCCTGCCATGGGTCTATCTTTGGGCTGTGGGAAAGGCAAGTTCGATGTCAAACGCCTCCTTATCATTTTGCGTGAAAAGCTTAAAATAGGGAAGGTAGGCACTGCTGAGATTCGAACTCAGGATCTCCTGTTTACTAGACAGGCGCTTTAACCAACTAAGCCACAGCGCCACTTGAGGAAGCCGACGGGTGCCCGGGTTACAATACGGGCGCTTTAACCAACCAAGCCACAGTGCCACGGAAAGAAAGCGCTGGATCTCCTGTTTACTAGACAGGCGCTTGAAACGACCAAGCCACAGCGCCCTGCGAATAAACCGCCGCCGGGAAGCCTGCCAAACGGCATCTCTAATGGATGACTCCAATTTCTGCACGCCTGTATTATTTGACGCAGCCCTTACAGCGTTTGCCTTTTTATCCCATCCTCGCCAGGAGGACCCATGTGGACAATAGAAGTCCCCCCTCCCCTTCCCTTCACGCCCCCCAAACATCCGCAGTGAGTTTCACGGGGTTGCCTTTGCAAAAGCTAAGAGACCTTCACTTCTATTCCATACTCGGCAGCAACATTTAATAATAGGAAGTCCCTGCGAGTCGTGACATTTAAGAAATCAAATCTTTTTGGGAAAGGCGCTGCTTGAAACCGCACGGACAAATTGGCAGAATGCCACAGCAGTTGGACGCATGTGGAGGGCTAGAGATTTGTGGTGGCGTGGCTGATTGAGCCAGCGCAGCATGCATCCAGATCTGTCTTGCTTTCACGGCATATTTAAGGAATAGACTGATTGAAGGAATGCCAGGGAAGTACAGACATGAGTAAGAACTATTGATGACTAGAGACATTTTGGCATTTAAACCCTTGGCGTGGGTTTATCTCTGGTAGACTTTCCACTAGAAAGACATTATATACCGTAGGAGGTGAGATAAGGCCCACTGGGCCAATGAACGACGCTACACGAGGTTGAGTGGAAACGCAGCCCAAGGCTCCTCAAAATTCTTTTGGGGATGTTGGGAATCGGCCGCCGCCAGGACGAGGTGGCCGAGTGGTTAAGGCGATGGACTGCTAATCCATTGTGCTCTGCATGCATGGGTTCGAATCCCATCCTCGTCGATTCTTTCTGACGTTTCCCACTTGGAAACTTGCTTTGCTGAGCCTCTTTTGTCTGCCAGCGGATGCCCAGAGCACGGACATTCGCAATCACCATTCAAGAAGGGCCGTTGGCAAACTCTGCAATGACGTCTGGATGGATGGTGTGGCCGATGAAGGGGGGCACTAGGAAGTCACCTCTCTTTTCATTTGTCTGGCTTGATGCCATCCTATATCCTCTAAAGAAGGTGGTGGCAGAGTTCCTCCTTTTCCCGCCATTAGCCAATACACATTCTTTATCCCGCCATGGGTCTATCTTTGGGCTGTGGGAAAGGCAAGTTCGATGTCAAACGCCTCCTTATCATTTTGCGTGAAAAGCTGAAAATAGGGAAGGTAGGCACTGCTGAGATTCGAACTCAGGATCTCCTGTTTACTAGACAGGCGCTTTAACCAACTAAGCCGCAGCGCCACATGAGGAAGCCGCCGGGTGCCCGGGTTATAATATGGGCGCTTTAACCAACCAAGCCACAGTGCCACGGAAAGAAAGCGCTGGATCTCCTGTTTACTAGACAGGCGCTTGAAACGACCAAGCCACAGCGCCCTGCGAATAAACCGCCGCCGGGAAGCCTGCCAAACGGCATCTCTAATGGATGACTCCAATTTCTGCGCGCCTGTATTATTTGACGCAGCCCTTACAGCGTTTGCCTTTTTATCCCATCCTCGCCAGGAGGACCCATGTGGACAATAGAAGTCCCCCCTCCCCTTCCCTTCACGCCCCCCAAACATCCGCAGTGAGTTTCACGGGGTTGCCTTTGCAAAAGCTAAGAGACCTTCACTTCTATTCCATACTCGGCAGCAACATTTAATAATAGGAAGTCCCTGCGAGTCGTGACATTTAAGAAATCAAATCTTTTTGGGAAAGGCGCTGCTTGAAACCGCACGGACAAATTGGCAGAATGCCACAGCAGTTGGACGCATGTGGAGGGCTAGAGATTTGTGGTGGCGTGGCTGATTGAGCCAGCGCAGCATGCATCCAGATCTGTCTTGCTTTCACGGCATATTTAAGGAATAGACTGATTGAAGGAATGCCAGGGAAGTACAGACATGAGTAAGAACTATTGATGACTAGAGACATTTTGGCATTTAAACCCTTGGCGTGGGTTTATCTCTGGTAGACTTTCCACTAGAAAGACATTATATACCGTAGGAGGTGAGATAAGGCCCACTGGGCCAATGAACGACGCTACACGAGGTTGAGTGGAAACGCAGCCCAAGGCTCCTCAAAATTCTTTTGGGGATGTTGGGAATCGGCCGCCGCCAGGACGAGGTGGCCGAGTGGTTAAGGCGATGGACTGCTAATCCATTGTGCTCTGCATGCATGGGTTCGAATCCCATCCTCGTCGATTCTTTCTGACGTTTCCCACTTGGAAACTTGCTTTGCTGAGCCTCTTTTGTCTGCCAGCGGATGCCCAGAGCACGGACATTCGCAATCACCATTCAAGAAGGGCCGTTGGCAAACTCTGCAATGACGTCTGGATGGATGGTGTGGCCGATGAAGGGGGGCACTAGGAAGTCACCTCTCTTTTCATTTGTCTGGCTTGATGCCATCCTATATCCTCTAAAGAAGGTGGTGGCAGAGTTCCTCCTTTTCCCGCCATTAGCCAATACACATTCTTTATCCCGCCATGGGTCTATCTTTGGGCTGTGGGAAAGGCAAGTTCGATGTCAAACGCCTCCTTATCATTTTGCGTGAAAAGCTGAAAATAGGGAAGGTAGGCACTGCTGAGATTCGAACTCAGGATCTCCTGTTTACTAGACAGGCGCTTTAACCAACTAAGCCACAGCGCCACATGAGGAAGCCGCCGGGTGCCCGGGTTACAATACGGGCGCTTTAACCAACCAAGCCACAGTGCCACGGAAAGAAAGCGCTGGATTTCCTGTTTACTAGACAGGCGCTTGAAACGACCAAGCCACAGCGCCCTGCGAATAAACCGCCGCCGGGAAGCCTGCCAAACGGCATCTCTAATGGATGACTCCAATTTCTGCGCGCCTGTATTATTTGACGCAGCCCTTACAGCGTTTGCCTTTTTATCCCATCCTCGCCAGGAGGACCCATGTGGACAATAGAAGTCCCCCCTCCCCTTCCCTTCACGCCCCCCAAACATCCGCAGTGAGTTTCACGGGGTTGCCTTTGCAAAAGCTAAGAGACCTTCACTTCTATTCCATACTCGGCAGCAACATTTAATAATAGGAAGTCCCTGCGAGTCGTGACATTTAAGAAATCAAATCTTTTTGGGAAAGGCGCTGCTTGAAACCGCACGGACAAATTGGCAGAATGCCACAGCAGTTGGACGCATGTGGAGGGCTAGAGATTTGTGGTGGCGTGGCTGATTGAGCCAGCGCAGCATGCATCCAGATCTGTCTTGCTTTCACGGCATATTTAAGGAATAGACTGATTGAAGGAATGCCAGGGAAGTACAGACATGAGTAAGAACTATTGATGACTAGAGACATTTTGGCATTTAAACCCTTGGCGTGTGTTTATCTCTGGTAGACTTTCCATTAGAAAGACATTATATACCGTAGGAGGTGAGATAAGGCCCACTGGGCCAATGAACGACGCTACACGAGGTTGAGTGGAAACGCAGCCCAAGGCTCCTCAAAATTCTTTTGGGGATGTTGGGAATCGGCCGCCGCCAGGACAAGGTGGCCGAGTGGTTAAGGCGATGGACTGCTAATCCATTGTCCTCTGCATGCATGGGTTCGAATCCCATCCTCGTCGATTCTTTCTGACGTTTCCCACTTGGAAACTTGCTTTGCTGAGCCTCTTTTGTCTGCCAGCGGATGCCCAGAGCACGGACATTCGCAATCACCATTCAAGAAGGGCCGTTGGCAAACTCTGCAATGACGTCTGGATGGATGGTGTGGCCGATGAAGGGGGGCACTAGGAAGTCACCTCTCTTTTCATTTGTCTGGCTTGATGCCATCCTATATCCTCTAAAGAAGGTGGTGGCAGAGTTCCTCCTTTTCCCGCCATTAGCCAATACACATTCTTTATCCCGCCATGGGTCTATCTTTGGGCTGTGGGAAAGGCAAGTTCGATGTCAAACGCCTCCTTATCATTTTGCGTGAAAAGCTGAAAATAGGGAAGGTAGGCACTGCTGAGATTCGAACTCAGGATCTCCTGTTTACTAGACAGGCGCTTTAACCAACTAAGCCACAGCGCCACATGAGGAAGCCGCCGGGTGCCCGGGTTACAATATGGGCGCTTTAACCAACCAAGCCACAGTGCCACGGAAAGAAAGCGCTGGATCTCCTGTTTACTAGACAGGCGCTTGAAACGACCAAGCCACAGCGCCCTGCGAATAAACCGCCGCCGGGAAGCCTGCCAAACGGCATCTCTAATGGATGACTCCAATTTCTGCGCGCCTGTATTATTTGACGCAGCCCTTACAGCGTTTGCCTTTTTATCCCATCCTCGCCAGGAGGACCCATGTGGACAATAGAAGTCCCCCCTCCCCTTCCCTTCACGCCCCCCAAACATCCGCAGTGAGTTTCACGGGGTTGCCTTTGCAAAAGCTAAGAGACCTTCACTTCTATTCCATACTCGGCAGCAACATTTAATAATAGGAAGTCCCTGCGAGTCGTGACATTTAAGAAATCAAATCTTTTTGGGAAAGGCGCTGCTTGAAACCGCACGGACAAATTGGCAGAATGCCACAGCAGTTGGACGCATGTGGAGGGCTAGAGATTTGTGGTGGCGTGGCTGATTGAGCCAGCGCAGCATGCATCCAGATCTGTCTTGCTTTCACGGCATATTTAAGGAATAGACTGATTGAAGGAATGCCAGGGAAGTACAGACATGAGTAAGAACTATTGATGACTAGAGACATTTTGGCATTTAAACCCTTGGCGTTTGTTTATCTCTGGTAGACTTTCCACTAGAAAGACATTATATACCGTAGGAGGTGAGATAAGGCCCACTGGGCCAATGAACGACGCTACACGAGGTTGAGTGGAAACGCAGCCCAAGGCTCCTCAAAATTCTTTTGGGGATGTTGGGAATCGGCCGCCGCCAGGACGAGGTGGCCGAGTGGTTAAGGCGATGGACTGCTAATCCATTGTGCTCTGCATGCATGGGTTCGAATCCCATCCTCGTCGATTCTTTCTGACGTTTCCCACTTGGAAACTTGCTTTGCTGAGCCTATTTTGTCTGCCAGCGGATGCCCAGAGCACGGACATTCGCAATCACCATTCAAGAAGGGCCGTTGGCAAACTCTGCAATGACGTCTCTATGGATGGTGTGGCCGATGAAGGGGGGCACTAGGAAGTCACCTCTCTTTTCATTTGTCTGGCTTGATGCCATCCTATATCCTCTAAAGAAGGTGGTGGCAGAGTTCCTCCTTTTCCCGCCATTAGCCAATACACATTCTTTATCCCGCCATGGGTCTATCTTTGTGCTGTGGGAAAGGCAAGTTTGATGTCAAACGCCTCCTTATCATTTTGCGTGAAAAGCTGAAAATAGGGAAGGTAGGCACTGCTGAGATTCGAACTCAGGATCTCCAGTTTACTAGAAAGGCGCTTTAACCAACTAAGCCACAGCGCCACATGAGGAAGCCGCCGGGTGCCCGGGTTACAATACGGGCGCTTTAACCAACCAAGCCACAGTGCCACGGAAAGAAAGCGCTGGATCTCCTGTTTACTAGTCAGGCGCTTGAAACGACCAAGCCACAGCGCCCTGCGAATAAACCGCCGCCGGGAAGCCTGCCAAACGGCATCTCTAATGGATGACTCCAATTTCTGCGCGCCTGTATTATTTGACGCAGCCTTTACAGCGTTTGCCTTTTTATCCCATCCTCGCCAGGAGGACCCATGTGGACAATAGAAGTCCCCCCTCCCCTTCCCTTCACGCCCCCCAAACATCCGCAGTGAGTTTCACGGGGTTGCCTTTGCAAAAGCTAAGAGACCTTCACTTCTATTCCATACTCGGCAGCAACATTTAATAATAGGAAGTCCCTGCGAGTCGTGACATTTAAGAAATCAAATCTTTTTGGGAAAGGCGCTGCTTGAAACCGCACGGACAAATTGGCAGAATGCCACAGCAGTTGGACGCATGTGGAGGGCTAGAGATTTGTGGTGGCGTGGCTGATTGAGCCAGCGCAGCATGCATCCAGATCTGTCTTGCTTTCACGGCATATTTAAGGAATAGACTGATTGAAGGAATGCCAGGTAAGTACAGACATGAGTAAGAACTATTGATGACTAGAGACATTTTGGCATTTAAACCCTTGGCGTGGGTTTATCTCTGGTAGACTTTCCACTAGAAAGACATTATATACCGTAGGAGGTGAGATAAGGCCCAGTGGGCCAATGAACGACGCTACACGAGGTTGAGTGGAAACGCAGCCCAAGGCTCCTCAAAATTCTTTTGGGGATGTTGGGAATCGGCCGCCGCCAGGATGAGGTGGCCGAGTGGTTAAGGCGATGGACTGCTACTCCATTGTGCTCTGCATGCATGGGTTCGAATCCCATCCTCGTCGATTCTTTCTGACGTTTCCCACTTGGAAACTTGCTTTGCTGAGCCTCTTTTGTCTGCCAGCGGATGCCCAGAGCACGGACATTCGCAATCACCATTCAAGAAGGGCCGTTGGCAAACTCTGCAATGACGTCTGGATGGATGGTGTGGCCGATGAAGGGGGGCACTAGGAAGTCACCTCTCTTTTCATTTGTCTGGCTTGATGCCATCCTATATCCTCTAAAGAAGGTGGTGGCAGAGTTCCTCCTTTTCCCGCCATTAGCCAATACACATTCTTTATCCCGCCATGGGTCTATCTTTGGGCTGTGGGAAAGGCAAGTTCGATGTCAAACGCCTCCTTATCATTTTGCGTGAAAAGCTGAAAATAGGGAAGGTAGGCACTGCTGAGATTCGAACTCAGGATCTCCTGTTTACTAGACAGGCGCTTTAACCAACTAAGCCACAGCGCCACATGAGGAAGCCGCCGGGTGCCCGGGTTACAATACGGGAGCTTTAACCAACCAAGCCACAGTGCCACGGAAAGAAAGCGCTGGATCTCCTGTTTACTAGTCAGGCGCTTGAAACGACCAAGCCACAGCGCCCTGCGAATAAACCGCCGCCGGGAAGCCTGCCAAACGGCATCTCTAATGGATGACTCCAATTTCTGCGCGCCTGTATTATTTGACGCAGCCCTTACAGCGTTTGCCTTTTTATCCCATCCTCGCCAGGAGGACCCATGTGGACAATAGAAGTCCCCCCTCCCCTTCCCTTCACGCCCCCCAAACATCCGCAGTGAGTTTCACGGGGTTGCCTTTGCAAAAGCTAAGAGACCTTCACTTCTATTCCATACTCGGCAGCAACATTTAATAATAGGAAGTCCCTGCGAGTCGTGACATTTAAGAAATCAAATCTTTTTGGGAAAGGCGCTGCTTGAAACCGCACGGACAAATTGGCAGAATGCCACAGCAGTTGGACGCATGTGGAGGGCTAGAGATTTGTGGTGGCGTGGCTGATTGAGCCAGCGCAGCATGCATCCAGATCTGTCTTGCTTTCACGGCATATTTAAGGAATAGACTGATTGAAGGAATGCCAGGGAAGTACAGACATGAGTAAGAACTATTGATGACTAGAGACATTTTGGCATTTAAACCCTTGGCGTGGGTTTATCTCTGGTAGACTTTCCACTAGAAAGACATTATATACCGTAGGAGGTGAGATAAGGCCCACTGGGCCAATGAACGACGCTACACGAGGTTGAGTGGAAACGCAGCCCAAGGCTCCTCAAAATTCTTTTGGGGATGTTGGGAATCGGCCGCCGGCAGGACGAGGTGGCCGAGTGGTTAAGGCGATGGACTGCTAATCCATTGTGCTCTGCATGCATGGGTTCGAATCCCATCCTCGTCGATTCTTTCTGACGTTTCCCACTTGGAAACTTGCTTTGCTGAGCCTCTTTTGTCTGCCAGCGGATGCCCAGAGCACGGACATTCGCAATCACCATTCAAGAAGGGCCGTTGGCAAACTCTGCAATGACGTCTGGATGGATGGTGTGGCCGATGAAGGGGGGCACTAGGAAGTCACCTCTCTTTTCATTTGTCTGGCTTGATGCCATCCTATATCCTCTAAAGAAGGTGGTGGCAGAGTTCCTCCTTTTCCCGCCATTAGCCAATACACATTCTTTATCCCGCCATGGGTCTATCTTTGGGCTGTGGGAAAGGCAAGTTCGATGTCAAACGCCTCCTTATCATTTTGCGTGAAAAGCTGAAAATAGGGAAGGTAGGCACTGCTGAGATTCGAACTCAGGATCTCCTGTTTACTAGACAGGCGCTTTAACCAACTAAGCCACAGCGCCACATGAGGAAGCCGCAGGGTGCCCGGGTTATAATATGGGCGCTTTAACCAACCAAGCCACAGTGCCACGGAAAGAAAGCGCTGGATCTCCTGTTTACTAGACAGGCGCTTGAAACGACCAAGCCACAGCGCCCTGCGAATAAACCGCCGCCGGGAAGCCTGCCAAACGGCATCTCTAATGGATGACTCCAATTTCTGCGCGCCTGTATTATTTGACGCAGCCCTTACAGCGTTTGCCTTTTTATCCCATCCTCGCCAGGAGGACCCATGTGGACAATAGAAGTCCCCCCTCCCCTTCCCTTCACGCCCCCCAAACATCCGCAGTGAGTTTCACGGGGTTGCCTTTGCAAAAGCTAAGAGACCTTCACTTCTATTCCATACTCGGCAGCAACATTTAATAATAGGAAGTCCCTGCGAGTCGTGACATTTAAGAAATCAAATCTTTTTGGGAAAGGCGCTGCTTGAAACCGCACGGACAAATTGGCAGAATGCCACAGCAGTTGGACGCATGTGGAGGGCTAGAGATTTGTGGTGGCGTGGCTGATTGAGCCAGCGCAGCATGCATCCAGATCTGTCTTGCTTTCACGGCATATTTAAGGAATAGACTGATTGAAGGAATGCCAGGGAAGTACAGACATGAGTAAGAACTATTGATGACTAGAGACATTTTGGCAT
Source organism: Leptodactylus fuscus (assembly GCF_031893055.1). NCBI lineage: Eukaryota > Metazoa > Chordata > Amphibia > Anura > Leptodactylidae > Leptodactylus > Leptodactylus fuscus. The sequence goes on from NC_134271.1 coordinate 28,931,352, forward strand.
TTAAACCCTTGGCGTGGGTTTATCTCTGGTAGACTTTCCACTAGAAAGACATTATATACCGTAGGAGGTGAGATAAGGCCCAGTGGGCCAATGAACGACGCTACACGAGGTTGAGTGGAAACGCAGCCCAAGGCTCCTCAAAATTCTTTTGGGGATGTTGGGTATCGGCCGCCGCCAGGACGAGGTGGCCGAGTGGTTAAGGCGATGGACTGCTAATCCATTGTGCTCTGCATGCATGGGTTCGAATCCCATCCTCGTCGATTCTTTCTGACGTTTCCCACTTGGAAACTTGCTTTGCTGAGCCTCTTTTGTCTGCCAGCGGATGCCCAGAGCACGGACATTCGCAATCACCATTCAAGAAGGGCCGTTGGCAAACTCTGCAATGACGTCTGGATGGATGGTGTGGCCGATGAAGGGGGGCACTAGGAAGTCACCTCTCTTTTCATTTGTCTGGCTTGATGCCATCCTATATCCTCTAAAGAAGGTGGTGGCAGAGTTCCTCCTTTTCCCGCCATTAGCCAATACACATTCTTTATCCCGCCATGGGTCTATCTTTGGGCTGTGGGAAAGGCAAGTTCGATGTCAAACGCCTCCTTATCATTTTGCGTGAAAAGCTGAAAATAGGGAAGGTAGGCACTGCTGAGATTCGAACTCAGGATCTCCTGTTTACTAGACAGGCGCTTTAACCAACTAAGCCACAGCGCCACATGAGGAAGCCGCAGGGTGCCCGGGTTATAATATGGGCGCTTTAACCAACCAAGCCACAGTGCCACGGAAAGAAAGCGCTGGATCTCCTGTTTACTAGACAGGCGCTTGAAACGACCAAGCCACAGCGCCCTGCGAATAAACCGCCGCCGGGAAGCCTGCCAAACGGCATCTCTAATGGATGACTCCAATTTCTGCGCGCCTGTATTATTTGACGCAGCCCTTACAGCGTTTGCCTTTTTATCCCATCCTCGCCAGGAGGACCCATGTGGACAATAGAAGTCCCCCCTCCCCTTCCCTTCACGCCCCCCAAACATCCGCAGTGAGTTTCACGGGGTTGCCTTTGCAAAAGCTAAGAGACCTTCACTTCTATTCCATACTCGGCAGCAACATTTAATAATAGGAAGTCCCTGCGAGTCGTGACATTTAAGAAATCAAATCTTTTTGGGAAAGGCGCTGCTTGAAACCGCACGGACAAATTGGCAGAATGCCACAGCAGTTGGACGCATGTGGAGGGCTAGAGATTTGTGGTGGCGTGGCTGATTGAGCCAGCGCAGCATGCATCCAGATCTGTCTTGCTTTCACGGCATATTTAAGGAATAGACTGATTGAAGGAATGCCAGGGAAGTACAGACATGAGTAAGAACTATTGATGACTAGAGACATTTTGGCATTTAAACCCTTGGCGTGGGTTTATCTCTGGTAGACTTTCCACTAGAAAGACATTATATACCGTAGGAGGTGAGATAAGGCCCAGTGGGCCAATGAACGACGCTACACGAGGTTGAGTGGAAACGCAGCCCAAGGCTCCTCAAAATTCTTTTGGGGATGTTGGGTATCGGCCGCCGCCAGGACGAGGTGGCCGAGTGGTTAAGGCGATGGACTGCTAATCCATTGTGCTCTGCATGCATGGGTTCGAATCCCATCCTCGTCGATTCTTTCTGACGTTTCCCACTTGGAAACTTGCTTTGCTGAGCCTCTTTTGTCTGCCAGCGGATGCCCAGAGCACGGACATTCGCAATCACCATTCAAGAAGGGCCGTTGGCAAACTCTGCAATGACGTCTGGATGGATGGTGTGGCCGATGAAGGGGGGCACTAGGAAGTCACCTCTCTTTTCATTTGTCTGGCTTGATGCCATCCTATATCCTCTAAAGAAGGTGGTGGCAGAGTTCCTCCTTTTCCCGCCATTAGCCAATACACATTCTTTATCCCGCCATGGGTCTATCTTTGGGCTGTGGGAAAGGCAAGTTCGATGTCAAACGCCTCCTTATCATTTTGCGTGAAAAGCTGAAAATAGGGAAGGTAGGCACTGCTGAGATTCGAACTCAGGATCTCCTGTTTACTAGACAGGCGCTTTAACCAACTAAGCCACAGCGCCACATGAGGAAACCGCCGGGTGCCCGGGTTACAATACGGGCGCTTTAACCAACCAAGCCACAGTGCCACGGAAAGAAAGTGCTGGATCTCCTGTTTACTAGACAGGCGCTTGAAACGACCAAGCCACAGCGCCCTGCGAATAAACCGCCGCCGGAAAGCCTGCCAAACGGCATCTCTAATGGATGACTCCAATTTCTGCGCGCCTGTATTATTTGACGCAGCCCTTACAGCGTTTGCCTTTTTATCCCATCCTCGCCAGGAGGACCCATGTGGACAATAGAAGTCCCCCCTCCCCTTCCCTTCACGCCCCCCAAACATCCGCAGTGAGTTTCACGGGGTTGCCTTTGCAAAAGCTAAGAGACCTTCACTTCTATTCCATACTCGGCAGCAACATTTAATAATAGGAAGTCCCTGCGAGTCGTGACATTTAAGAAATCAAATCTTTTTGAGAAAGGCGCTGCTTGAAACCGCACGGACAAATTGGCAGAATGCCACAGCAGTTGGACGCATGTGGAGGGCTAGAGATTTGTGGTGGCGTGGCTGATTGAGCCAGCGCAGCATGCATCCAGATCTGTCTTGCTTTCACGGCATATTTAAGGAATAGACTGATTGAAGGAATGCCAGGGAAGTACAGACATGAGTAAGAACTATTGATGACTAGAGACATTTTGGCATTTAAACCCTTGGCGTGTGTTTATCTCTGGTAGACTTTCCACTAGAAAGACATTATATACCGTAGGAGGTGAGATAAGGCCCAGTGGGCCAATGAACGACGCTACACGAGGTTGAGTGGAAACGCAGCCCAAGGCTCCTCAAAATTCTTTTGGGGATGTTGGGAATCGGCCGCCGCCAGGACGAGGTGGCCGAGTGGTTAAGGCGATGGACTGCTAATCCATTGTGCTCTGCATGCATGGGTTCGAATCCCATCCTCGTCGATTCTTTCTGACGTTTCCCACTTGGAAACTTGCTTTGCTGAGCCTCTTTTGTCTGCCAGCGGATGCCCAGAGCACGGACATTCGCAATCACCATTCAAGAAGGGCCGTTGGCAAACTCTGCAATGACGTCTGGATGGATGGTGTGGCCGATGAAGGGGGGCACTAGGAAGTCACCTCTCTTTTCATTTGTCTGGCTTGATGCCATCCTATATCCTCTAAAGAAGGTGGTGGCAGAGTTCCTCCTTTTCCCGCCATTAGCCAATACACATTCTTTATCCCGCCATGGGTCTATCTTTGGGCTGTGGGAAAGGCAAGTTCGATGTCAAACGCCTCCTTATCATTTTGCGTGAAAAGCTGAAAATAGGGAAGGTAGGCACTGCTGAGATTCGAACTCAGGATCTCCTGTTTACTAGACAGGCGCTTTAACCAACTAAGCCACAGCGCCACATGAGGAAGCCGCCGGGTGCCCGGGTTACAATATGGGCGCTTTAACCAACCAAGCCACAGTGCCACGGAAAGAAAGCGCTGGATCTCCTGTTTACTAGACAGGCGCTTGAAACGACCAAGCCACAGCGCCCTGCGAATAAACCGCCGCCGGGAAGCCTGCCAAACGGCATCTCTAATGGATGACTCCAATTTCTGCGCGCCTGTATTATTTGACGCAGCCCTTACAGCGTTTGCCTTTTTATCCCATCCTCGCCAGGAGGACCCATGTGGACAATAGAAGTCCCCCCTCCATTTCCCTTAACGCCCCCCAAACATCCGCAGTGAGTTTCACGGGGTTGCCTTTGCAAAAGCTAAGAGACCTTCACTTCTATTCCATACTCGGCAGCAACATTTAATAATAGGAAGTCCCTGCGAGTCGTGACATTTAAGAAATCAAATCTTTTTGGGAAAGGCGCTGCTTGAAACCGCACGGACAAATTGGCAGAATGCCACAGCAGTTGGACGCATGTGGAGGGCTAGAGATTTGTGGTGGCGTGGCTGATTGAGCCAGCGCAGCATGCATCCAGATCTGTCTTGCTTTCACGGCATATTTAAGGAATAGACTGATTGAAGGAATGCCAGGGAAGTACAGACATGAGTAAGAACTATTGATGACTAGAGACATTTTGGCATTTAAACCCTTGGCGTGGGTTTATCTCTGGTAGACTTTCCACTAGAAAGACATTATATACCGTAGGAGGTGAGATAAGGCCCAGTGGGCCAATGAACGATGCTACACGAGGTTGAGTGGAAACGCAGCCCAAGGCTCCTCAAAATTCTTTTGGGGATGTTGGGAATCGGCCGCCGCCAGGAAGAGGTGGCCGAGTGGTTAAGGCGATGGACTGCTAATCCATTGTGCTCTGCATGCATGGGTTCGAATCCCATCCTCGTCGATTCTTTCTGACGTTTCCCACTTGGAAACTTGCTTTGCTGAGCCTATTTTGTCTGCCAGCGGATGCCCAGAGCACGGACATTCGCAATCACCATTCAAGAAGGGCCGTTGGCAAACTCTGCAATGACGTCTCTATGGATGGTGTGGCCGATGAAGGGGGGCACTAGGAAGTCACCTCTCTTTTCATTTGTCTGGCTTGATGCCATCCTATATCCTCTAAAGAAGGTGGTGGCAGAGTTCCTCCTTTTCCCGCCATTAGCCAATACACATTCTTTATCCCGCCATGGGTCTATCTTTGTGCTGTGGGAAAGGCAAGTTTGATGTCAAACGCCTCCTTATCATTTTGCGTGAAAAGCTGAAAATAGGGAAGGTAGGCACTGCTGAGATTCGAACTCAGGATCTCCAGTTTACTAGAAAGGCGCTTTAACCAAGTAAGCCACAGCGCCACATGAGGAAGCCGCCGGGTGCCCGGGTTACAATACGGGCGCTTTAACCAACCAAGCCACAGTGCCACGGAAAGAAAGCGCTGGATCTCCTGTTTACTAGTCAGGCGCTTGAAACGACCAAGCCACAGCGCCCTGCGAATAAACCGCCGCCGGGAAGCCTGCCAAACGGCATCTCTAATGGATGACTCCAATTTCTGCGCGCCTGTATTATTTGACGCAGCCCTTACAGCGTTTGCCTTTTTATCCCATCCTCGCCAGGAGGACCCATGTGGACAATAGAAGTCCCCCCTCCCCTTCCCTTCACGCCCCCCAAACATCCGCAGTGAGTTTCACGGGGTTGCCTTTGCAAAAGCTAAGAGACCTTCACTTCTATTCCATACTCGGCAGCAACATTTAATAATAGGAAGTCCCTGCGAGTCGTGACATTTAAGAAATCAAATCTTTTTGGGAAAGGCGCTGCTTGAAACCGCACGGACAAATTGGCAGAATGCCACAGCAGTTGGACGCATGTGGAGGGCTAGAGATTTGTGGTGGCGTGGCTGATTGAGCCAGCGCAGCATGCATCCAGATCTGTCTTGCTTTCACGGCATATTTAAGGAATAGACTGATTGAAGGAATGCCAGGTAAGTACAGACATGAGTAAGAACTATTGATGACTAGAGACATTTTGGCATTTAAACCCTTGGCGTGGGTTTATCTCTGGTAGACTTTCCACTAGAAAGACATTATATACCGTAGGAGGTGAGATAAGGCCCACTGGGCCAATGAACGACGCTACACGAGGTTGAGTGGAAACGCAGCCCAAGGCTCCTCAAAATTCTTTTGGGGATGTTGGGAATCGGCCGCCGCCAGGATGAGGTGGCCGAGTGGTTAAGGCGATGGACTGCTACTCCATTGTGCTCTGCATGCATGGGTTCGAATCCCATCCTCGTCGATTCTTTCTGACGTTTCCCACTTGGAAACTTGCTTTGCTGAGCCTCTTTTGTCTGCCAGCGGATGCCCAGAGCACGGACATTCGCAATCACCATTCAAGAAGGGCCGTTGGCAAACTCTGCAATGACGTCTGGATGGATGGTGTGGCCGATGAAGGGGGGCACTAGGAAGTCACCTCTCTTTTCATTTGTCTGGCTTGATGCCATCCTATATCCTCTAAAGAAGGTGGTGGCAGAGTTCCTCCTTTTCCCGCCATTAGCCAATACACATTCTTTATCCCGCCATGGGTCTATCTGTGGGCTGTGGGAAAGGCAAGTTCGATGTCAAACGCCTCCTTATCATTTTGCGTGAAAAGCTGAAAATAGGGAAGGTAGGCACTGCTGAGATTCGAACTCAGGATCTCCTGTTTACTAGACAGGCGCTTTAACCAACTAAGCCACAGCGCCACATGAGGAAGCCGCCGGGTGCCCGGGTTACAATACGGGCGCTTTAACCAACCAAGCCACAGTGCCAAGGAAAGAAAGCGCTGGATCTCCTGTTTACTAGTCAGGCGCTTGAAACGACCAAGCCACAGCGCCCTGCGAATAAACCGCCGCCGGGAAGCCTGCCAAACGGCATCTCTAATGGATGACTCCAATTTCTGCGCGCCTGTATTATTTGACGCAGCCCTTACAGCGTTTGCCTTTTTATCCCATCCTCGCCAGGAGGACCCATGTGGACAATAGAAGTCCCCCCTCCCCTTCCCTTCACGCCCCCCAAACATCCGCAGTGAGTTTCACGGGGTTGCCTTTGCAAAAGCTAAGAGACCTTCACTTCTATTCCATACTCGGCAGCAACATTTAATAATAGGAAGTCCCTGCGAGTCGTGACATTTAAGAAATCAAATCTTTTTGGGAAAGGCGCTGCTTGAAACCGCACGGACAAATTGGCAGAATGCCACAGCAGTTGGACGCATGTGGAGGGCTAGAGATTTGTGGTGGCGTGGCTGATTGAGCCAGCGCAGCATGCATCCAGATCTGTCTTGCTTTCACGGCATATTTAAGGAATAGACTGATTGAAGGAATGCCAGGTAAGTACAGACATGAGTAAGAACTATTGATGACTAGAGACATTTTGGCATTTAAACCCTTGGCGTGGGTTTATCTCTGGTAGACTTTCCACTAGAAAGACATTATATACCGTAGGAGGTGAGATAAGGCCCAGTGGGCCAATGAACGACGCTACACGAGGTTGAGTGGAAACGCAGCCCAAGGCTCCTCAAAATTCTTTTGGGGATGTTGGGAATCGGCTGCCGCCAGGACGAGGTGGCTGAGTGGTTAAGGCGATGGACTGCTAATCCATTGTGCTCTGCATGCATGGGTTCGAATCCCATCCTCGTCGATTCTTTCTGACGTTTCCCACTTGGAAACTTGCTTTGCTGAGCCTCTTTTGTCTGCCAGCGGATGCCGAGAGCACGGACATTCGCAATCACCATTCAAGAGGGGCCGTTGGCAAACTCTGCAATGACGTCTGGATGGATGGTGTGGCCGATGAAGGGGGGCACTAGGAAGTCACCTCTCTTTTCATTTGTCTGGCTTGATGCCATCCTATATCCTCTAAAGAAGGTGGTGGCAGAGTTCCTCCTTTTCCCGCCATTAGCCAATACACATTCTTTATCCTGCCATGGGTCTATCTTTGGGCTGTGGGAAAGGCAAGTTCGATGTCAAACGCCTCCTTATCATTTTGCGTGAAAAGCTTAAAATAGGGAAGGTAGGCACTGCTGAGATTCGAACTCAGGATCTCCTGTTTACTAGACAGGCGCTTTAACCAACTAAGCCACAGCGCCACTTGAGGAAGCCGACGGGTGCCCGGGTTACAATACGGGCGCTTTAACCAACCAAGCCACAGTGCCACGGAAAGAAAGCGCTGGATCTCCTGTTTACTAGACAGGCGCTTGAAACGACCAAGCCACAGCGCCCTGCGAATAAACCGCCGCCGGGAAGCCTGCCAAACGGCATCTCTAATGGATGACTCCAATTTCTGCACGCCTGTATTATTTGACGCAGCCCTTACAGCGTTTGCCTTTTTATCCCATCCTCGCCAGGAGGACCCATGTGGACAATAGAAGTCCCCCCTCCCCTTCCCTTCACGCCCCCCAAACATCCGCAGTGAGTTTCACGGGGTTGCCTTTGCAAAAGCTAAGAGACCTTCACTTCTATTCCATACTCGGCAGCAACATTTAATAATAGGAAGTCCCTGCGAGTCGTGACATTTAAGAAATCAAATCTTTTTGGGAAAGGCGCTGCTTGAAACCGCACGGACAAATTGGCAGAATGCCACAGCAGTTGGACGCATGTGGAGGGCTAGAGATTTGTGGTGGCGTGGCTGATTGAGCCAGCGCAGCATGCATCCAGATCTGTCTTGCTTTCACGGCATATTTAAGGAATAGACTGATTGAAGGAATGCCAGGGAAGTACAGACATGAGTAAGAACTATTGATGACTAGAGACATTTTGGCATTTAAACCCTTGGCGTGGGTTTATCTCTGGTAGACTTTCCACTAGAAAGACATTATATACCGTAGGAGGTGAGATAAGGCCCACTGGGCCAATGAACGACGCTACACGAGGTTGAGTGGAAACGCAGCCCAAGGCTCCTCAAAATTCTTTTGGGGATGTTGGGAATCGGCCGCCGCCAGGACGAGGTGGCCGAGTGGTTAAGGCGATGGACTGCTAATCCATTGTGCTCTGCATGCATGGGTTCGAATCCCATCCTCGTCGATTCTTTCTGACGTTTCCCACTTGGAAACTTGCTTTGCTGAGCCTCTTTTGTCTGCCAGCGGATGCCCAGAGCACGGACATTCGCAATCACCATTCAAGAAGGGCCGTTGGCAAACTCTGCAATGACGTCTGGATGGATGGTGTGGCCGATGAAGGGGGGCACTAGGAAGTCACCTCTCTTTTCATTTGTCTGGCTTGATGCCATCCTATATCCTCTAAAGAAGGTGGTGGCAGAGTTCCTCCTTTTCCCGCCATTAGCCAATACACATTCTTTATCCCGCCATGGGTCTATCTTTGGGCTGTGGGAAAGGCAAGTTCGATGTCAAACGCCTCCTTATCATTTTGCGTGAAAAGCTGAAAATAGGGAAGGTAGGCACTGCTGAGATTCGAACTCAGGATCTCCTGTTTACTAGACAGGCGCTTTAACCAACTAAGCCGCAGCGCCACATGAGGAAGCCGCCGGGTGCCCGGGTTATAATATGGGCGCTTTAACCAACCAAGCCACAGTGCCACGGAAAGAAAGCGCTGGATCTCCTGTTTACTAGACAGGCGCTTGAAACGACCAAGCCACAGCGCCCTGCGAATAAACCGCCGCCGGGAAGCCTGCCAAACGGCATCTCTAATGGATGACTCCAATTTCTGCGCGCCTGTATTATTTGACGCAGCCCTTACAGCGTTTGCCTTTTTATCCCATCCTCGCCAGGAGGACCCATGTGGACAATAGAAGTCCCCCCTCCCCTTCCCTTCACGCCCCCCAAACATCCGCAGTGAGTTTCACGGGGTTGCCTTTGCAAAAGCTAAGAGACCTTCACTTCTATTCCATACTCGGCAGCAACATTTAATAATAGGAAGTCCCTGCGAGTCGTGACATTTAAGAAATCAAATCTTTTTGGGAAAGGCGCTGCTTGAAACCGCACGGACAAATTGGCAGAATGCCACAGCAGTTGGACGCATGTGGAGGGCTAGAGATTTGTGGTGGCGTGGCTGATTGAGCCAGCGCAGCATGCATCCAGATCTGTCTTGCTTTCACGGCATATTTAAGGAATAGACTGATTGAAGGAATGCCAGGGAAGTACAGACATGAGTAAGAACTATTGATGACTAGAGACATTTTGGCATTTAAACCCTTGGCGTGTGTTTATCTCTGGTAGACTTTCCATTAGAAAGACATTATATACCGTAGGAGGTGAGATAAGGCCCACTGGGCCAATGAACGACGCTACACGAGGTTGAGTGGAAACGCAGCCCAAGGCTCCTCAAAATTCTTTTGGGGATGTTGGGAATCGGCCGCCGCCAGGACAAGGTGGCCGAGTGGTTAAGGCGATGGACTGCTAATCCATTGTCCTCTGCATGCATGGGTTCGAATCCCATCCTCGTCGATTCTTTCTGACGTTTCCCACTTGGAAACTTGCTTTGCTGAGCCTCTTTTGTCTGCCAGCGGATGCCCAGAGCACGGACATTCGCAATCACCATTCAAGAAGGGCCGTTGGCAAACTCTGCAATGACGTCTGGATGGATGGTGTGGCCGATGAAGGGGGGCACTAGGAAGTCACCTCTCTTTTCATTTGTCTGGCTTGATGCCATCCTATATCCTCTAAAGAAGGTGGTGGCAGAGTTCCTCCTTTTCCCGCCATTAGCCAATACACATTCTTTATCCCGCCATGGGTCTATCTTTGGGCTGTGGGAAAGGCAAGTTCGATGTCAAACGCCTCCTTATCATTTTGCGTGAAAAGCTGAAAATAGGGAAGGTAGGCACTGCTGAGATTCGAACTCAGGATCTCCTGTTTACTAGACAGGCGCTTTAACCAACTAAGCCACAGCGCCACATGAGGAAGCCGCCGGGTGCCCGGGTTACAATATGGGCGCTTTAACCAACCAAGCCACAGTGCCACGGAAAGAAAGCGCTGGATCTCCTGTTTACTAGACAGGCGCTTGAAACGACCAAGCCACAGCGCCCTGCGAATAAACCGCCGCCGGGAAGCCTGCCAAACGGCATCTCTAATGGATGACTCCAATTTCTGCGCGCCTGTATTATTTGACGCAGCCCTTACAGCGTTTGCCTTTTTATCCCATCCTCGCCAGGAGGACCCATGTGGACAATAGAAGTCCCCCCTCCCCTTCCCTTCACGCCCCCCAAACATCCGCAGTGAGTTTCACGGGGTTGCCTTTGCAAAAGCTAAGAGACCTTCACTTCTATTCCATACTCGGCAGCAACATTTAATAATAGGAAGTCCCTGCGAGTCGTGACATTTAAGAAATCAAATCTTTTTGGGAAAGGCGCTGCTTGAAACCGCACGGACAAATTGGCAGAATGCCACAGCAGTTGGACGCATGTGGAGGGCTAGAGATTTGTGGTGGCGTGGCTGATTGAGCCAGCGCAGCATGCATCCAGATCTGTCTTGCTTTCACGGCATATTTAAGGAATAGACTGATTGAAGGAATGCCAGGGAAGTACAGACATGAGTAAGAACTATTGATGACTAGAGACATTTTGGCATTTAAACCCTTGGCGTGGGTTTATCTCTGGTAGACTTTCCACTAGAAAGACATTATATACCGTAGGAGGTGAGATAAGGCCCAGTGGGCCAATGAACGACGCTACACGAGGTTGAGTGGAAACGCAGCCCAAGGCTCCTCAAAATTCTTTTGGGGATGTTGGGAATCGGCCGCCGCCAGGACGAGGTGGCCGAGTGGTTAAGGCGATGGACTGCTAATCCATTGTGCTCTGCATGCATGGGTTCGAATCCCATCCTCGTCGATTCTTTCTGACGTTTCCCACTTGGAAACTTGCTTTGCTGAGCCTCTTTTGTCTGCCAGCGGATGCCCAGAGCACGGACATTCGCAATCACCATTCAAGAAGGGCCGTTGGCAAACTCTGCAATGACGTCTGGATGGATGGTGTGGCCGATGAAGGGGGGCACTAGGAAGTCACCTCTCTTTTCATTTGTCTGGCTTGATGCCATCCTATATCCTCTAAAGAAGGTGGTGGCAGAGTTCCTCCTTTTCCCGCCATTAGCCAATACACATTCTTTATCCCGCCATGGGTCTATCTTTGGGCTGTGGGAAAGGCAAGTTCGATGTCAAACGCCTCCTTATCATTTTGCGTGAAAAGCTGAAAATAGGGAAGGTAGGCACTGCTGAGATTCGAACTCAGGATCTCCTGTTTACTAGACAGGCGCTTTAACCAACTAAGCCACAGCGCCACATGAGGAAACCGCCGGGTGCCCGGGTTACAATACGGGAGCTTTAACCAACCAAGCCACAGTGCCACGGAAAGAAAGTGCTGGATCTCCTGTTTACTAGACAGGCGCTTGAAACGACCAAGCCACAGCGCCCTGCGAATAAACCGCCGCCGGGAAGCCTGCCAAACGGCATCTCTAATGGATGACTCCAATTTCTGCGCGCCTGTATTATTTGACGCAGCCCTTACAGCGTTTGCCTTTTTATCCCATCCTCGCCAGGAGGACCCATGTGGACAATAGAAGTCCCCCCTCCCCTTCCCTTCACGCCCCCCAAACATCCGCAGTGAGTTTCACGGGGTTGCCTTTGCAAAAGCTAAGAGACCTTCACTTCTATTCCATACTCGGCAGCAACATTTAATAATAGGAAGTCCCTGCGAGTCGTGACATTTAAGAAATCAAATCTTTTTGGGAAAGGCGCTGCTTGAAACCGCACGGACAAATTGGCAGAATGCCACAGCAGTTGGACGCATGTGGAGGGCTAGAGATTTGTGGTGGCGTGGCTGATTGAGCCAGCGCAGCATGCATCCAGATCTGTCTTGCTTTCACGGCATATTTAAGGAATAGACTGATTGAAGGAATGCCAGGGAAGTACAGACATGAGTAAGAACTATTGATGACTAGAGACATTTTGGCATTTAAACCCTTGGCGTGTGTTTATCTCTGGTAGACTTTCCACTAGAAAGACATTATATACCGTAGGAGGTGAGATAAGGCCCACTGGGCCAATGAACGACGCTACACGAGGTTGAGTGGAAACGCAGCCCAAGGCTCCTCAAAATTCTTTTGGGGATGTTGGGAATCGGCCGCCGCCAGGACGAGGTGGCCGAGTGGTTAAGGCGATGGACTGCTAATCCATTGTGCTCTGCATGCATGGGTTCGAATCCCATCCTCGTCGATTCTTTCTGACGTTTCCCACTTGGAAACTTGCTTTGCTGAGCCTCTTTTGTCTGCCAGCGGATGCCCAGAGCACGGACATTCGCAATCACCATTCAAGAAGGGCCGTTGGCAAACTCTGCAATGACGTCTGGATGGATGGTGTGGCCGATGAAGGGGGGCACTAGGAAGTCACCTCTCTTTTCATTTGTCTGGCTTGATGCCATCCTATATCCTCTAAAGAAGGTGGTGGCAGAGTTCCTCCTTTTCCCGCCATTAGCCAATACACATTCTTTATCCCGCCATGGGTCTATCTTTGGGCTGTGGGAAAGGCAAGTTCGATGTCAAACGCCTCCTTATCATTTTGCGTGAAAAGCTGAAAATAGGGAAGGTAGGCACTGCTGAGATTCGAACTCAGGATCTCCTGTTTACTAGACAGGCGCTTTAACCAACTAAGCCACAGCGCCACATGAGGAAGCCGCCGGGTGCCCGGGTTACAATATGGGCGCTTTAACCAACCAAGCCACAGTGCCACGGAAAGAAAGCGCTGGATCTCCTGTTTACTAGACAGGCGCTTGAAACGACCAAGCCACAGCGCCCTGCGAATAAACCGCCGCCGGGAAGCCTGCCAAACGGCATCTCTAATGGATGACTCCAATTTCTGCGCGCCTGTATTATTTGACGCAGCCCTTACAGCGTTTGCCTTTTTATCCCATCCTCGCCAGGAGGACCCATGTGGACAATAGAAGTCCCCCCTCCATTTCCCTTAACGCCCCCCAAACATCCGCAGTGAGTTTCACGGGGTTGCCTTTGCAAAAGCTAAGAGACCTTCACTTCTATTCCATACTCGGCAGCAACATTTAATAATAGGAAGTCCCTGCGAGTCGTGACATTTAAGAAATCAAATCTTTTTGGGAAAGGCGCTGCTTGAAACCGCACGGACAAATTGGCAGAATGCCACAGCAGTTGGACGCATGTGGAGGGCTAGAGATTTGTGGTGGCGTGGCTGATTGAGCCAGCGCAGCATGCATCCAGATCTGTCTTGCTTTCACGGCATATTTAAGGAATAGACTGATTGAAGGAATGCCAGGGAAGTACAGACATGAGTAAGAACTATTGATGACTAGAGACATTTTGGCATTTAAACCCTTGGCGTGGGTTTATCTCTGGTAGACTTTCCACTAGAAAGACATTATATACCGTAGGAGGTGAGATAAGGCCCAGTGGGCCAATGAACGATGCTACACGAGGTTGAGTGGAAACGCAGCCCAAGGCTCCTCAAAATTCTTTTGGGGATGTTGGGAATCGGCCGCCGCCAGGAAGAGGTGGCCGAGTGGTTAAGGCGATGGACTGCTAATCCATTGTGCTCTGCATGCATGGGTTCGAATCCCATCCTCGTCGATTCTTTCTGACGTTTCCCACTTGGAAACTTGCTTTGCTGAGCCTATTTTGTCTGCCAGCGGATGCCCAGAGCACGGACATTCGCAATCACCATTCAAGAAGGGCCGTTGGCAAACTCTGCAATGACGTCTCTATGGATGGTGTGGCCGATGAAGGGGGGCACTAGGAAGTCACCTCTCTTTTCATTTGTCTGGCTTGATGCCATCCTATATCCTCTAAAGAAGGTGGTGGCAGAGTTCCTCCTTTTCCCGCCATTAGCCAATACACATTCTTTATCCCGCCATGGGTCTATCTTTGTGCTGTGGGAAAGGCAAGTTTGATGTCAAACGCCTCCTTATCATTTTGCGTGAAAAGCTGAAAATAGGGAAGGTAGGCACTGCTGAGATTCGAACTCAGGATCTCCAGTTTACTAGAAAGGCGCTTTAACCAAGTAAGCCACAGCGCCACATGAGGAAGCCGCCGGGTGCCCGGGTTACAATACGGGCGCTTTAACCAACCAAGCCACAGTGCCACGGAAAGAAAGCGCTGGATCTCCTGTTTACTAGTCAGGCGCTTGAAACGACCAAGCCACAGCGCCCTGCGAATAAACCGCCGCCGGGAAGCCTGCCAAACGGCATCTCTAATGGATGACTCCAATTTCTGCGCGCCTGTATTATTTGACGCAGCCTTTACAGCGTTTGCCTTTTTATCCCATCCTCGCCAGGAGGACCCATGTGGACAATAGAAGTCCCCCCTCCCCTTCCCTTCACGCCCCCCAAACATCCGCAGTGAGTTTCACGGGGTTGCCTTTGCAAAAGCTAAGAGACCTTCACTTCTATTCCATACTCGGCAGCAACATTTAATAATAGGAAGTCCCTGCGAGTCGTGACATTTAAGAAATCAAATCTTTTTGGGAAAGGCGCTGCTTGAAACCGCACGGACAAATTGGCAGAATGCCACAGCAGTTGGACGCATGTGGAGGGCTAGAGATTTGTGGTGGCGTGGCTGATTGAGCCAGCGCAGCATGCATCCAGATCTGTCTTGCTTTCACGGCATATTTAAGGAATAGACTGATTGAAGGAATGCCAGGTAAGTACAGACATGAGTAAGAACTATTGATGACTAGAGACATTTTGGCATTTAAACCCTTGGCGTGGGTTTATCTCTGGTAGACTTTCCACTAGAAAGACATTATATACCGTAGGAGGTGAGATAAGGCCCACTGGGCCAATGAACGACGCTACACGAGGTTGAGTGGAAACGCAGCCCAAGGCTCCTCAAAATTCTTTTGGGGATGTTGGGAATCGGCCGCCGCCAGGATGAGGTGGCCGAGTGGTTAAGGCGATGGACTGCTACTCCATTGTGCTCTGCATGCATGGGTTCGAATCCCATCCTCGTCGATTCTTTCTGACGTTTCCCACTTGGAAACTTGCTTTGCTGAGCCTCTTTTGTCTGCCAGCGGATGCCCAGAGCACGGACATTCGCAATCACCATTCAAGAAGGGCCGTTGGCAAACTCTGCAATGACGTCTGGATGGATGGTGTGGCCGATGAAGGGGGGCACTAGGAAGTCACCTCTCTTTTCATTTGTCTGGCTTGATGCCATCCTATATCCTCTAAAGAAGGTGGTGGCAGAGTTCCTCCTTTTCCCGCCATTAGCCAATACACATTCTTTATCCCGCCATGGGTCTATCTTTGGGCTGTGGGAAAGGCAAGTTCGATGTCAAACGCCTCCTTATCATTTTGCGTGAAAAGCTGAAAATAGGGAAGGTAGGCACTGCTGAGATTCGAACTCAGGATCTCCTGTTTACTAGACAGGCGCTTTAACCAACTAAGCCACAGCGCCACATGAGGAAGCCGCCGGGTGCCCGGGTTACAATACGGGAGCTTTAACCAACCAAGCCACAGTGCCACGGAAAGAAAGCGCTGGATCTCCTGTTTACTAGTCAGGCGCTTGAAACGACCAAGCCACAGCGCCCTGCGAATAAACCGCCGCCGGGAAGCCTGCCAAACGGCATCTCTAATGGATGACTCCAATTTCTGCGCGCCTGTATTATTTGACGCAGCCCTTACAGCGTTTGCCTTTTTATCCCATCCTCGCCAGGAGGACCCATGTGGACAATAGAAGTCCCCCCTCCCCTTCCCTTCACGCCCCCCAAACATCCGCAGTGAGTTTCACGGGGTTGCCTTTGCAAAAGCTAAGAGACCTTCACTTCTATTCCATACTCGGCAGCAACATTTAATAATAGGAAGTCCCTGCGAGTCGTGACATTTAAGAAATCAAATCTTTTTGGGAAAGGCGCTGCTTGAAACCGCACGGACAAATTGGCAGAATGCCACAGCAGTTGGACGCATGTGGAGGGCTAGAGATTTGTGGTGGCGTGGCTGATTGAGCCAGCGCAGCATGCATCCAGATCTGTCTTGCTTTCACGGCATATTTAAGGAATAGACTGATTGAAGGAATGCCAGGGAAGTACAGACATGAGTAAGAACTATTGATGACTAGAGACATTTTGGCATTTAAACCCTTGGCGTGGGTTTATCTCTGGTAGACTTTCCACTAGAAAGACATTATATACCGTAGGAGGTGAGATAAGGCCCACTGGGCCAATGAACGACGCTACACGAGGTTGAGTGGAAACGCAGCCCAAGGCTCCTCAAAATTCTTTTGGGGATGTTGGGAATCGGCCGCCGGCAGGACGAGGTGGCCGAGTGGTTAAGGCGATGGACTGCTAATCCATTGTGCTCTGCATGCATGGGTTCGAATCCCATCCTCGTCGATTCTTTCTGACGTTTCCCACTTGGAAACTTGCTTTGCTGAGCCTCTTTTGTCTGCCAGCGGATGCCCAGAGCACGGACATTCGCAATCACCATTCAAGAAGGGCCGTTGGCAAACTCTGCAATGACGTCTGGATGGATGGTGTGGCCGATGAAGGGGGGCACTAGGAAGTCACCTCTCTTTTCATTTGTCTGGCTTGATGCCATCCTATATCCTCTAAAGAAGGTGGTGGCAGAGTTCCTCCTTTTCCCGCCATTAGCCAATACACATTCTTTATCCCGCCATGGGTCTATCTTTGGGCTGTGGGAAAGGCAAGTTCGATGTCAAACGCCTCCTTATCATTTTGCGTGAAAAGCTGAAAATAGGGAAGGTAGGCACTGCTGAGATTCGAACTCAGGATCTCCTGTTTACTAGACAGGCGCTTTAACCAACTAAGCCACAGCGCCACATGAGGAAGCCGCAGGGTGCCCGGGTTATAATATGGGCGCTTTAACCAACCAAGCCACAGTGCCACGGAAAGAAAGCGCTGGATCTCCTGTTTACTAGACAGGCGCTTGAAACGACCAAGCCACAGCGCCCTGCGAATAAACCGCCGCCGGGAAGCCTGCCAAACGGCATCTCTAATGGATGACTCCAATTTCTGCGCGCCTGTATTATTTGACGCAGCCCTTACAGCGTTTGCCTTTTTATCCCATCCTCGCCAGGAGGACCCATGTGGACAATAGAAGTCCCCCCTCCCCTTCCCTTCACGCCCCCCAAACATCCGCAGTGAGTTTCACGGGGTTGCCTTTGCAAAAGCTAAGAGACCTTCACTTCTATTCCATACTCGGCAGCAACATTTAATAATAGGAAGTCCCTGCGAGTCGTGACATTTAAGAAATCAAATCTTTTTGGGAAAGGCGCTGCTTGAAACCGCACGGACAAATTGGCAGAATGCCACAGCAGTTGGACGCATGTGGAGGGCTAGAGATTTGTGGTGGCGTGGCTGATTGAGCCAGCGCAGCATGCATCCAGATCTGTCTTGCTTTCACGGCATATTTAAGGAATAGACTGATTGAAGGAATGCCAGGGAAGTACAGACATGAGTAAGAACTATTGATGACTAGAGACATTTTGGCATTTAAACCCTTGGCGTGGGTTTATCTCTGGTAGACTTTCCACTAGAAAGACATTATATACCGTAGGAGGTGAGATAAGGCCCAGTGGGCCAATGAACGACGCTACACGAGGTTGAGTGGAAACGCAGCCCAAGGCTCCTCAAAATTCTTTTGGGGATGTTGGGTATCGGCCGCCGCCAGGACGAGGTGGCCGAGTGGTTAAGGCGATGGACTGCTAATCCATTGTGCTCTGCATGCATGGGTTCGAATCCCATCCTCGTCGATTCTTTCTGACGTTTCCCACTTGGAAACTTGCTTTGCTGAGCCTCTTTTGTCTGCCAGCGGATGCCCAGAGCACGGACATTCGCAATCACCATTCAAGAAGGGCCGTTGGCAAACTCTGCAATGACGTCTGGATGGATGGTGTGGCCGATGAAGGGGGGCACTAGGAAGTCACCTCTCTTTTCATTTGTCTGGCTTGATGCCATCCTATATCCTCTAAAGAAGGTGGTGGCAGAGTTCCTCCTTTTCCCGCCATTAGCCAATACACATTCTTTATCCCGCCATGGGTCTATCTTTGGGCTGTGGGAAAGGCAAGTTCGATGTCAAACGCCTCCTTATCATTTTGCGTGAAAAGCTGAAAATAGGGAAGGTAGGCACTGCTGAGATTCGAACTCAGGATCTCCTGTTTACTAGACAGGCGCTTTAACCAACTAAGCCACAGCGCCACATGAGGAAGCCGCCGGGTGCCCGGGTTACAATACGGGCGCTTTAACCAACCAAGCCACAGTGCCACGGAAAGAAAGCGCTGGATTTCCTGTTTACTAGACAGGCGCTTGAAACGACCAAGCCACAGCGCCCTGCGAATAAACCGCCGCCGGGAAGCCTGCCAAACGGCATCTCTAATGGATGACTCCAATTTCTGCGCGCCTGTATTATTTGACGCAGCCCTTACAGCGTTTGCCTTTTTATCCCATCCTCGCCAGGAGGACCCATGTGGACAATAGAAGTCCCCCCTCCCCTTCCCTTCACGCCCCCCAAACATCCGCAGTGAGTTTCACGGGGTTGCCTTTGCAAAAGCTAAGAGACCTTCACTTCTATTCCATACTCGGCAGCAACATTTAATAATAGGAAGTCCCTGCGAGTCGTGACATTTAAGAAATCAAATCTTTTTGGGAAAGGCGCTGCTTGAAACCGCACGGACAAATTGGCAGAATGCCACAGCAGTTGGACGCATGTGGAGGGCTAGAGATTTGTGGTGGCGTGGCTGATTGAGCCAGCGCAGCATGCATCCAGATCTGTCTTGCTTTCACGGCATATTTAAGGAATAGACTGATTGAAGGAATGCCAGGGAAGTACAGACATGAGTAAGAACTATTGATGACTAGAGACATTTTGGCATTTAAACCCTTGGCGTGTGTTTATCTCTGGTAGACTTTCCATTAGAAAGACATTATATACCGTAGGAGGTGAGATAAGGCCCACTGGGCCAATGAACGACGCTACACGAGGTTGAGTGGAAACGCAGCCCAAGGCTCCTCAAAATTCTTTTGGGGATGTTGGGAATCGGCCGCCGCCAGGACAAGGTGGCCGAGTGGTTAAGGCGATGGACTGCTAATCCATTGTCCTCTGCATGCATGGGTTCGAATCCCAT
This sequence comes from Leptodactylus fuscus, assembly GCF_031893055.1. Taxonomy (NCBI): domain Eukaryota; kingdom Metazoa; phylum Chordata; class Amphibia; order Anura; family Leptodactylidae; genus Leptodactylus; species Leptodactylus fuscus. The sequence goes on from NC_134271.1 coordinate 28,950,910, forward strand.
CCTCGTCGATTCTTTCTGACGTTTCCCACTTGGAAACTTGCTTTGCTGAGCCTCTTTTGTCTGCCAGCGGATGCCCAGAGCACGGACATTCGCAATCACCATTCAAGAAGGGCCGTTGGCAAACTCTGCAATGACGTCTGGATGGATGGTGTGGCCGATGAAGGGGGGCACTAGGAAGTCACCTCTCTTTTCATTTGTCTGGCTTGATGCCATCCTATATCCTCTAAAGAAGGTGGTGGCAGAGTTCCTCCTTTTCCCGCCATTAGCCAATACACATTCTTTATCCTGCCATGGGTCTATCTTTGGGCTGTGGGAAAGGCAAGTTCGATGTCAAACGCCTCCTTATCATTTTGCGTGAAAAGCTGAAAATAGGGAAGGTAGGCACTGCTGAGATTCGAACTCAGAATCTCCTGTTTACTAGACAGGCGCTTTAACCAACTAAGCCACAGCGCCACTTGAGGAAGCCGACGGGTGCCCGGGTTACAATACGGGCGCTTTAACCAACCAAGCCACAGTGCCACGGAAAGAAAGCGCTGGATCTCCTGTTTACTAGACAGGCGCTTGAAACGACCAAGCCACAGCGCCCTGCGAATAAACCGCCGCCGGGAAGCCTGCCAAACGGCATCTCTAATGGATGACTCCAATTTCTGCGCGCCTGTATTATTTGACGCAGCCCTTACAGCGTTTGCCTTTTTATCCCATCCTCGCCAGGAGGACCCATGTGGACAATAGAAGTCCCCCCTCCTCTTCCCTTCACGCCCCCCAAACATCCGCAGTGAGTTTCACGGGGTTGCCTTTGCAAAAGCTAAGAGACCTTCACTTCTATTCCATACTCGGCAGCAACATTTAATAATAGGAAGTCCCTGCGAGTCGTGACATTTAAGAAATCAAATCTTTTTGGGAAAGGCGCTGCTTGAAACCGCACGGACAAATTGGCAGAATGCCACAGCAGTTGGACGCATGTGGAGGGCTAGAGATTTGTGGTGGCGTGGCTGATTGAGCCAGCGCAGCATGCATCCAGATCTGTCTTGCTTTCACGGCATATTTAAGGAATAGACTGATTGAAGGAATGCCAGGGAAGTACAGACATGAGTAAGAACTATTGATGACTAGAGACATTTTGGCATTTAAACCCTTGGCGTGTGTTTATCTCTGGTAGACTTTCCACTAGAAAGACATTATATACCGTAGGAGGTGAGATAAGGCCCACTGGGCCAATGAACGACGCTACACGAGGTTGAGTGGAAACGCAGCCCAAGGCTCCTCAAAATTCTTTTGGGGATGTTGGGAATCGGCCGCCGCCAGGACGAGGTGGCCGAGTGGTTAAGGCGATGGACTGCTAATCCATTGTGCTCTGCATGCATGGGTTCGAATCCCATCCTCGTCGATTCTTTCTGACGTTTCCCACTTGGAAACTTGCTTTGCTGAGCCTCTTTTGTCTGCCAGCGGATGCCCAGAGCACGGACATTCGCAATCACCATTCAAGAAGGGCCGTTGGCAAACTCTGCAATGACGTCTGGATGGATGGTGTGGCCGATGAAGGGGGGCACTAGGAAGTCACCTCTCTTTTCATTTGTCTGGCTTGATGCCATCCTATATCCTCTAAAGAAGGTGGTGGCAGAGTTCCTCCTTTTCCCGCCATTAGCCAATACACATTCTTTATCCCGCCATGGGTCTATCTTTGGGCTGTGGGAAAGGCAAGTTCGATGTCAAACGCCTCCTTATCATTTTGCGTGAAAAGCTGAAAATAGGGAAGGTAGGCACTGCTGAGATTCGAACTCAGGATCTCCTGTTTACTAGACAGGCGCTTTAACCAACTAAGCCACAGCGCCACATGAGGAAGCCGCCGGGTGCCCGGGTTACAATATGGGCGCTTTAACCAACCAAGCCACAGTGCCACGGAAAGAAAGCGCTGGATCTCCTGTTTACTAGACAGGCGCTTGAAACGACCAAGCCACAGCGCCCTGCGAATAAACCGCCGCCGGGAAGCCTGCCAAACGGCATCTCTAATGGATGACTCCAATTTCTGCGCGCCTGTATTATTTGACGCAGCCCTTACAGCGTTTGCCTTTTTATCCCATCCTCGCCAGGAGGACCCATGTGGACAATAGAAGTCCCCCCTCCCCTTCCCTTCACGCCCCCCAAACATCCGCAGTGAGTTTCACGGGGTTGCCTTTGCAAAAGCTAAGAGACCTTCACTTCTATTCCATACTCGGCAGCAACATTTAATAATAGGAAGTCCCTGCGAGTCGTGACATTTAAGAAATCAAATCTTTTTGGGAAAGGCGCTGCTTGAAACCGCACGGACAAATTGGCAGAATGCCACAGCAGTTGGACGCATGTGGAGGGCTAGAGAGTTGTGGTGGCGTGGCTGATTGAGCCAGCGCAGCATGCATCCAGATCTGTCTTGCTTTCACGGCATATTTAAGGAATAGACTGATTGAAGGAATGCCAGGGAAGTACAGACATGAGTAAGAACTATTGATGACTAGAGACATTTTGGCATTTAAACCCTTGGCGTGTGTTTATCTCTGGTAGACTTTCCACTAGAAAGACATTATATACCGTAGGAGGTGAGATAAGGCCCAGTGGGCCAATGAACGACGCTACACGAGGTTGAGTGGAAACGCAGCCCAAGGCTCCTCAAAATTCTTTTGGGGATGTTGGGAATCGGCCGCCGCCAGGATGAGGTGGCCGAGTGGTTAAGGCGATGGACTGCTACTCCATTGTGCTCTGCATGCATGGGTTCGAATCCCATCCTCGTCGATTCTTTCTGACGTTTCCCACTTGGAAACTTGCTTTGCTGAGCCTCTTTTGTCTGCCAGCGGATGCCCAGAGCACGGACATTCGCAATCACCATTCAAGAAGGGCCGTTGGCAAACTCTGCAATGACGTCTGGATGGATGGTGTGGCCGATGAAGGGGGGCACTAGGAAGTCACCTCTCTTTTCATTTGTCTGGCTTGATGCCATCCTATATCCTCTAAAGAAGGTGGTGGCAGAGTTCCTCCTTTTCCCGCCATTAGCCAATACACATTCTTTATCCCGCCATGGGTCTATCTTTGGGCTGTGGGAAAGGCAAGTTCGATGTCAAACGCCTCCTTATCATTTTGCGTGAAAAGCTGAAAATAGGGAAGGTAGGCACTGCTGAGATTCGAACTCAGGATCTCCTGTTTACTAGACAGGCGCTTTAACCAACTAAGCCACAGCGCCACATGAGGAAGCCGCCGGGTGCCCGGGTTACAATATGGGCGCTTTAACCAACCAAGCCACAGTGCCACGGAAAGAAAGCGCTGGATCTCCTGTTTACTAGACAGGCGCTTGAAACGACCAAGCCACAGCGCCCTGCGAATAAACCGCCGCCGGGAAGCCTGCCAAACGGCATCTCTAATGGATGACTCCAATTTCTGCGCGCCTGTATTATTTGACGCAGCCCTTACAGCGTTTGCCTTTTTATCCCATCCTCGCCAGGAGGACCCATGTGGACAATAGAAGTCCCCCCTCCCCTTCCCTTCACGCCCCCCAAACATCCGCAGTGAGTTTCACGGGGTTGCCTTTGCAAAAGCTAAGAGACCTTCACTTCTATTCCATACTCGGCAGCAACATTTAATAATAGGAAGTCCCTGCGAGTCGTGACATTTAAGAAATCAAATCTTTTTGGGAAAGGCGCTGCTTGAAACCGCACGGACAAATTGGCAGAATGCCACAGCAGTTGGACGCATGTGGAGGGCTAGAGATTTGTGGTGGCGTGGCTGATTGAGCCAGCGCAGCATGCATCCAGATCTGTCTTGCTTTCACGGCATATTTAAGGAATAGACTGATTGAAGGAATGCCAGGTAAGTACAGACATGAGTAAGAACTATTGATGACTAGAGACATTTTGGCATTTAAACCCTTGGCGTGGGTTTATCTCTGGTAGACTTTCCACTAGAAAGACATTATATACCGTAGGAGGTGAGATAAGGCCCACTGGGCCAATGAACGACGCTACACGAGGTTGAGTGGAAACGCAGCCCAAGGCTCCTCAAAATTCTTTTGGGGATGTTGGGAATCGGCCGCCGCCAGGACGAGGTGGCCGAGTGGTTAAGGCGATGGACTGCTAATCCATTGTGCTCTGCATGCATGGGTTCGAATCCCATCCTCGTCGATTCTTTCTGACGTTTCCCACTTGGAAACTTGCTTTGCTGAGCCTCTTTTGTCTGCCAGCGGATGCCCAGAGCACGGACATTCGCAATCACCATTCAAGAAGGGCCGTTGGCAAACTCTGCAATGACGTCTGGATGGATGGTGTGGCCGATGAAGGGGGGCACTAGGAAGTCACCTCTCTTTTCATTTGTCTGGCTTGATGCCATCCTATATCCTCTAAAGAAGGTGGTGGCAGAGTTCCTCCTTTTCCCGCCATTAGCCAATACACATTCTTTATCCCGCCATGGGTCTATCTTTGGGCTGTGGGAAAGGCAAGTTCGATGTCAAACGCCTCCTTATCATTTTGCGTGAAAAGCTGAAAATAGGGAAGGTAGGCACTGCTGAGATTCGAACTCAGGATCTCCTGTTTACTAGACAGGCGCTTTAACCAACTAAGCCACAGCGCCACATGAGGAAGCCGCCGGGTGCCCGGGTTACAATACGGGCGCTTTAACCAACCAAGCCACAGTGCCACGGAAAGAAAGCGCTGGATTTCCTGTTTACTAGACAGGCGCTTGAAACGACCAAGCCACAGCGCCCTGCGAATAAACCGCCGCCGGGAAGCCTGCCAAACGGCATCTCTAATGGATGACTCCAATTTCTGCGCGCCTGTATTATTTGACGCAGCCCTTACAGCGTTTGCCTTTTTATCCCATCCTCGCCAGGAGGACCCATGTGGACAATAGAAGTCCCCCCTCCCCTTCCCTTCACGCCCCCCAAACATCCGCAGTGAGTTTCACGGGGTTGCCTTTGCAAAAGCTAAGAGACCTTCACTTCTATTCCGTACTCGGCAGCAACATTTAATAATAGGAAGTCCCTGCGAGTCGTGACATTTAAGAAATCAAATCTTTTTGGGAAAGGCGCTGCTTGAAACCGCACGGACAAATTGGCAGAATGCCACAGCAGTTGGACGCATGTGGAGGGCTAGAGATTTGTGGTGGCGTGGCTGATTGAGCCAGCGCAGCATGCATCCAGATCTGTCTTGCTTTCACGGCATATTTAAGGAATAGACTGATTGAAGGAATGCCAGGGAAGTACAGACATGAGTAAGAACTATTGATGACTAGAGACATTTTGGCATTTAAACCCTTGGCGTGTGTTTATCTCTGGTAGACTTTCCATTAGAAAGACATTATATACCGTAGGAGGTGAGATAAGGCCCACTGGGCCAATGAACGACGCTACACGAGGTTGAGTGGAAACGCAGCCCAAGGCTCCTCAAAATTCTTTTGGGGATGTTGGGAATCGGCCGCCGCCAGGACAAGGTGGCCGAGTGGTTAAGGCGATGGACTGCTAATCCATTGTCCTCTGCATGCATGGGTTCGAATCCCATCCTCGTCGATTCTTTCTGACGTTTCCCACTTGGAAACTTGCTTTGCTGAGCCTCTTTTGTCTGCCAGCGGATGCCCAGAGCACGGACATTCGCAATCACCATTCAAGAAGGGCCGTTGGCAAACTCTGCAATGACGTCTGGATGGATGGTGTGGCCGATGAAGGGGGGCACTAGGAAGTCACCTCTCTTTTCATTTGTCTGGCTTGATGCCATCCTATATCCTCTAAAGAAGGTGGTGGCAGAGTTCCTCCTTTTCCCGCCATTAGCCAATACACATTCTTTATCCTGCCATGGGTCTATCTTTGGGCTGTGGGAAAGGCAAGTTCGATGTCAAACGCCTCCTTATCATTTTGCGTGAAAAGCTGAAAATAGGGAAGGTAGGCACTGCTGAGATTCGAACTCAGGATCTCCTGTTTACTAGACAGGCGCTTTAACCAACTAAGCCACAGCGCCACTTGAGGAAGCCGACGGGTGCCCGGGTTACAATACGGGCGCTTTAACCAACCAAGCCACAGTGCCACGGAAAGAAAGCGCTGGATCTCCTGTTTACTAGACAGGCGCTTGAAACGACCAAGCCACAGCGCCCTGCGAATAAACCGCCGCCGGGAAGCCTGCCAAACGGCATCTCTAATGGATGACTCCAATTTCTGCGCGCCTGTATTATTTGACGCAGCCCTTACAGCGTTTGCCTTTTTATCCCATCCTCGCCAGGAGGACCCATGTGGACAATAGAAGTCCCCCCTCCCCTTCCCTTCACGCCCCCCAAACATCCGCAGTGAGTTTCACGGGGTTGCCTTTGCAAAAGCTAAGAGACCTTCACTTCTATTCCATACTCGGCAGCAACATTTAATAATAGGAAGTCCCTGCGAGTCGTGACATTTAAGAAATCAAATCTTTTTGGGAAAGGCGCTGCTTGAAACCGCACGGACAAATTGGCAGAATGCCACAGCAGTTGGACGCATGTGGAGGGCTAGAGATTTGTGGTGGCGTGGCTGATTGAGCCAGCGCAGCATGCATCCAGATCTGTCTTGCTTTCACGGCATATTTAAGGAATAGACTGATTGCAGGAATGCCAGGGAAGTACAGACATGAGTAAGAACTATTGATGACTAGAGACATTTTGGCATTTAAACCCTTGGCGTGTGTTTATCTCTGGTAGACTTTCCACTAGAAAGACATTATATACCGTAGGAGGTGAGATAAGGCCCACTGGGCCAATGAACGACGCTACACGAGGTTGAGTGGAAACGCAGCCCAAGGCTCCTCAAAATTCTTTTGGGGATGTTGGGAATCGGCCGCCGCCAGGACGAGGTGGCCGAGTGGTTAAGGCGATGGACTGCTAATCCATTGTGCTCTGCATGCATGGGTTCGAATCCCATCCTCGTCGATTCTTTCTGACGTTTCCCACTTGGAAACTTGCTTTGCTGAGCCTCTTTTGTCTGCCAGCGGATGCCCAGAGCACGGACATTCGCAATCACCATTCAAGAAGGGCCGTTGGCAAACTCTGCAATGACGTCTGGATGGATGGTGTGGCCGATGAAGGGGGGCACTAGGAAGTCACCTCTCTTTTCATTTGTCTGGCTTGATGCCATCCTATATCCTCTAAAGAAGGTGGTGGCAGAGTTCCTCCTTTTCCCGCCATTAGCCAATACACATTCTTTATCCCGCCATGGGTCTATCTTTGGGCTGTGGGAAAGGCAAGTTCGATGTCAAACGCCTCCTTATCATTTTGCGTGAAAAGCTGAAAATAGGGAAGGTAGGCACTGCTGAGATTCGAACTCAGGATCTCCTGTTTACTAGACAGGCGCTTTAACCAACTAAGCCACAGCGCCACATGAGGAAGCCGCCGGGTGCCCGGGTTACAATATGGGCGCTTTAACCAACCAAGCCACAGTGCCACGGAAAGAAAGCGCTGGATCTCCTGTTTACTAGACAGGCGCTTGAAACGACCAAGCCACAGCGCCCTGCGAATAAACCGCCGCCGGGAAGCCTGCCAAACGGCATCTCTAATGGATGACTCCAATTTCTGCGCGCCTGTATTATTTGACGCAGCCCTTACAGCGTTTGCCTTTTTATCCCATCCTCGCCAGGAGGACCCATGTGGACAATAGAAGTCCCCCCTCCCCTTCCCTTCACGCCCCCCAAACATCCGCAGTGAGTTTCACGGGGTTGCCTTTGCAAAAGCTAAGAGACCTTCACTTCTATTCCATACTCGGCAGCAACATCTAATAATAGGAAGTCCCTGCGAGTCGTGACATTTAAGAAATCAAATCTTTTTGGGAAAGGCGCTGCTTGAAACCGCACGGACAAATTGGCAGAATGCCACAGCAGTTGGACGCATGTGGAGGGCTAGAGATTTGTGGTGGCGTGGCTGATTGAGCCAGCGCAGCATGCATCCAGATCTGTCTTGCTTTCACGGCATATTTAAGGAATAGACTGATTGAAGGAATGCCAGGGAAGTACAGACATGAGTAAGAACTATTGATGACTAGAGACATTTTGGCATTTAAACCCTTGGCGTGTGTTTATCTCTGGTAGACTTTCCACTAGAAAGACATTATATACCGTAGGAGGTGAGATAAGGCCCACTGGGCCAATGAACGACGCTACACGAGGTTGAGTGGAAACGCAGCCCAAGGCTCCTCAAAATTCTTTTGGGGATGTTGGGAATCGGCCGCCGCCAGGACGAGGTGGCCGAGTGGTTAAGGCGATGGACTGCTAATCCATTGTGCTCTGCATGCATGGGTTCGAATCCCATCCTCGTCGATTCTTTCTGACGTTTCCCACTTGGAAACTTGCTTTGCTGAGCCTCTTTTGTCTGCCAGCGGATGCCCAGAGCACGGACATTCGCAATCACCATTCAAGAAGGGCCGTTGGCAAACTCTGCAATGACGTCTGGATGGATGGTGTGGCCGATGAAGGGGGGCACTAGGAAGTCACCTCTTTTCATTTGTCTGGCTTGATGCCATCCTATATCCTCTAAAGAAGGTGGTGGCAGAGTTCCTCCTTTTCCCGCCATTAGCCAATACACATTCTTTATCCCGCCATTAGCCAATACACATTCTTTATCCCGCCATGGGTCTATCTTTGGGCTGTGGGAAAGGCAAGTTCGATGTCAAACGCCTCCTTATCATTTTGCGTGAAAAGCTGAAAATAGGGAAGGTAGGCACTGCTGAGATTCGAACTCAGGATCTCCTGTTTACTAGACAGGTGCTTTAACCAACTAAGCCACAGCGCCACATGAGGAAGCCGCCGGGTGCCCGGGTTACAATATGGGCGCTTTAACCAACCAAGCCACAGTGCCACGGAAAGAAAGCGCTGGATCTCCTGTTTACTAGACAGGCGCTTGAAACGACCAAGCCACAGCGCCCTGCGAATAAACCGCCGCCGGGAAGCCTGCCAAACGGCATCTCTAATGGATGACTCCAATTTCTGCGCGCCTGTATTATTTGACGCAGCCCTTACAGCGTTTGCCTTTTTATCCCATCCTCGCCAGGAGGACCCATGTGGACAATAGAAGTCCCCCCTCCCCTTCCCTTCACGCCCCCCAAACATCCGCAGTGAGTTTCACGGTTGCCTTTGCAAAAGCTAAGAGACCTTCACTTCTATTCCATACTCGGCAGCAACATTTAATAATAGGAAGTCCCTGCGAGTCGTGACATTTAAGAAATCAAATCTTTTTGGGAAAGGCGCTGCTTGAAACCGCACGGACAAATTGGCAGAATGCCACAGCAGTTGGACGCATGTGGAGGGCTAGAGATTTGTGGTGGCGTGGCTGATTGAGCCAGCGCAGCATGCATCCAGATCTGTCTTGCTTTCACGGCATATTTAAGGAATAGACTGATTGAAGGAATGCCAGGGAAGTACAGACATGAGTAAGAACTATTGATGACTAGAGACATTTTGGCATTTAAACCCTTGGCGTGGGTTTATCTCTGGTAGACTTTCCACTAGAAAGACATTATATACCGTAGGAGGTGAGATAAGGCCCAGTGGGCCAATGAACGACGCTACACGAGGTTGAGTGGAAACGCAGCCCAAGGCTCCTCAAAATTCTTTTGGGGATGTTGGGAATCGGCCGCCGCCAGGACGAGGTGGCCGAGTGGTTAAGGCGATGGACTGCTAATCCATTGTGCTCTGCATGCATGGGTTCGAATCCCATCCTCGTCGATTCTTTCTGACGTTTCCCACTTGGAAACTTGCTTTGCTGAGCCTCTTTTGTCTGCCAGCGGATGCCCAGAGCACGGACATTCGCAATCACCATTCAAGAAGGGCCGTTGGCAAACTCTGCAATGACGTCTGGATGGATGGTGTGGCCGATGAAGGGGGGCACTAGGAAGTCACCTCTCTTTTCATTTGTCTGGCTTGATGCCATCCTATATCCTCTAAAGAAGGTGGTGGCAGAGTTCCTCCTTTTCCCGCCATTAGCCAATACACATTCTTTATCCCGCCATGGGTCTATCTTTGGGCTGTGGGAAAGGCAAGTTCGATGTCAAACGCCTCCTTATCATTTTGCGTGAAAAGCTGAAAATAGGGAAGGTAGGCACTGCTGAGATTCGAACTCAGGATCTCCTGTTTACTAGACAGGCGCTTTAACCAACTAAGCCACAGCGCCACATGAGGAAGCCGCCGGGTGCCCGGGTTACAATATGGGCGCTTTAACCAACCAAGCCACAGTGCCACGGAAAGAAAGCGCTGGATCTCCTGTTTACTAGACAGGCGCTTGAAACGACCAAGCCACAGCGCCCTGCGAATAAACCGCCGCCGGGAAGCCTGCCAAACGGCATCTCTAATGGATGACTCCAATTTCTGCGCGCCTGTATTATTTGACGCAGCCCTTACAGCGTTTGCCTTTTTATCCCATCCTCGCCAGGAGGACCCATGTGGACAATAGAAGTCCCCCCTCCCCTTCCCTTCACGCCCCCCAAACATCCGCAGTGAGTTTCACGGGGTTGCCTTTGCAAAAGCTAAGAGACCTTCACTTCTATTCCATACTCGGCAGCAACATTTAATAATAGGAAGTCCCTGCGAGTCGTGACATTTAAGAAATCAAATCTTTTTGGGAAAGGCGCTGCTTGAAACCGCACGGACAAATTGGCAGAATGCCACAGCAGTTGGACGCATGTGGAGGGCTAGAGATTTGTGGTGGCGTGGCTGATTGAGCCAGCGCAGCATGCATCCAGATCTGTCTTGCTTTCACGGCATATTTAAGGAATAGACTGATTGAAGGAATGCCAGGGAAGTACAGACATGAGTAAGAACTATTGATGACTAGAGACATTTTGGCATTTAAACCCTTGGCGTGGGTTTATCTCTGGTAGACTTTCCACTAGAAAGACATTATATACCGTAGGAGGTGAGATAAGGCCCAGTGGGCCAATGAACGACGCTACACGAGGTTGAGTGGAAACGCAGCCCAAGGCTCCTCAAAATTCTTTTGGGGATGTTGGGAATCGGCCGCCGCCAGGACGAGGTGGCCGAGTGGTTAAGGCGATGGACTGCTAATCCATTGTGCTCTGCATGCATGGGTTCGAATCCCATCCTCGTCGATTCTTTCTGACGTTTCCCAATTGGAAACTTGCTTTGCTGAGCCTCTTTTGTCTGCCAGCGGATGCCCAGAGCACGGACATTCGCAATCACCATTCAAGAAGGGCCGTTGGCAAACTCTGCAATGACGTCTGGATGGATGGTGTGGCCGATGAAGGGGGGCACTAGGAAGTCACCTCTCTTTTCATTTGTCTGGCTTGATGCCATCCTATATCCTCTAAAGAAGGTGGTGGCAGAGTATCTCCTTTTCCCGCCATTAGCCAATACACATTCTTTATCCCGCCATGGGTCTATCTTTGGGCTGTGGGAAAGGCAAGTTCGATGTCAAACGCCTCCTTATCATTTTGCGTGAAAAGCTGAAAATAGGGAAGGTAGGCACTGCTGAGATTCAAACTCAGGATCTTCCTGTTTACTAGACAGGCGCTTTAACCAACTAAGCCACAGCGCCACATGAGGAAGCCGCCGGGTGCCCGGGTTACAATACGGGCGCTTTAACCAACCAAGCCACAGTGCCACGGAAAGAAAGCGCTGGATCTCCTGTTTACTAGACAGGCGCTTGAAACGACCAAGCCACAGCGCCCTGCGAATAAACCGCCGCAGGGAAGCCTGCTAAACGGCTTCTCTAATGGATGACTCCAATTTCTGCGCGCCTGTATTATTTGATGCAGCCCTTACAGCGTTTGCCTTTTTATCCCATCCTCGCCAGGAGGACCCATGTGGACAATAGAAGTCCCCCCTCCCCTTCCCTTCACGCCCCCCAAACATCCGCAGTGAGTTTCACGGGGTTGCCTTTGCAAAAGCTAAGAGACCTTCACTTCTATTCCATACTCGGCAGCAACATTTAATAATAGGAAGTCCCTGCGAGTCGTGACATTTAAGAAATCAAATCTTTTTGGGAAAGGCGCTGCTTGAAACCGCACGGACAAATTGGCAGAATGCCACAGCAGTTGGACGCATGTGGAGGGCTAGAGATTTGTGGTGGCGTGGCTGATTGAGCCAGCGCAGCATGCATCCAGATCTGTCTTGCTTTCACGGCATATTTAAGGAATAGACTGATTGAAGGAATGCCAGGGAAGTACAGACATGAGTAAGAACTATTGATGACTAGAGACATTTTGGCATTTAAACCCTTGGCGTGTGTTTATCTCTGGTAGACTTTCCACTAGAAAGACATTATATACCGTAGGAGGTGAGATAAGGCCCACTGGGCCAATGAACGACGCTACACGAGGTTGAGTGGAAACGCAGCCCAAGGCTCCTCAAAATTCTTTTGGGGATGTTGGGAATCGGCCGCCGCCAGGACGAGGTGGCCGAGTGGTTAAGGCGATGGACTGCTAATCCATTGTGCTCTGCATGCATGGGTTCGAATCCCATCCTCGTCGATTCTTTCTGACGTTTCCCACTTGGAAACTTGCTTTGCTGAGCCTCTTTTGTCTGCCAGCGGATGCCCAGAGCACGGACATTCGCAATCACCATTCAAGAAGGGCCGTTGGCAAACTCTGCAATGACGTCTGGATGGATGGTGTGGCCGATGAAGGGGGGCACTAGGAAGTCACCTCTCTTTTCATTTGTCTGGCTTGATGCCATCCTATATCCTCTAAAGAAGGTGGTGGCAGAATTCCTCCTTTTCCCGCCATTAGCCAATACACATTCTTTATCCCGCCATGGGTCTATCTTTGGGCTGTGGGAAAGGCAAGTTCGATGTCAAACGCCTCCTTATCATTTTGCGTGAAAAGCTGAAAATAGGGAAGGTAGGCACTGCTGAGATTCGAACTCAGGATCTCCTGTTTACTAGACAGGCGCTTTAACCAACTAAGCCACAGCGCCACATGAGGAAGCCGCCAGGTGCCCGGGTTACAATATGGGCGCTTTAACCAACCAAGCCACAGTGCCACGGAAAGAAAGCGCTGGATCTCCTGTTTACTAGACAGGCGCTTGAAACGACCAAGCCACAGCGCCCTGCGAATAAACCGCCGCCGGGAAGCCTGCCAAACGGCATCTCTAATGGATGACTCAAATTTCTGCGCGCCTGTATTATTTGACGCAGCCCTTACAGCGTTTGCCTTTTTATCCCATCCTCGCCAGGAGGACCCATGTGGACAATAGAAGTCCCCCCTCCCCTTCCCTTCACGCCCCCCAAACATCCGCAGTGAGTTTCACGGGGTTGCCTTTGCAAAAGCTAAGAGACCTTCACTTCTATTCCATACTCGGCAGCAACATTTAATAATAGGAAGTCCCTGCGAGTCGTGACATTTAAGAAATCAAATCTTTTTGGGAAAGGCGCTGCTTGAAACCGCACGGACAAATTGGCAGAATGCCACAGCAGTTGGACGCATGTGGAGGGCTAGAGATTTGTGGTGGCGTGGCTGATTGAGCCAGCGCAGCATGCATCCAGATCTGTCTTGCTTTCACGGCATATTTAAGGAATAGACTGATTGAAGGAATGCCAGGGAAGTACAGACATGAGTAAGAACTATTGATGACTAGAGACATTTTGGCATTTAAACCCTTGGCGTGTGTTTATCTCTGGTAGACTTTCCACTAGAAAGACATTATATACCGTAGGAGGTGAGATAAGGCCCACTGGGCCAATGAACGACGCTACACGAGGTTGAGTGGAAACGCAGCCCAAGGCTCCTCAAAATTCTTTTGGGGATGTTGGGAATCGGCCGCCGCCAGGACGAGGTGGCCGAGTGGTTAAGGCGATGGACTGCTAATCCATTGTGCTCTGCATGCATGGGTTCGAATCCCATCCTCGTCGATTCTTTCTGACGTTTCCCACTTGGAAACTTGCTTTGCTGAGCCTCTTTTGTCTGCCAGCGGATGCCCAGAGCACGGACATTCACAATCACCATTCAAGAAGGGCCGTTGGCAAACTCTGCAATGACGTCTGGATGGATGGTGTGGCCGATGAAGGGGGGCACTAGGAAGTCACCTCTCTTTTCATTTGTCTGGCTTGATGCCATCCTATATCCTCTAAAGAAGGTGGTGGCAGAGTTCCTCCTTTTCCCGCCATTAGCCAATACACATTCTTTATCCCGCCATGGGTCTATCTTTGGGCTGTGGGAAAGGCAAGTTCGATGTCAAACGCCTCCTTATCATTTTGCGTGAAAAGCTGAAAATAGGGAAGGTAGGCACTGCTGAGATTCGAACTCTGGATCTCCTGTTTACTAGACAGGCGCTTTAACAAACTAAGCCACAGCGCCACTTGAGGAAGCCGACGGGTGCCCGGGTTACAATACGGGCGCTTTAACCAACCAAGCCACAGTGCCACGGAAAGAAAGCGCTGGATCTCCTGTTTACTAGACAGGCGCTTGAAACGACCAAGCCACAGCGCCCTGCGAATAAACCGCCGCCGGGAAGCCTGCCAAACGGCATCTCTAATGGATGACTCCAATTTCTGCGCGCCTGTATTATTTGACGCAGCCCTTACAGCGTTTGCCTTTTTATCCCATCCTCGCCAGGAGGACCCATGTGGACAATAGAAGTCCCCCCTCCCCTTCCCTTCACGCCCCCCAAACATCCGCAGTGAGTTTCACGGGGTTGCCTTTGCAAAAGCTAAGAGACCTTCACTTCTATTCCATACTCGGCAGCAACATTTAATAATAGGAAGTCCCTGCGAGTCGTGACATTTAAGAAATCAAATCTTTTTGGGAAAGGCGCTGCTTGAAACCGCACGGACAAATTGGCAGAATGCCACAGCAGTTGGACGCATGTGGAGGGCTAGAGATTTGTGGTGGCGTGGCTGATTGAGCCAGCGCAGCATGCATCCAGATCTGTCTTGCTTTCACGGCATATTTAAGGAATAGACTGATTGAAGGAATGCCAGGGAAGTACAGACATGAGTAAGAACTATTGATGACTAGAGACATTTTGGCATTTAAACCCTTGGCGTGTGTTTATCTCTGGTAGACTTTCCACTAGAAAGACATTATATACCGTAGGAGGTGAGATAAGGCCCACTGGGCCAATGAACGACGCTACACGAGGTTGAGTGGAAACGCAGCCCAAGGCTCCTCAAAATTCTTTTGGGGATGTTGGGAATCGGCAGCCGCCAGGACGAGGTGGCCGAGTGGTTAAGGCGATGGACTGCTAATCCATTGTGCTCTGCATGCATGGGTTCGAATCCCATCCTCGTCGATTCTTTCTGACGTTTCCCACTTGGAAACTTGCTTTGCTGAGCCTCTTTTGTCTGCCAGCGGATGCCCAGAGCACGGACATTCGCAATCACCATTCAAGAAGGGCCGTTGGCAAACTCTGCAATGACGTCTGGATGGATGGTGTGGCCGATGAAGGGGGGCACTAGGAAGTCACCTCTCTTTTCATTTGTCTGGCTTGATGCCATCCTATATCCTCTAAAGAAGGTGGTGGCAGAGTTCCTCCTTTTCCCGCCATTAGCCAATACACATTCTTTATCCCGCCATGGGTCTATCTTTGGGCTGTGGGAAAGGCAAGTTCGATGTCAAACGCCTCCTTATCATTTTGCGTGAAAAGCTGAAAATAGGGAAGGTAGGCACTGCTGAGATTCGAACTCAGGATCTCCTGTTTACTAGACAGGCGCTTTAACCAACTAAGCCACAGCGCCACATGAGGAAGCCGCCGGGTGCCCGGGTTACAATACGGGCGCTTTAACCAACCAAGCCACAGTGCCACGGAAAGAAAGCGCTGGATTTCCTGTTTACTAGACAGGCGCTTGAAACGACCAAGCCACAGCGCCCTGCGAATAAACCGCCGCCGGGAAGCCTGCCAAACGGCATCTCTAATGGATGACTCCAATTTCTGCGCGCCTGTATTATTTGACGCAGCCCTTACAGCGTTTGCCTTTTTATCCCATCCTCGCCAGGAGGACCCATGTGGACAATAGAAGTCCCCCCTCCCCTTCCCTTCACGCCCCCCAAACATGCGCAGTGAGTTTCACGGGGTTGCCTTTGCAAAAGCTAAGAGACCTTCACTTCTATTCCATACTCGGCAGCAACATTTAATAATAGGAAGTCCCTGCGAGTCGTGACATTTAAGAAATCAAATCTTTTTGGGAAAGGCGCTGCTTGAAACCGCACGGACAAATTGGCAGAATGCCACAGCAGTTGGACGCATGTGGAGGGCTAGAGATTTGTGGTGGCGTGGCTGATTGAGCCAGCGCAGCATGCATCCAGATCTGTCTTGCTTTCACGGCATATTTAAGGAATAGACTGATTGAAGGAATGCCAGGGAAGTACAGACATGAGTAAGAACTATTGATGACTAGAGACATTTTGGCATTTAAACCCTTGGCGTGGGTTTATCTCTGGTAGACTTTCCACTAGAAAGACATTATATACCGTAGGAGGTGAGATAAGGCCCACTGGGCCAATGAACGACGCTACACGAGGTTGAGTGGAAACGCAGCCCAAGGCTCCTCAAAATTCTTTTGGGGATGTTGGGAATCGGCCGCCGCCAGGACGAGGTGGCCGAGTGGTTAAGGCGATGGACTGCTAATCCATTGTGCTCTGCATGCATGGGTTCGAATCCCATCCTCGTCGATTCTTTCTGACGTTTCCCACTTGGAAACTTGCTTTGCTGAGCCTCTTTTGTCTGCCAGCGGATGCCCAGAGCACGGACATTCGCAATCACCATTCAAGAAGGGCCGTTGGCAAACTCTGCAATGACGTCTGGATGGATGGTGTGGCCGATGAAGGGGGGCACTAGGAAGTCACCTCTCTTTTCATTTGTCTGGCTTGATGCCATCCTATATCCTCTAAAGAAGGTGGTGGCAGAGTTCCTCCTTTTCCCGCCATTAGCCAATACACATTCTTTATCCCGCCATGGGTCTATCTTTGGGCTGTGGGAAAGGCAAGTTCGATGTCAAACGCCTCCTTATCATTTTGCGTGAAAAGCTGAAAATAGGGAAGGTAGGCACTGCTGAGATTCGAACTCAGGATCTCCTGTTTACTAGACAGGCGCTTTAACCAACTAAGCCACAGCGCCACATGAGGAAGCCGCCGGGTGCCCGGGTTACAATACGGGCGCTTTAACCAACCAAGCCACAGTGCCACGGAAAGAAAGCGCTGGATCTCCTGTTTACTAGACAGGCGCTTGAAACGACCAAGCCACAGCGCCCTGTGAATAAACCGCCGCCGGGAAGCCTGCCAAACAGCATCTCTAATGGATGACTCCAATTTCTGCGCGCCTGTATTATTTGACGCAGCCCTTACAGCGTTTGCCTTTTTATCCCATCCTCGCCAGGAGGACCCATGTGGACAATAGAAGTCCCCCCTCCCCTTCCCTTCACGCCCCCCAAACATCCGCAGTGAGTTTCACGGGGTTGCCTTTGCAAAAGCTAAGAGACCTTCACTTCTATTCCATACTCGGCAGCAACATTTAATAATAGGAAGTCCCTGCGAGTCGTGACATTTAAGAAATCAAATCTTTTTGGGAAAGGCGCTGCTTGAAACCGCACGGACAAATTGGCAGAATGCCACAGCAGTTGGACGCATGTGGAGTGCTAGAGATTTGTGGTGGCGTGGCTGATTGAGCCAGCGCAGCATGCATCGAGATCTGTCTTGCTTTCACGGCATATTTAAGGAATAGACTGATTGAAGGAATGCCAGGGAAGTACAGACATGAGTAAGAACTATTGATGACTAGAGACATTTTGGCATTTAAACCCTTGGCGTGGGTTTATCTCTGGTAGACTTTCCACTAGAAAGACATTATATACCGCAGGAGGTGAGATAAGGCCCACTGGGCCAATGAACGACGCTACACGAGGTTGAGTGGAAACGCAGCCCAAGGCTCCTCAAAATTCTTTTGGGGATGTTGGGAATCGGCTGCCGCCAGGACGAGGTGGCCGAGTGGTTAAGGCGATGGACTGCTAATCCATTGTGCTCTGCATGCATGGGTTCAAATCCCATCCTCGTCGATTCTTTCTGACGTTTCCCACTTGGAAACTTGCTTTGCTGAGCCTCTTTTGTCTGCCAGCGGATGCCCAGAGCACGGACATTCGCAATCACCATTCAAGAAGGGCCGTTGGCAAACTCTGCAATGACGTCTGGATGGATGGTGTGGCCGATGAAGGGGGGCACTAGGAAGTCACCTCTCTTTTCATTTGTCTGGCTTGATGCCATCCTATATCCTCTAAAGAAGGTGGTGGCAGAGTTCCTCCTTTTCCTGCCATTAGCCAATACACATTCTTTATCCCGCCATGGGTCTATCTTTGGGCTGTGGGAAAGGCAAGTTCGATGTCAAACGCCTCCTTATCATTTTGCGTAAAAAGCTGAAAATAGGGAAGGTAGGCACTGCTGAGATTCGAACTCAGGATCTGCCTGTTTACTAGACAGGCGCTTTAACCAACTAAGCCACAGCGCCACATGAGGAAGCTGCCGGGTGCCCGGGTTACAATATGGGCGCTTTAACCAACCAAGCCACAGTGCCACGGAAAGAAAGCGCTGGATCTCCTGTTTACTAGACAGGCGCTTGAAACCACCAAGCCACAGCGCCCTGCGAATAAACCGCCGCCGGGAAGCCTGCCAAACGGCATCTCTAATGGATGACTCAAATTTCTGCGCGCCTGTATTATTTGACGCAGCCCTTACAGCGTTTGCCTTTTTATCCCATCCTCGCCAGGAGGACCCATGTGGACAATAGAAGTCCCCCCTCCCCTTCCCTTCACGCCCCCCAAACATCCGCAGTGAGTTTCACGGGGTTGCCTTTGCAAAAGCTAAGAGACCTTCACTTCTATTCCATACTCGGCAGCAACATTTAATAATAGGAAGTCCCTGCGAGTCGTGACATTTAAGAAATCAAATCTTTTTGGGAAAGGCGCTGCTTGAAACCGCACGGACAAATTGGCAGAATGCCACAGCAGTTGGACGCATGTGGAGGGCTAGAGATTTGTGGTGGCGTGGCTGATTGAGCCAGCGCAGCATGCATCCAGATCTGTCTTGCTTTCACGGCATATTTAAGGAATAGACTGATTGAAGGAATGCCAGGGAAGTACAGACATGAGTAAGAACTATTGATGACTAGAGACATTTTGGCATTTAAACCCTTGGCGTGGGTTTATCTCTGGTAGACTTTCCACTAGAAAGACATTATATACCGTAGGAGGTGAGATAAGGCCCACTGGGCCAATGAACGACGCTACACGAGGTTGAGTGGAAACGCAGCCCAAGGCTCCTCAAAATTCTTTTGGGGATGTTGGGAATCGGCCGCCGCCAGGACGAGGTGGCCGAGTGGTTAAGGCGATGGACTGCTAATCCATTGTGCTCTGCATGCATGGGTTCGAATCCCATCCTCGTCGATTCTTTCTGACGTTTCCCACTTGGAAACTTGCTTTGCTGAGCCTCTTTTGTCTGCCAGCGGATGCCCAGAGCACGGACATTCGCAATCACCATTCAAGAAGGGCCGTTGGCAAACTCTGCAATGACGTCTGGATGGATGGTGTGGCCGATGAAGGGGGGCACTAGGAAGTCACCTCTCTTTTCATTTGTCTGGCTTGATGCCATCCTATATCCTCTAAAGAAGGTGGTGGCAGAGTTCCTCCTTTTCCCGCCATTAGCCAATACACATTCTTTATCCCGCCATGGGTCTATCTTTGGGCTGTGGGAAAGGCAAGTTCGATGTCAAACGCCTCCTTATCATTTTGCGTGAAAAGCTGAAAATAGGGAAGGTAGGCACTGCTGAGATTCGAACTCAGGATCTCCTGTTTACTAGACAGGCGCTTTAACCAACTAAGCCACAGCGCCACATGAGGAAGCCGCCGGGTGCCCGGGTTACAATACAGGCGCTTTAACCAACCAAGCCACAGTGCCACGGAAAGAAAGCGCTGGATCTCCTGTTTACTAGACAGGCGCTTGAAACGACCAAGCCACAGCGCCCTGTGAATAAACCGCCGCCGGGAAGCCTGCCAAACAGCATCTCTAATGGATGACTCCAATTTCTGCGCGCCTGTATTATTTGACGCAGCCCTTACAGCGTTTGCCTTTTTATCCCATCCTCGCCAGGAGGACCCATGTGGACAATAGAAGTCCCCCCTCCCCTTCCCTTCACGCCCCCCAAACATCCGCAGTGAGTTTCACGGGGTTGCCTTTGCAAAAGCTAAGAGACCTTCACTTCTATTCCATACTCGGCAGCAACATTTAATAATAGGAAGTCCCTGCGAGTCGTGACATTTAAGAAATCAAATCTTTTTGGGAAAGGCGCTGCTTGAAACCGCACGGACAAATTGGCAGAATGCCACAGCAGTTGGACGCATGTGGAGTGCTAGAGATTTGTGGTGGCGTGGCTGATTGAGCCAGCGCAGCATGCATCGAGATCTGTCTTGCTTTCACGGCATATTTAAGGAATAGACTGATTGAAGGAATGCCAGGGAAGTACAGACATGAGTAAGAACTATTGATGACTAGAGACATTTTGGCATTTAAACCCTTGGCGTGGGTTTATCTCTGGTAGACTTTCCACTAGAAAGACATTATATACCGCAGGAGGTGAGATAAGGCCCACTGGGCCAATGAACGACGCTACACGAGGTTGAGTGGAAACGCAGCCCAAGGCTCCTCAAAATTCTTTTGGGGATGTTGGGAATCGGCTGCCGCCAGGACGAGGTGGCCGAGTGGTTAAGCCGATGGACTGCTAATCCATTGTGCTCTGCATGCATGGGTTCAAATCCCATCCTCGTCGATTCTTTCTGACGTTTCCCACTTGGAAACTTGCTTTGCTGAGCCTCTTTTGTCTGCCAGCGGATGCCCAGAGCACGGACATTCGCAATCACCATTCAAGAAGGGCCGTTGGCAAACTCTGCAATGACGTCTGGATGGATGGTGTGGCCGATGAAGGGGGGCACTAGGAAGTCACCTCTCTTTTCATTTGTCTGGCTTGATGCCATCCTATATCCTCTAAAGAAGGTGGTGGCAGAGTTCCTCCTTTTCCCGCCATTAGCCAATACACATTCTTTATCCCGCCATGGGTCTATCTTTGGGCTGTGGGAAAGGCAAGTTCGATGTCAAACGCCTCCTTATCATTTTGCGTGAAAAGCTGAAAATAGGGAAGGTAGGCACTGCTGAGATTCGAACTCAGGATCTCCTGTTTACTAGACAGGCGCTTTAACCAACTAAGCCACAGCGCCACATGAGGGAGCCGCCGGGTGCCCGGGTTACAATACGGGCGCTTTAACCAACCAAGCCACAGTGCCACGGAAAGAAAGCGCTGGATCTCCTGTTTACTAGACAGGCGCTTGAAACGACCAAGCCACAGCGCCCTGCGAATAAACCGCCGACGGCGGATTCTTCGAAGGGATGACTCCAGATGTGGCTTGGTCGTTCAAGCGCCTGTATTATTTGACGCAGCCCTTACAGCGTTTGCCTTTTTATCCCATCCTCGCCAGGAGGACCCATGTGGACAATAGAAGTCCCCCCTCCCCTTCCCTTCACGCCCCCCAAACATCCGCAGTGAGTTTCACGGGGTTGCCTTTGCAAAAGCTAAGAGACCTTCACTTCTATTCCATACTCGGCAGCAACATTTAATAATAGGAAGTCCCTGCGAGTCGTGACATTTAAGAAATCAAATCTTTTTGGGAAAGGCGCTGCTTGAAACCGCACGGACAAATTGGCAGAATGCCACAGCAGTTGGACGCATGTGGAGGGCTAGAGATTTGTGGTGGCGTGGCTGATTGAGCCAGCGCAGCATGCATCCAGATCTGTCTTGCTTTCACGGCATATTTAAGGAATAGACTGATTGAAGGAATGCCAGGGAAGTACAGACATGAGTAAGAACTATTGATGACTAGAGACATTTTGGCATTTAAACCCTTGGCGTGTGTTTATCTCTGGTAGACTTTCCACTAGAAAGACATTATATACCGTAGGAGGTGAGATAAGGCCCAGTGGGCCAATGAACGACGCTACACGAGGTTGAGTGGAAATCCTCAAAATTCTTTTGGGGATGTTGGGAATCGGCCGCCGCCAGGACGAGGTGGCCGAGTGGTTAAGGCGATGGACTGCTAATCCATTGTGCTCTGCATGCATGGGTTCAAATCCCATCCTCGTCGATTCTTTCTGACGTTTCCCACTTGGAAACTTGCTTTGCTGAGCCTCTTTTGTCTGCCAGCGGATGCCCAGAGCACGGACATTCGCAATCACCATTCAAGAAGGGCCGTTGGCAAACTCTGCAATGACGTCTGGATGGATGGTGTGGCCGATGAAGGGGGGCACTAGGAAGTCACCTCTCTTTTCATTTGTCTGGCTTGATGCCATCCTATATCCTCTAAAGAAGGTGGTGGCAGAGTTCCTCCTTTTCCCGCCATTAGCCAATACACATTCTTTATCCCGCCATGGGTCTATCTTTGGGCTGTGGGAAAGGCAAGTTCGATGTCAAACGCCTCCTTATCATTTTGCGTGAAAAGCTGAAAATAAGGAAGGTAGGCACTGCTGAGATTCGAACTCAGTATCTCCTGTTTACTAGACAGGCGCTTTAACCAACTAAGCCACAGCGCCACAAGAGGAAGCCGCCGGGTGCCCGGGTTACAATACGGGCGCTTTAACCAACCAAGCCACAGTGCCACGGAAAGAAAGCGCTGGATCTCCTGTTTACTAGACAGGCGCTTGAAACGACCAAGCCACAGCGCCCTGCGAATAAACCGCCGCCGGGAAGCCTGCCAAACGGCATCTCTAATGGATGACTCCAATTTCTGCGCGCCTGTATTATTTGACGCAGCCCTTACAGCGTTTGCCTTTTTATCCCATCCTCGCCAGGAGGAGGACCATGTGACAATAGAAGTCCCCCCTCCCCTTCCCTTCAACGCCCCCAAACATCCGCAGTGAGTTTCACGGGTTGCCTTTGCAAAAGCTAAGAGACTCACTTCTAACTTAGAAGGCAGAACTATCTTAATATAGGAATTTGCGATAATAGAAGTACCCTGCGAGTCGTCGTGACATTTAAGAAATCAAATCTTTTTGGGAAAGGCGCTGCTTGAAACCGCACGGACAAATTGGCAGAATGCCACAGCAGTTGGACGCATGTGGAGGGCTAGAGATTTGTGGTGGCGTGGCTGATTGAGCCAGCGCAGCATGCATCCAGATCTGTCTTGCTTTCACGGCATATTTAAGGAATAGACTGATTGAAGGAATGCCAGGGAAGTACAGACATGAGTAAGAACTATTGATGACTAGAGACATTTTGGCATTTAAACCCTTGGCGTGTGTTTATCTCTGGTAGACTTTCCACTAGAAAGACATTATATACCGTAGGAGGTGAGATAAGGCCCACTGGGCCAATGAACGACGCTACACGAGGTTGAGTGGAAACGCAGCCCAAGGCTCCTCAAAATTCTTTTGGGGATGTTGGGAATCGGCCGCCGCCAGGACGAGGTGGCCGAGTGGTTAAGGCGATGGACTGCTAATCCATTGTGCTCTGCATGCATGGGTTCGAATCCCATCCTCGTCGATTCTTTCTGACGTTTCCCACTTGGAAATTGCTTAGCTGAGCGCGTTTGAATGCCAGGAGCTGACGGGACATTCGCAATCCCATCATGCAAGAAGGGCCGTTGGCAAACCAGACGTCTGCATGATGTCTGCTGATGGATGGTGTGGCGATGAAGGGGGGCACTAGGAAGTCACCTCTTCTTTCATTTGTCTGGCTTGATGCATCCTATATCCTCTAAAGAAGGTGGTGGCAGAGTTCCTCCTTTTCCCGCCATTAGCCAATACACATTCTTTATCCCGCCATGGGTCTATCTTTGGGCTGTGGGAAAGGCAAGTTCGATGTCAAACGCCTCCTTATCATTTTGCGTGAAAAGCTGAAAATAGGGAAGGTAGGCACTGCTGAGATTCGAACTCAGGATCTCCTGTTTACTAGACAGGCGCTTTAACCAACTAAGCCACAGCGCCACATGAGGAAGCCGCCGGGTGCCCGGGTTACAATACGGGCGCTTTAACCAACCAAGCCACAGTGCCACGGAAAGAAAGCGCTGGATCTCCTGTTTACTAGACAGGCGCTTGAAACGACCAAGCCACAGCGCCCTGTGAATAAACCGCCGCCGGGAAGCCTGCCAAACGGCATCTCTAATGGATGACTCCAATTTCTGCGCGCCTGTATTATTTGACGCAGCCCTTACAGCGTTTGCCTTTTTATCCCATCCTCGCCAGGAGGACCCATGTGGACAATAGAAGTCCCCCCTCCCCTTCCCTTCACGCCCCCCAAACATCCGCAGTGAGTTTCACGGGGTTGCCTTTGCAAAAGCTAAGAGACCTTCACTTCTATTCCATACTCGGCAGCAACATTTAATAATAGGAAGTCCCTGCGAGTCGTGACATTTAAGAAATCAAATCTTTTTGGGAAAGGCGCTGCTTGAAACCGCACGGACAAATTGGCAGAATGCCACAGCAGTTGGACGCATGTGGAGTGCTAGAGATTTGTGGTGGCGTGGCTGATTGAGCCAGCGCAGCATGCATCCAGATCTGTCTTGCTTTCACGGCATATTTAAGGAATAGACTGATTGAAGGAATGCCAGGGAAGTACAGACATGAGTAAGAACTATTGATGACTAGAGACATTTTGGCATTTAAACCCTTGGCGTGGGTTTATCTCTGGTAGACTTTCCACTAGAAAGACATTATATACCGTAGGAGGTGAGATAAGGCCCACTGGGCCAATGAACGACGCTACACGAGGTTGAGTGGAAACGCAGCCCAAGGCTCCTCAAAATTCTTTTGGGGATGTTGGGAATCGGCCGCCGCCAGGACGAGGTGGCCGAGTGGTTAAGGCGATGGACTGCTAATCCATTGTGCTCTGCATGCATGGGTTCGAATCCCATCCTCGTCGATTCTTTCTGACGTTTCCCACTTGGAAACTTGCTTTGCTGAGCCTCTTTTGTCTGCCAGCGGATGCCCAGAGCACGGACATTCGCAATCACCATTCAAGAAGGGCCGTTGGCAAACTCTGCAATGACGTCTGGATGGATGGTGTGGCCGATGAAGGGGGGCACTAGGAAGTCACCTCTCTTTTCATTTGTCTGGCTTGATGCCATCCTATATCCTCTAAAGAAGGTGGTGGCAGAGTTCCTCCTTTTCCCGCCATTAGCCAATACACATTCTTTATCCCGCCATGGGTCTATCTTTGGGCTGTGGGAAAGGCAAGTTCGATGTCAAACGCCTCCTTATCATTTTGCGTAAAAAGCTGAAAATAGGGAAGGTAGGCACTGCTGAGATTCGAACTCAGGATCTGCCTGTTTACTAGACAGGCGCTTTAACCAACTAAGCCACAGCGCCACATGAGGAAGCCGCCGGGTGCCCGGGTTACAATATGGGCGCTTTAACCAACCAAGCCACAGTGCCACGGAAAGAAAGCGCTGGATCTCCTGTTTACTAGACAGGCGCTTGAAACGACCAAGCCACAGCGCCCTGCGAATAAACCGCCGCCGGGAAGCCTGCCAAACGGCATCTCTAATGGATGACTCAAATTTCTGCGCGCCTGTATTATTTGACGCAGCCCTTACAGCGTTTGCCTTTTTATCCCATCCTCGCCAGGAGGACCCATGTGGACAATAGAAGTCCCCCCTCCCCTTCCCTTCACGCCCCCCAAACATCCGCAGTGAGTTTCACGGGGTTGCCTTTGCAAAAGCTAAGAGACCTTCACTTCTATTCCATACTCGGCAGCAACATTTAATAATAGGAAGTCCCTGCGAGTCGTGACATTTAAGAAATCAAATCTTTTTGGGAAAGGCGCTGCTTGAAACCGCACGGACAAATTGGCAGAATGCCACAGCAGTTGGACGCATGTGGAGGGCTAGAGATTTGTGGTGGCGTGGCTGATTGAGCCAGCGCAGCATGCATCCAGATCTGTCTTGCTTTCACGGCATATTTAAGGAATAGACTGATTGAAGGAATGCCAGGGAAGTACAGACATGAGTAAGAACTATTGATGACTAGAGACATTTTGGCATTTAAACCCTTGGCGTGTGTTTATCTCTGGTAGACTTTCCACTAGAAAGACATTATATACCGTAGGAGGTGAGATAAGGCCCACTGGGCCAATGAACGACGCTACACGAGGTTGAGTGGAAACGCAGCCCAAGGCTCCTCAAAATTCTTTTGGGGATGTTGGGAATCGGCCGCCGCCAGGACGAGGTGGCCGAGTGGTTAAGGCGATGGACTGCTAATCCATTGTGCTCTGCATGCATGGGTTCGAATCCCATCCTCGTCGATTCTTTCTGACGTTTCCCACTTGGAAACTTGCTTTGCTGAGCCTCTTTTGTCTGCCAGCGGATGCCCAGAGCACGGACATTCACAATCACCATTCAAGAAGGGCCGTTGGCAAACTCTGCAATGACGTCTGGATGGATGGTGTGGCCGATGAAGGGGGGCACTAGGAAGTCACCTCTCTTTTCATTTGTCTGGCTTGATGCCATCCTATATCCTCTAAAGAAGGTGGTGGCAGAGTTCCTCCTTTTCCCGCCATTAGCCAATACACATTCTTTATCCCGCCATGGGTCTATCTTTGGGCTGTGGGAAAGGCAAGTTCGATGTCAAACGCCTCCTTATCATTTTGCGTGAAAAGCTGAAAATAGGGAAGGTAGGCACTGCTGAGATTCGAACTCTGGATCTCCTGTTTACTAGACAGGCGCTTTAACAAACTAAGCCACAGCGCCACTTGAGGAAGCCGACGGGTGCCCGGGTTACAATACGGGCGCTTTAACCAACCAAGCCACAGTGCCACGGAAAGAAAGCGCTGGATCTCCTGTTTACTAGACAGGCGCTTGAAACGACCAAGCCACAGCGCCCTGCGAATAAACCGCCGCCGGGAAGCCTGCCAAACGGCATCTCTAATGGATGACTCCAATTTCTGCGCGCCTGTATTATTTGACGCAGCCCTTACAGCGTTTGCCTTTTTATCCCATCCTCGCCAGGAGGACCCATGTGGACAATAGAAGTCCCCCCTCCCCTTCCCTTCACGCCCCCCAAACATCCGCAGTGAGTTTCACGGGGTTGCCTTTGCAAAAGCTAAGAGACCTTCACTTCTATTCCATACTCGGCAGCAACATTTAATAATAGGAAGTCCCTGCGAGTCGTGACATTTAAGAAATCAAATCTTTTTGGGAAAGGCGCTGCTTGAAACCGCACGGACAAATTGGCAGAATGCCACAGCAGTTGGACGCATGTGGAGGGCTAGAGATTTGTGGTGGCGTGGCTGATTGAGCCAGCGCAGCATGCATCCAGATCTGTCTTGCTTTCACGGCATATTTAAGGAATAGACTGATTGAAGGAATGCCAGGGAAGTACAGACATGAGTAAGAACTATTGATGACTAGAGACATTTTGGCATTTAAACCCTTGGCGTGTGTTTATCTCTGGTAGACTTTCCACTAGAAAGACATTATATACCGTAGGAGGTGAGATAAGGCCCACTGGGCCAATGAACGACGCTACACGAGGTTGAGTGGAAACGCAGCCCAAGGCTCCTCAAAATTCTTTTGGGGATGTTGGGAATCGGCAGCCGCCAGGACGAGGTGGCCGAGTGGTTAAGGCGATGGACTGCTAATCCATTGTGCTCTGCATGCATGGGTTCGAATCCCATCCTCGTCGATTCTTTCTGACGTTTCCCACTTGGAAACTTGCTTTGCTGAGCCTCTTTTGTCTGCCAGCGGATGCCCAGAGCACGGACATTCGCAATCACCATTCAAGAAGGGCCGTTGGCAAACTCTGCAATGACGTCTGGATGGATGGTGTGGCCGATGAAGGGGGGCACTAGGAAGTCACCTCTCTTTTCATTTGTCTGGCTTGATGCCATCCTATATCCTCTAAAGAAGGTGGTGGCAGAGTTCCTCCTTTTCCCGCCATTAGCCAATACACATTCTTTATCCCGCCATGGGTCTATCTTTGGGCTGTGGGAAAGGCAAGTTCGATGTCAAACGCCTCCTTATCATTTTGCGTGAAAAGCTGAAAATAGGGAAGGTAGGCACTGCTGAGATTCGAACTCAGGATCTCCTGTTTACTAGACAGGCGCTTTAACCAACTAAGCCACAGCGCCACATGAGGAAGCCGCCGGGTGCCCGGGTTACAATACGGGCGCTTTAACCAACCAAGCCACAGTGCCACGGAAAGAAAGCGCTGGATTTCCTGTTTACTAGACAGGCGCTTGAAACGACCAAGCCACAGCGCCCTGCGAATAAACCGCCGCCGGGAAGCCTGCCAAACGGCATCTCTAATGGATGACTCCAATTTCTGCGCGCCTGTATTATTTGACGCAGCCCTTACAGCGTTTGCCTTTTTATCCCATCCTCGCCAGGAGGACCCATGTGGACAATAGAAGTCCCCCCTCCCCTTCCCTTCACGCCCCCCAAACATGCGCAGTGAGTTTCACGGGGTTGCCTTTGCAAAAGCTAAGAGACCTTCACTTCTATTCCATACTCGGCAGCAACATTTAATAATAGGAAGTCCCTGCGAGTCGTGACATTTAAGAAATCAAATCTTTTTGGGAAAGGCGCTGCTTGAAACCGCACGGACAAATTGGCAGAATGCCACAGCAGTTGGACGCATGTGGAGGGCTAGAGATTTGTGGTGGCGTGGCTGATTGAGCCAGCGCAGCATGCATCCAGATCTGTCTTGCTTTCACGGCATATTTAAGGAATAGACTGATTGAAGGAATGCCAGGGAAGTACAGACATGAGTAAGAACTATTGATGACTAGAGACATTTTGGCATTTAAACCCTTGGCGTGGGTTTATCTCTGGTAGACTTTCCACTAGAAAGACATTATATACCGTAGGAGGTGAGATAAGGCCCACTGGGCCAATGAACGACGCTACACGAGGTTGAGTGGAAACGCAGCCCAAGGCTCCTCAAAATTCTTTTGGGGATGTTGGGAATCGGCCGCCGCCAGGACGAGGTGGCCGAGTGGTTAAGGCGATGGACTGCTAATCCATTGTGCTCTGCATGCATGGGTTCGAATCCCATCCTCGTCGATTCTTTCTGACGTTTCCCACTTGGAAACTTGCTTTGCTGAGCCTCTTTTGTCTGCCAGCGGATGCCCAGAGCACGGACATTCGCAATCACCATTCAAGAAGGGCCGTTGGCAAACTCTGCAATGACGTCTGGATGGATGGTGTGGCCGATGAAGGGGGGCACTAGGAAGTCACCTCTCTTTTCATTTGTCTGGCTTGATGCCATCCTATATCCTCTAAAGAAGGTGGTGGCAGAGTTCCTCCTTTTCCCGCCATTAGCCAATACACATTCTTTATCCCGCCATGGGTCTATCTTTGGGCTGTGGGAAAGGCAAGTTCGATGTCAAACGCCTCCTTATCATTTTGCGTGAAAAGCTGAAAATAGGGAAGGTAGGCACTGCTGAGATTCGAACTCAGGATCTCCTGTTTACTAGACAGGCGCTTTAACCAACTAAGCCACAGCGCCACATGAGGAAGCCGCCGGGTGCCCGGGTTACAATACGGGCGCTTTAACCAACCAAGCCACAGTGCCACGGAAAGAAAGCGCTGGATCTCCTGTTTACTAGACAGGCGCTTGAAACGACCAAGCCACAGCGCCCTGTGAATAAACCGCCGCCGGGAAGCCTGCCAAACAGCATCTCTAATGGATGACTCCAATTTCTGCGCGCCTGTATTATTTGACGCAGCCCTTACAGCGTTTGCCTTTTTATCCCATCCTCGCCAGGAGGACCCATGTGGACAATAGAAGTCCCCCCTCCCCTTCCCTTCACGCCCCCCAAACATCCGCAGTGAGTTTCACGGGGTTGCCTTTGCAAAAGCTAAGAGACCTTCACTTCTATTCCATACTCGGCAGCAACATTTAATAATAGGAAGTCCCTGCGAGTCGTGACATTTAAGAAATCAAATCTTTTTGGGAAAGGCGCTGCTTGAAACCGCACGGACAAATTGGCAGAATGCCACAGCAGTTGGACGCATGTGGAGTGCTAGAGATTTGTGGTGGCGTGGCTGATTGAGCCAGCGCAGCATGCATCGAGATCTGTCTTGCTTTCACGGCATATTTAAGGAATAGACTGATTGAAGGAATGCCAGGGAAGTACAGACATGAGTAAGAACTATTGATGACTAGAGACATTTTGGCATTTAAACCCTTGGCGTGGGTTTATCTCTGGTAGACTTTCCACTAGAAAGACATTATATACCGCAGGAGGTGAGATAAGGCCCACTGGGCCAATGAACGACGCTACACGAGGTTGAGTGGAAACGCAGCCCAAGGCTCCTCAAAATTCTTTTGGGGATGTTGGGAATCGGCTGCCGCCAGGACGAGGTGGCCGAGTGGTTAAGGCGATGGACTGCTAATCCATTGTGCTCTGCATGCATGGGTTCAAATCCCATCCTCGTCGATTCTTTCTGACGTTTCCCACTTGGAAACTTGCTTTGCTGAGCCTCTTTTGTCTGCCAGCGGATGCCCAGAGCACGGACATTCGCAATCACCATTCAAGAAGGGCCGTTGGCAAACTCTGCAATGACGTCTGGATGGATGGTGTGGCCGATGAAGGGGGGCACTAGGAAGTCACCTCTCTTTTCATTTGTCTGGCTTGATGCCATCCTATATCCTCTAAAGAAGGTGGTGGCAGAGTTCCTCCTTTTCCTGCCATTAGCCAATACACATTCTTTATCCCGCCATGGGTCTATCTTTGGGCTGTGGGAAAGGCAAGTTCGATGTCAAACGCCTCCTTATCATTTTGCGTAAAAAGCTGAAAATAGGGAAGGTAGGCACTGCTGAGATTCGAACTCAGGATCTGCCTGTTTACTAGACAGGCGCTTTAACCAACTAAGCCACAGCGCCACATGAGGAAGCCGCCGGGTGCCCGGGTTACAATATGGGCGCTTTAACCAACCAAGCCACAGTGCCACGGAAAGAAAGCGCTGGATCTCCTGTTTACTAGACAGGCGCTTGAAACCACCAAGCCACAGCGCCCTGCGAATAAACCGCCGCCGGGAAGCCTGCCAAACGGCATCTCTAATGGATGACTCAAATTTCTGCGCGCCTGTATTATTTGACGCAGCCCTTACAGCGTTTGCCTTTTTATCCCATCCTCGCCAGGAGGACCCATGTGGACAATAGAAGTCCCCCCTCCCCTTCCCTTCACGCCCCCCAAACATCCGCAGTGAGTTTCACGGGGTTGCCTTTGCAAAAGCTAAGAGACCTTCACTTCTATTCCATACTCGGCAGCAACATTTAATAATAGGAAGTCCCTGCGAGTCGTGACATTTAAGAAATCAAATCTTTTTGGGAAAGGCGCTGCTTGAAACCGCACGGACAAATTGGCAGAATGCCACAGCAGTTGGACGCATGTGGAGGGCTAGAGATTTGTGGTGGCGTGGCTGATTGAGCCAGCGCAGCATGCATCCAGATCTGTCTTGCTTTCACGGCATATTTAAGGAATAGACTGATTGAAGGAATGCCAGGGAAGTACAGACATGAGTAAGAACTATTGATGACTAGAGACATTTTGGCATTTAAACCCTTGGCGTGGGTTTATCTCTGGTAGACTTTCCACTAGAAAGACATTATATACCGTAGGAGGTGAGATAAGGCCCAGTGGGCCAATGAACGACGCTACACGAGGTTGAGTGGAAACGCAGCCCAAGGCTCCTCAAAATTCTTTTGGGGATGTTGGGAATCGGCCGCCGCCAGGACGAGGTGGCCGAGTGGTTAAGGCGATGGACTGCTAATCCATTGTGCTCTGCATGCATGGGTTCGAATCCCATCCTCGTCGATTCTTTCTGACGTTTCCCACTTGGAAACTTGCTTTGCTGAGCCTCTTTTGTCTGCCAGCGGATGCCCAGAGCACGGACATTCGCAATCACCATTCAAGAAGGGCCGTTGGCAAACTCTGCAATGACGTCTGGATGGATGGTGTGGCCGATGAAGGGGGGCACTAGGAAGTCACCTCTCTTTTCATTTGTCTGGCTTGATGCCATCCTATATCCTCTAAAGAAGGTGGTGGCAGAGTTCCTCCTTTTCCCGCCATTAGCCAATACACATTCTTTATCCCGCCATGGGTCTATCTTTGGGCTGTGGGAAAGGCAAGTTCGATGTCAAACGCCTCCTTATCATTTTGCGTGAAAAGCTGAAAATAGGGAAGGTAGGCACTGCTGAGATTCGAACTCAGGATCTCCTGTTTACTAGACAGGCGCTTTAACCAACTAAGCCACAGCGCCACATGAGGAAGCCGCCGGGTGCCCGGGTTACAATACAGGCGCTTTAACCAACCAAGCCACAGTGCCACGGAAAGAAAGCGCTGGATCTCCTGTTTACTAGACAGGCGCTTGAAACGACCAAGCCACAGCGCCCTGTGAATAAACCGCCGCCGGGAAGCCTGCCAAACAGCATCTCTAATGGATGACTCCAATTTCTGCGCGCCTGTATTATTTGACGCAGCCCTTACAGCGTTTGCCTTTTTATCCCATCCTCGCCAGGAGGACCCATGTGGACAATAGAAGTCCCCCCTCCCCTTCCCTTCACGCCCCCCAAACATCCGCAGTGAGTTTCACGGGGTTGCCTTTGCAAAAGCTAAGAGACCTTCACTTCTATTCCATACTCGGCAGCAACATTTAATAATAGGAAGTCCCTGCGAGTCGTGACATTTAAGAAATCAAATCTTTTTGGGAAAGGCGCTGCTTGAAACCGCACGGACAAATTGGCAGAATGCCACAGCAGTTGGACGCATGTGGAGTGCTAGAGATTTGTGGTGGCGTGGCTGATTGAGCCAGCGCAGCATGCATCGAGATCTGTCTTGCTTTCACGGCATATTTAAGGAATAGACTGATTGAAGGAATGCCAGGGAAGTACAGACATGAGTAAGAACTATTGATGACTAGAGACATTTTGGCATTTAAACCCTTGGCGTGGGTTTATCTCTGGTAGACTTTCCACTAGAAAGACATTATATACCGCAGGAGGTGAGATAAGGCCCACTGGGCCAATGAACGACGCTACACGAGGTTGAGTGGAAACGCAGCCCAAGGCTCCTCAAAATTCTTTTGGGGATGTTGGGAATCGGCTGCCGCCAGGACGAGGTGGCCGAGTGGTTAAGCCGATGGACTGCTAATCCATTGTGCTCTGCATGCATGGGTTCAAATCCCATCCTCGTCGATTCTTTCTGACGTTTCCCACTTGGAAACTTGCTTTGCTGAGCCTCTTTTGTCTGCCAGCGGATGCCCAGAGCACGGACATTCGCAATCACCATTCAAGAAGGGCCGTTGGCAAACTCTGCAATGACGTCTGGATGGATGGTGTGGCCGATGAAGGGGGGCACTAGGAAGTCACCTCTCTTTTCATTTGTCTGGCTTGATGCCATCCTATATCCTCTAAAGAAGGTGGTGGCAGAGTTCCTCCTTTTCCCGCCATTAGCCAATACACATTCTTTATCCCGCCATGGGTCTATCTTTGGGCTGTGGGAAAGGCAAGTTCGATGTCAAACGCCTCCTTATCATTTTGCGTGAAAAGCTGAAAATAGGGAAGGTAGGCACTGCTGAGATTCGAACTCAGGATCTCCTGTTTACTAGACAGGCGCTTTAACCAACTAAGCCACAGCGCCACATGAGGGAGCCGCCGGGTGCCCGGGTTACAATACGGGCGCTTTAACCAACCAAGCCACAGTGCCACGGAAAGAAAGCGCTGGATCTCCTGTTTACTAGACAGGCGCTTGAAACGACCAAGCCACAGCGCCCTGCGAATAAACCGCCGCCGGGAAGCCTGCCAAACGGCATCTCTAATGGATGACTCCAATTTCTGCGCGCCTGTATTATTTGACGCAGCCCTTACAGCGTTTGCCTTTTTATCCCATCCTCGCCAGGAGGACCCATGTGGACAATAGAAGTCCCCCCTCCCCTTCCCTTCACGCCCCCCAAACATCCGCAGTGAGTTTCACGGGGTTGCCTTTGCAAAAGCTAAGAGACCTTCACTTCTATTCCATACTCGGCAGCAACATTTAATAATAGGAAGTCCCTGCGAGTCGTGACATTTAAGAAATCAAATCTTTTTGGGAAAGGCGCTGCTTGAAACCGCACGGACAAATTGGCAGAATGCCACAGCAGTTGGACGCATGTGGAGGGCTAGAGATTTGTGGTGGCGTGGCTGATTGAGCCAGCGCAGCATGCATCCAGATCTGTCTTGCTTTCACGGCATATTTAAGGAATAGACTGATTGAAGGAATGCCAGGGAAGTACAGACATGAGTAAGAACTATTGATGACTAGAGACATTTTGGCATTTAAACCCTTGGCGTGTGTTTATCTCTGGTAGACTTTCCACTAGAAAGACATTATATACCGTAGGAGGTGAGATAAGGCCCAGTGGGCCAATGAACGACGCTACACGAGGTTGAGTGGAAACGCAGCCCAAGGCTCCTCAAAATTCTTTTGGGGATGTTGGGAATCGGCCGCCGCCAGGACGAGGTGGCCGAGTGGTTAAGGCGATGGACTGCTAATCCATTGTGCTCTGCATGCATGGGTTCAAATCCCATCCTCGTCGATTCTTTCTGACGTTTCCCACTTGGAAACTTGCTTTGCTGAGCCTCTTTTGTCTGCCAGCGGATGCCCAGAGCACGGACATTCGCAATCACCATTCAAGAAGGGCCGTTGGCAAACTCTGCAATGACGTCTGGATGGATGGTGTGGCCGATGAAGGGGGGCACTAGGAAGTCACCTCTCTTTTCATTTGTCTGGCTTGATGCCATCCTATATCCTCTAAAGAAGGTGGTGGCAGAGTTCCTCCTTTTCCCGCCATTAGCCAATACACATTCTTTATCCCGCCATGGGTCTATCTTTGGGCTGTGGGAAAGGCAAGTTCGATGTCAAACGCCTCCTTATCATTTTGCGTGAAAAGCTGAAAATAAGGAAGGTAGGCACTGCTGAGATTCGAACTCAGTATCTCCTGTTTACTAGACAGGCGCTTTAACCAACTAAGCCACAGCGCCACAAGAGGAAGCCGCCGGGTGCCCGGGTTACAATACGGGCGCTTTAACCAACCAAGCCACAGTGCCACGGAAAGAAAGCGCTGGATCTCCTGTTTACTAGACAGGCGCTTGAAACGACCAAGCCACAGCGCCCTGCGAATAAACCGCCGCCGGGAAGCCTGCCAAACGGCATCTCTAATGGATGACTCCAATTTCTGCGCGCCTGTATTATTTGACGCAGCCCTTACAGCGTTTGCCTTTTTATCCCATCCTCGCCAGGAGGACCCATGTGGACAATAGAAGTCCCCCCTCCCCTTCCCTTCACGCCCCCCAAACATCCGCAGTGAGTTTCACGGGGTTGCCTTTGCAAAAGCTAAGAGACCTTCACTTCTATTCCATACTCGGCAGCAACATTTAATAATAGGAAGTCCCTGCGAGTCGTGACATTTAAGAAATCAAATCTTTTTGGGAAAGGCGCTGCTTGAAACCGCACGGACAAATTGGCAGAATGCCACAGCAGTTGGACGCATGTGGAGGGCTAGAGATTTGTGGTGGCGTGGCTGATTGAGCCAGCGCAGCATGCATCCAGATCTGTCTTGCTTTCACGGCATATTTAAGGAATAGACTGATTGAAGGAATGCCAGGGAAGTACAGACATGAGTAAGAACTATTGATGACTAGAGACATTTTGGCATTTAAACCCTTGGCGTGTGTTTATCTCTGGTAGACTTTCCACTAGAAAGACATTATATACCGTAGGAGGTGAGATAAGGCCCACTGGGCCAATGAACGACGCTACACGAGGTTGAGTGGAAACGCAGCCCAAGGCTCCTCAAAATTCTTTTGGGGATGTTGGGAATCGGCCGCCGCCAGGACGAGGTGGCCGAGTGGTTAAGGCGATGGACTGCTAATCCATTGTGCTCTGCATGCATGGGTTCGAATCCCATCCTCGTCGATTCTTTCTGACGTTTCCCACTTGGAAACTTGCTTTGCTGAGCCTCTTTTGTCTGCCAGCGGATGCCCAGAGCACGGACATTCACAATCACCATTCAAGAAGGGCCGTTGGCAAACTCTGCAATGACGTCTGGATGGATGGTGTGGCCGATGAAGGGGGGCACTAGGAAGTCACCTCTCTTTTCATTTGTCTGGCTTGATGCCATCCTATATCCTCTAAAGAAGGTGGTGGCAGAGTTCCTCCTTTTCCCGCCATTAGCCAATACACATTCTTTATCCCGCCATGGGTCTATCTTTGGGCTGTGGGAAAGGCAAGTTCGATGTCAAACGCCTCCTTATCATTTTGCGTGAAAAGCTGAAAATAGGGAAGGTAGGCACTGCTGAGATTCGAACTCAGGATCTCCTGTTTACTAGACAGGCGCTTTAACCAACTAAGCCACAGCGCCACATGAGGAAGCCGCCGGGTGCCCGGGTTACAATACGGGCGCTTTAACCAACCAAGCCACAGTGCCACGGAAAGAAAGCGCTGGATTTCCTGTTTACTAGACAGGCGCTTGAAACGACCAAGCCACAGCGCCCTGCGAATAAACCGCCGCCGGGAAGCCTGCCAAACGGCATCTCTAATGGATGACTCCAATTTCTGCGCGCCTGTATTATTTGACGCAGCCCTTACAGCGTTTGCCTTTTTATCCCATCCTCGCCAGGAGGACCCATGTGGACAATAGAAGTCCCCCCTCCCCTTCCCTTCACGCCCCCCAAACATCCGCAGTGAGTTTCACGGGGTTGCCTTTGCAAAAGCTAAGAGACCTTCACTTCTATTCCATACTCGGCAGCAACATTTAATAATAGGAAGTCCCTGCGAGTCGTGACATTTAAGAAATCAAATCTTTTTGGGAAAGGCGCTGCTTGAAACCGCACGGACAAATTGGCAGAATGCCACAGCAGTTGGACGCATGTGGAGGGCTAGAGATTTGTGGTGGCATGGCTGATTGAGCCAGCGCAGCATGCATCCAGATCTGTCTTGCTTTCACGGCATATTTAAGGAATAGACTGATTGAAGGAATGCCAGGGAAGTACAGACATGAGTAAGAACTATTGATGACTAGAGACATTTTGGCATTTAAACCCTTGGCGTGGGTTTATCTCTGGTAGACTTTCCACTAGAAAGACATTATATACCGTAGGAGGTGAGATAAGGCCCACTGGGCCAATGAACGACGCTACACGAGGTTGAGTGGAAACGCAGCCCAAGGCTCCTCAAAA
This sequence comes from Leptodactylus fuscus, assembly GCF_031893055.1. Lineage (NCBI taxonomy): Eukaryota > Metazoa > Chordata > Amphibia > Anura > Leptodactylidae > Leptodactylus > Leptodactylus fuscus. The sequence continues at coordinate 28,988,063 of NC_134271.1, forward strand.
TTCTTTTGGGGATGTTGGGAATCGGCCGCCGCCAGGACGAGGTGGCCGAGTGGTTAAGGCGATGGACTGCTAATCCATTGTGCTCTGCATGCATGGGTTCGAATCCCATCCTCGTCGATTCTTTCTGACGTTTCCCACTTGGAAACTTGCTTTGCTGAGCCTCTTTTGTCTGCCAGCGGATGCCCAGAGCACGGACATTCGCAATCACCATTCAAGAAGGGCCGTTGGCAAACTCTGCAATGACGTCTGGATGGATGGATGGTGTGGCCGATGAAGGGGGGCACTAGGAAGTCACCTCTCTTTTCATTTGTCTGGCTTGATGCCATCCTATATCCTCTAAAGAAGGTGGTGGCAGAGTTCCTCCTTTTCCCGCCATTAGCCAATACACATTCTTTATCCCGCCATGGGTCTATCTTTGGGCTGTGGGAAAGGCAAGTTCGATGTCAAACGCCTCCTTATCATTTTGCGTGAAAAGCTGAAAATAGGGAAGGTAGGCACTGCTGAGATTCGAACTCAGGATCTTCCTGTTTACTAGACAGGCGCTTTAACCAACTAAGCCACAGCGCCACATGAGGAAGCCGCCGGGTGCCCGGGTTACAATACGGGCGCTTTAACCAACCAAGCCACAGTGCCACGGAAAGAAAGCGCTGGATTTCCTGTTTACTAGACAGGCGCTTGAAACCACCAAGCCACAGCGCCCTGCGAATAAACCGCCGCCGGGAAGCCTGCCAAACGGCATCTCTAATGGATGACTCCAATTTCTGCGCGCCTGTATTATTTGACGCAGCCCTTACAGCGTTTGCCTTTTTATCCCATCCTCGCCAGGAGGACCCATGTGGACAATAGAAGTCCCCCCTCCCCTTCCCTTCACGCCCCCCAAACATCCGCAGTGAGTTTCACGGGGTTGCCTTTGCAAAAGCTAAGAGACCTTCACTTCTATTCCATACTCGGCAGCAACATTTAATAATAGGAAGTCCCTGCGAGTCGTGACATTTAAGAAATCAAATCTTTTTGGGAAAGGCGCTGCTTGAAACCGCACGGACAAATTGGCAGAATGCCACAGCAGTTGGACGCATGTGGAGGGCTAGAGATTTGTGGTGGCGTGGCTGATTGAGCCAGCGCAGCATGCATCCAGATCTGTCTTGCTTTCACGGCATATTTAAGGAATAGACTGATTGAAGGAATGCCAGGGAAGTACAGACATGAGTAAGAACTATTGATGACTAGAGACATTTTGGCATTTAAACCCTTGGCGTGTGTTTATCTCTGGTAGACTTTCCACTAGAAAGACATTATATACCGTAGGAGGTGAGATAAGGCCCACTGGGCCAATGAACGACGCTACACGAGGTTGAGTGGAAACGCAGCCCAAGGCTCCTCAAAATTCTTTTGGGGATGTTGGGAATCGGCCGCCGCCAGGATGAGGTGGCCGAGTGGTTAAGGCGATGGACTGCTAATCCATTGTGCTCTGCATGCATGGGTTCGAATCCCATCCTCGTCGATTCTTTCTGACGTTTCCCACTTGGAAACTTGCTTTGCTGAGCCTCTTTTGTCTGCCAGCGGATGCCCAGAGCACGGACATTCGCAATCACCATTCAAGAAGGGCCGTTGGCAAACTCTGCAATGACGTCTGGATGGATGGTGTGGCCGATGAAGGGGGGCACTAGGAAGTCACCTCTCTTTTCATTTGTCTGGCTTGATGCCATCCTATATCCTCTAAAGAAGGTGGTGGCAGAGTTCCTCCTTTTCCCGCCATTAGCCAATACACATTCTTTATCCCGCCATGGGTCTATCTTTGGGCTGTGGGAAAGGCAAGTTCGATGTCAAACGCCTCCTTATCATTTTGCGTGAAAAGCTGAAAATAGGGAAGGTAGGCACTGCTGAGATTCGAACTCAGGATCTCCTGTTTACTAGACAGGCGCTTTAACCAACTAAGCCACAGCGCCACAAGAGGAAGCCGCCGGGTGCCCGGGTTACAATACGGGCGCTTTAACCAACCAAGCCACAGTGCCACGGAAAGAAAGCGCTGGATCTCCTGTTTACTAGACAGGCGCTTGAAACGACCAAGCCACAGCGCCCTGCGAATAAACCGCCGCCGGGAAGCCTGCCAAACGGCATCTCTAATGGATGACTCCAATTTCTGCGCGCCTGTATTATTTGACGCAGCCCTTACAGCGTTTGCCTTTTTATCCCATCTTCGCCAGGAGGACCCATGTGGACAATAGAAGTCCCCCCTCCCCTTCCCTTCACGCCCCCCAAACATCCGCAGTGAGTTTCACGGGGTTGCCTTTGCAAAAGCTAAGAGACCTTCACTTCTATTCCATACTCGGCAGCAACATTTAATAATAGGAAGTCCCTGCGAGTCGTGACATTTAAGAAATCAAATCTTTTTGGGAAAGGCGCTGCTTGAAACCGCACGGACAAATTGGCAGAATGCCACAGCAGTTGGACGCATGTGGAGGGCTAGAGATTTGTGGTGGCGTGGCTGATTGAGCCAGCGCAGCATGCATCCAGATCTGTCTTGCTTTCACGGCATATTTAAGGAATAGACTGATTGAAGGAATGCCAGGGAAGTACAGACATGAGTAAGAACTATTGATGACTAGAGACATTTTGGCATTTAAACCCTTGGCGTGTGTTTATCTCTGGTAGACTTTCCACTAGAAAGACATTATATACCGTAGGAGGTGAGATAAGGCCCACTGGGCCAATGAACGACGCTACACGAGGTTGAGTGGAAACGCAGCCCAAGGCTCCTCAAAATTCTTTTGGGGATGTTGGGAATCGGCCGCCGCCAGGACGAGGTGGCCGAGTGGTTAAGGCGATGGACTGCTAATCCATTGTGCTCTGCGTGCATGGGTTCGAATCCCATCCTCGTCGATTCTTTCTGACGTTTCCCACTTGGAAACTTGCTTTGCTGAGCCTCTTTTGTCTGCCAGCGGATGCCCAGAGCACGGACATTCGCAATCACCATTCAAGAAGGGCCGTTGGCAAACTCTGCAATGACGTCTGGATGGATGGTGTGGCCGATGAAGGGGGGCACTAGGAAGTCACCTCTCTTTTCATTTGTCTGGCTTGATGCCATCCTATATCCTCTAAAGAAAGTGGTGGCAGAGTTCCTCCTTTTCCCGCCATTAGCCAATACACATTCTTTATCCCGCCATGGGTCTATCTTTGGGCTGTGGGAAAGGCAAGTTCGATGTCAAACGCCTCCTTATCATTTTGCGTGATAAGCTGAAAATAGGGAAGGTAGGCACTGCTGAGATTCGAACTCAGGATCTCCTGTTTACTAGACAGGCGCTTTAACCAACTAAGCCACAGCGCCACATGAGGAAGCCGCCGGGTGCCCGGGTTACAATATGGGCGCTTTAACCAACCAAGCCACAGTGCCACGGAAAGAAAGCGCTGGATCTCCTGTTTACTAGACAGGCGCTTGAAACGACCAAGCCACAGCGCCCTGCGAATAAACCGCCGCCGGGAAGCCTGCCAAACGGCATCTCTAATGGATGACTCCAATTTCTGCGCGCCTGTATTATTTGACGCAGCCCTTACAGCGTTTGCCTTTTTATCCCATCCTCGCCAGGAGGACCCATGTGGACAATAGAAGTCCCCCCTCCCCTTCCCTTCACGCCCCCCAAACATCCGCAGTGAGTTTCACGGGGTTGCCTTTGCAAAAGCTAAGAGACCTTCACTTCTATTCCATACTCGGCAGCAACATTTAATAATAGGAAGTCCCTGCGAGTCGTGACATTTAAGAAATCAAATCTTTTTGGGAAAGGCGCTGCTTGAAACCGCACGGACAAATTGGCAGAATGCCACAGCAGTTGGACGCATGTGGAGGGCTAGAGATTTGTGGTGGCGTGGCTGATTGAGCCAGCGCAGCATGCATCCAGATCTGTCTTGCTTTCACGGCATATTTAAGGAATAGACTGATTGAAGGAATGCCAGGGAAGTACAGACATGAGTAAGAACTATTGATGACTAGAGACATTTTGGCATTTAAACCCTTGGCGTGGGTTTATCTCTGGTAGACTTTCCACTAGAAAGACATTATATACCGTAGGAGGTGAGATAAGGCCCACTGGGCCAATGAACGACGCTACACGAGGTTGAGTGGAAACGCAGCCCAAGGCTCCTCAAAATTCTTTTGGGGATGTTGGGAATCGGCCGCCGCCAGGACGAGGTGGCCGAGTGGTTAAGGCGATGGACTGCTAATCCATTGTGCTCTGCATGCATGGGTTCGAATCCCATCCTCGTCGATTCTTTCTGACGTTTCCCACTTGGAAACTTGCTTTGCTGAGCCTCTTTTGTCTGCCAGCGGATGCCCAGAGCACGGACATTCACAATCACCATTCAAGAAGGGCCGTTGGCAAACTCTGCAATGACGTCTGGATGGATGGTGTGGCCGATGAAGGGGGGCACTAGGAAGTCACCTCTCTTTTCATTTGTCTGGCTTGATGCCATCCTATATCCTCTAAAGAAGGTGGTGGCAGAGTTCCTCCTTTTCCCGCCATTAGCCAATACACATTCTTTATCCCGCCATGGGTCTATCTTTGGGCTGTGGGAAAGGCAAGTTCGATGTCAAACGCCTCCTTATCATTTTGCGTGAAAAGCTGAAAATAGGGAAGGTAGGCACTGCTGAGATTCGAACTCAGGATCTCCTGTTTACTAGACAGGCGCTTTAACCAACTAAGCCACAGCGCCACATGAGGAAGCCGCCGGGTGCCCGGGTTACAATACGGGCGCTTTAACCAACCAAGCCACAGTGCCACGGAAAGAAAGCGCTGGATCTCCTGTTTACTAGACAGGCGCTTGAAACGACCAAGCCACAGCGCCCTGCGAATAAACCGCCGCCGGGAAGCCTGCCAAACGGCATCTCTAATGGATGACTCCAATTTCTGCTCGCCTGTATTATTTGACGCAGCCCTTACAGCGTTTGCCTTTTTATCCCATCCTCGCCAGGAGGACCCATGTGGACAATAGAAGTCCCCCCTCCCCTTCCCTTCACGCCCCCCAAACATCCGCAGTGAGTTTCACGGGGTTGCCTTTGCAAAAGCTAAGAGACCTTCACTTCTATTCCATACTCGGCAGCAACATTTAATAATAGGAAGTCCCTGCGAGTCGTGACATTTAAGAAATCAAATCTTTTTGGGAAAGGCGCTGCTTGAAACCGCACGGACAAATTGGCAGAATGCCACAGCAGTTGGACGCATGTGGAGGGCTAGAGATTTGTGGTGGCGTGGCTGATTGAGCCAGCGCAGCATGCATCCAGATCTGTCTTGCTTTCACGGCATATTTAAGGAATAGACTGATTGAAGGAATGCCAGGGAAGTACAGACATGAGTAAGAACTATTGATGACTAGAGACATTTTGGCATTTAAACCCTTGGCGTGGGTTTATCTCTGGTAGACTTTCCACTAGAAAGACATTATATACCGTAGGAGGTGAGATAAGGCCCACTGGGCCAATGAACGACGCTACACGAGGTTGAGTGGAAACGCAGCCCAAGGCTCCTCAAAATTCTTTTGGGGATGTTGGGAATCGGCCGCCGCCAGGACGAGGTGGCCGAGTGGTTAAGGCGATGGACTGCTAATCCATTGTGCTCTGCATGCATGGGTTCGAATCCCATCCTCGTCGATTCTTTCTGACGTTTCCCACTTGGAAACTTGCTTTGCTGAGCCTCTTTTGTCTGCCAGCGGATGCCCAGAGCACGGACATTCGCAATCACCATTCAAGAAGGGCCGTTGGCAAACTCTGCAATGACGTCTGGATGGATGGTGTGGCCGATGAAGGGGGGCACTAGGAAGTCACCTCTCTTTTCATTTGTCTGGCTTGATGCCATCCTATATCCTCTAAAGAAGGTGGTGGCAGAGTTCCTCCTTTTCCCGCCATTAGCCAATACACATTCTTTATCCTGCCATGGGTCTATCTTTGGTCTGTGGGAAAGGCAAGTTCGATGTCAAACGCCTCCTTATCATTTTGCGTGAAAAGCTGAAAATAGGGAAGGTAGGCACTGCTGAGATTCGAACTCAGGATCTCCTGTTTACTAGACAGGCGCTTTAACCAACTAAGCCACAGCGCCACATGAGGAAGCCGCCGGGTGCCCGGGTTACAATACGGGCGCTTTAACCAACCAAGCCACAGTGCCACGGAAAGAAAGCGCTGGATCTCCTGTTTACTAGACAGGCGCTTGAAACGACCAAGCCACAGCGCCCTGTGAATAAACCGCCGCCGGGAAGCCTGCCAAACGGCATCTCTAATGGATGACTCCAATTTCTGCGCGCCTGTATTATTTGACGCAGCCCTTACAGCGTTTGCCTTTTTATCCCATCCTCGCCAGGAGGACCCATGTGAACAATAGAAGTCCCCCCTCCCCTTCCCTTCACGCCCCCCAAACATCCGCAGTGAGTTTCACGGGGTTGCCTTTGCAAAAGCTAAGAGACCTTCACTTCTATTCCATACTCGGCAGCAACATTTAATAATAGGAAGTCCCTGCGAGTCGTGACATTTAAGAAATCAAATCTTTTTGGGAAAGGCGCTGCTTGAAACCGCACGGACAAATTGGCAGAATGCCACAGCAGTTGGACGCATGTGGAGTGCTAGAGATTTGTGGTGGCGTGGCTGATTGAGCCAGCGCAGCATGCATCGAGATCTGTCTTGCTTTCACGGCATATTTAAGGAATAGACTGATTGAAGGAATGCCAGGGAAGTACAGACATGAGTAAGAACTATTGATGACTAGAGACATTTTGGCATTTAAACCCTTGGCGTGGGTTTATCTCTGGTAGACTTTCCACTAGAAAGACATTATATACCGCAGGAGGTGAGATAAGGCCCACTGGGCCAATGAACGACGCTACACGAGGTTGAGTGGAAACGCAGCCCAAGGCTCCTCAAAATTCTTTTGGGGATGTTGGGAATCGGCCGCCGCCAGGACGAGGTGGCCGAGTGGTTAAGCCGATGGACTGCTAATCCATTGTGCTCTGCATGCATGGGTTCAAATCCCATCCTCGTCGATTCTTTCTGACGTTTCCCACTTGGAAACTTGCTTTGCTGAGCCTCTTTTGTCTGCCAGCGGATGCCCAGAGCACGGACATTCGCAATCACCATTCAAGAAGGGCCGTTGGCAAACTCTGCAATGACGTCTGGATGGATGGTGTGGCCGATGAAGGGGGGCACTAGGAAGTCACCTCTCTTTTCATTTGTCTGGCTTGATGCCATCCTATATCCTCTAAAGAAGGTGGTGGCAGAGTTCCTCCTTTTCCCGCCATTAGCCAATACACATTCTTTATCCCGCCATGGGTCTATCTTTGGGCTGTGGGAAAGGCAAGTTCGATGTCAAACGCCTCCTTATCATTTTGCGTAAAAAGCTGAAAATAGGGAAGGTAGGCACTGCTGAGATTCGAACTCAGGATCTGCCTGTTTACTAGACAGGCGCTTTAACCAACTAAGCCACAGCGCCACATGAGGAAGCCGCCGGGTGCCCGGGTTACAATATGGGCGCTTTAACCAACCAAGCCACAGTGCCACGGATAGAAAGCGCTGGATCTCCTGTTTACTAGACAGGCGCTTGAAACGACCAAGCCACAGCGCCCTGCGAATAAACCGCCGCCGGGAAGCCTGCCAAACGGCATCTCTAATGGATGACTCCAATTTCTGCGCGCCTGTATTATTTGACGCAGCCCTTACAGCGTTTGCCTTTTTATCCCATCCTCGCCAGGAGGACCCATGTGGACAATAGAAGTCCCCCCTCCCCTTCCCTTCACGCCCCCCAAACATCCGCAGTGAGTTTCACGGGGTTGCCTTTGCAAAAGCTAAGAGACCTTCACTTCTATTCCATACTCGGCAGCAACATTTAATAATAGGAAGTCCCTGCGAGTCGTGACATTTAAGAAATCAAATCTTTTTGGGAAAGGCGCTGCTTGAAACCGCACGGACAAATTGGCAGAATGCCACAGCAGTTGGACGCATGTGGAGGGCTAGAGATTTGTGGTGGCGTGGCTGATTGAGCCAGCGCAGCATGCATCGAGATCTGTCTTGCTTTCACGGCATATTTAAGGAATAGACTGATTGAAGGAATGCCAGGGAAGTACAGACATGAGTAAGAACTATTGATGACTAGAGACATTTTGGCATTTAAACCCTTGGCGTGGGTTTATCTCTGGTAGACTTTCCACTAGAAAGACATTATATACCGTAGGAGGTGAGATAAGGCCCACTGGGCCAATGAACGACGCTACACGAGGTTGAGTGGAAACGCAGCCCAAGGCTCCTCAAAATTCTTTTGGGGATGTTGGGAATCGGCCGCCGCCAGGACGAGGTGGCCGAGTGGTTAAGGCGATGGACTGCTAATCCATTGTGCTCTGCATGCATGGGTTCGAATCCCATCCTCGTCGAATCTTTCTGACGTTTCCCACTTGGAAACTTGCTTTGCTGAGCCTCTTTTGTCTGCCAGCGGATGCCCAGAGCACGGACATTCGCAATCACCATTCAAGAAGGGCCGTTGGCAAACTCTGCAATGACGTCTGGATGGATGGTGTGGCCGATGAAGGGGGGCACTAGGAAGTCACCTCTCTTTTCATTTGTCTGGCTTGATGCCATCCTATATCCTCTAAAGAAGGTGGTGGCAGAGTTCCTCCTTTTCCCGCCATTAGCCAATACACATTCTTTATCCCGCCATGGGTCTATCTTTGGGCTGTGGGAAAGGCAAGTTCGATGTCAAACGCCTCCTTATCATTTTGCGTGAAAAGCTGAAAATGGGGAAGGTAGGCACTGCTGAGATTCGAACTCAGGATCTCCTGTTTACTAGACAGGCGCTTTAACCAACTAAGCCACAGCGCCACATGAGGAAGCCGCCGGGTGCCCGGGTTACAATACGGGCGCTTTAACCAACCAAGCCACAGTGCCACGGAAAGAAAGCGCTGGATTTCCTGTTTACTAGACAGGCGCTTGAAACGACCAAGCCACAGCGCCCTGCGAATAAACCGCCGCCGGGAAGCCTGCCAAACGGCATCTCTAATGGATGACTCCAATTTCTGCGCGCCTGTATTATTTGACGCAGCCCTTACAGCGTTTGCCTTTTTATCCCATCCTCGCCAGGAGGACCCATGTGGACAATAGAAGTCCCCCCTCCCCTTCCCTTCACGCCCCCCAAACATCCGCAGTGAGTTTCACGGGGTTGCCTTTGCAAAAGCTAAGAGACCTTCACTTCTATTCCATACTCAGCAGCAACATTTAATAATAGGAAGTCCCTGCGAGTCGTGACATTTAAGAAATCAAATCTTTTTGGGAAAGGCGCTGCTTGAAACCGCACGGACAAATTGGCAGAATGCCACAGCAGTTGGACGCATGTGGAGGGCTAGAGATTTGTGGTGGCGTGGCTGATTGAGCCAGCGCAGCATGCATCCAGATCTGTCTTGCTTTCACGGCATATTTAAGGAATAGACTGATTGAAGGAATGCCAGGGAAGTACAGACATGAGTAAGAACTATTGATGACTAGAGACATTTTGGCATTTAAACCCTTGGCGTGTGTTTATCTCTGGTAGACTTTCCACTAGAAAGACATTATATACCGTAGGAGGTGAGATAAGGCCCACTGGGCCAATGAACGACGCTACACGAGGTTGAGTGGAAACGCAGCCCAAGGCTCCTCAAAATTCTTTTGGGGATGTTGGGAATCGGCCGCCGCCAGGACGAGGTGGCCGAGTGGTTAAGGCGATGGACTGCTAATCCATCGTGCTCTGCATGCATGGGTTCGAATCCCATCCTCGTCGATTCTTTCTGACGTTTCCCACTTGGAAACTTGCTTTGCTGAGCCTCTTTTGTCTGCCAGCGGATGCCCAGAGCACGGACATTCGCAATCACCATTCAAGAAGGGCCGTTGGCAAACTCTGCAATGACGTCTGGATGGATGGTGTGGCCGATGAAGGGGGGCACTAGGAAGTCACCTCTCTTTTCATTTGTCTGGCTTGATGCCATCCTATATCCTCTAAAGAAGGTGGTGGCAGAGTTCCTCCTTTTCCCGCCATTAGCCAATACACATTCTTTATCCCGCCATGGGTCTATCTTTGGGCTGTGGGAAAGGCAAGTTCGATGTCAAACGCCTCCTTATCATTTTGCGTGAAAAGCTGAAAATAGGGAAGGTAGGCACTGCTGAGATTCGAACTCAGGATCTCCTGTTTACTAGACAGGCGCTTTAACCAACTAAGCCACAGCGCCACATGAGGAAGCCGCCGGGTGCCCGGGTTACAATACGGGCGCTTTAACCAACCAAGCCACAGTGCCACGGAAAGAAAGCGCTGGATCTCCTGTTTACTAGACAGGCGCTTGAAACGACCAAGCCACAGCGCCCTGCGAATAAACCGCCGCCGGGAAGCCTGCCAAACGGCATCTCTAATGGATGACTCCAATTTCTGCGCGCCTGTATTATTTGACGCAGCCCTTACAGCGTTTGCCTTTTTATCCCATCCTCGCCAGGAGGACCCATGTGGACAATAGAAGTCCCCCCTCCCCTTCCCTTCACGCCCCCCAAACATCCGCAGTGAGTTTCACGGGGTTGCCTTTGCAAAAGCTAAGAGACCTTCACTTCTATTCCATACTCGGCAGCAACATTTAATAATAGGAAGTCCCTGCGAGTCGTGACATTTAAGAAATCAAATCTTTTTGGGAAAGGCGCTGCTTGAAACCGCACGGACAAATTGGCAGAATGCCACAGCAGTTGGACGCATGTGGAGGGCTAGAGATTTGTGGTGGCGTGGCTGATTGAGCCAGCGCAGCATGCATCCAGATCTGTCTTGCTTTCACGGCATATTTAAGGAATAGACTGATTGAAGGAATGCCAGGGAAGTACAGACATGAGTAAGAACTATTGATGACTAGAGACATTTTGGCATTTAAACCCTTGGCGTGGGTTTATCTCTGGTAGACTTTCCACTAGAAAGACATTATATACCGTAGGAGGTGAGATAAGGCCCAGTGGGCCAATGAACGACGCTACACGAGGTTGAGTGGAAACGCAGCCCAAGGCTCCTCAAAATTCTTTTGGGGATGTTGGGAATCGGCCGCCGCCAGGACGAGGTGGCCGAGTGGTTAAGGCGATGGACTGCTAATCCATTGTGCTCTGCATGCATGGGTTCGAATCCCATCCTCGTCGATTCTTTCTGACGTTTCCCACTTGGAAACTTGCTTTGCTGAGCCTCTTTTGTCTGCCAGCGGATGCCCAGAGCACGGACATTCGCAATCACCATTCAAGAAGGGCCGTTGGCAAACTCTGCAATGACGTCTGGATGGATGGATGGTGTGGCCGATGAAGGGGGGCACTAGGAAGTCACCTCTCTTTTCATTTGTCTGGCTTGATGCCATCCTATATCCTCTAAAGAAGGTGGTGGCAGAGTTCCTCCTTTTCCCGCCATTAGCCAATACACATTCTTTATCCCGCCATGGGTCTATCTTTGGGCTGTGGGAAAGGCAAGTTCGATGTCAAACGCCTCCTTATCATTTTGCGTGAAAAGCTGAAAATAGGGAAGGTAGGCACTGCTGAGATTCGAACTCAGGATCTCCTGTTTACTAGACAGGCGCTTTAACCAACTAAGCCACAGCGCCACAAGAGGAAGCCGCCGGGTGCCCGGGTTACAATACGGGCGCTTTAACCAACCAAGCCACAGTGCCACGGAAAGAAAGCGCTGGATCTCCTGTTTACTAGACAGGCGCTTGAAACGACCAAGCCACAGCGCCCTGCGAATAAACCGCCGCCGGGAAGCCTGCCAAACGGCATCTCTAATGGATGACTCCAATTTCTGCGCGCCTGTATTATTTGACGCAGCCCTTACAGCGTTTGCCTTTTTATCCCATCCTCGCCAGGAGGACCCATGTGGACAATAGAAGTCCCCCCTCCCCTTCCCTTCACGCCCCCCAAACATCCGCAGTGAGTTTCACGGGGTTGCCTTTGCAAAAGCTAAGAGACCTTCACTTCTATTCCATACTCGGCAGCAACATTTAATAATAGGAAGTCCCTGCGAGTCGTGACATTTAAGAAATCAAATCTTTTTGGGAAAGGCGCTGCTTGAAACCGCACGGACAAATTGGCAGAATGCCACAGCAGTTGGACGCATGTGGAGGGCTAGAGATTTGTGGTGGCGTGGCTGATTGAGCCAGCGCAGCATGCATCCAGATCTGTCTTGCTTTCACGGCATATTTAAGGAATAGACTGATTGAAGGAATGCCAGGGAAGTACAGACATGAGTAAGAACTATTGATGACTAGAGACATTTTGGCATTTAAACCCTTGGCGTGTGTTTATCTCTGGTAGACTTTCCACTAGAAAGACATTATATACCGTAGGAGGTGAGATAAGGCCCACTGGGCCAATGAACGACGCTACACGAGGTTGAGTGGAAACGCAGCCCAAGGCTCCTCGAAATTCTTTTGGGGATGTTGGGAATCGGCCGCCGCCAGGACGAGGTGGCCGAGTGGTTAAGGCGATGGACTGCTAATCCATTGTGCTCTGCATGCATGGGTTCGAATCCCATCCTCGTCGAATCTTTCTGACGTTTCCCACTTGGAAACTTGCTTTGCTGAGCCTCTTTTGTCTGCCAGCGGATGCCCAGAGCACGGACATTCGCAATCACCATTCAAGAAGGGCCGTTGGCAAACTCTGCAATGACGTCTGGATGGATGGTGTGGCCGATGAAGGGGGGCACTAGGAAGTCACCTCTCTTTTCATTTGTCTGGCTTGATGCCATCCTATATCCTCTAAAGAAAGTGGTGGCAGAGTTCCTCCTTTTCCCGCCATTAGCCAATACACATTCTTTATCCCGCCATGGGTCTATCTTTGGGCTGTGGGAAAGGCAAGTTCGATGTCAAACGCCTCCTTATCATTTTGCGTGAAAAGCTGAAAATAGGGAAGGTAGGCACTGCTGAGATTCGAACTCAGGATCTCTTGTTTACTAGACAGGCGCTTTAACCAACTAAGCCACAGCGCCACATGAGGAAGCCGCCGGGTGCCCGGGTTACAATATGGGCGCTTTAACCAACCAAGCCACAGTGCCACGGAAAGAAAGCGCTGGATCTCCTGTTTACTAGACAGGCGCTTGAAACGACCAAGCCACAGCGCCCTGCGAATAAACCGCCGCCGGGAAGCCTGCCAAACGGCATCTCTAATGGATGACTCCAATTTCTGCGCGCCTGTATTATTTGACGCAGCCCTTACAGCGTTTGCCTTTTTATCCCATCCTCGCCAGGAGGACCCATGTGGACAATAGAAGTCCCCCCTCCCCTTCCCTTCACGCCCCCCAAACATCCGCAGTGAGTTTCACGGGGTTGCCTTTGCAAAAGCTAAGAGACCTTCACTTCTATTCCATACTCGGCAGCAACATTTAATAATAGGAAGTCCCTGCGAGTCGTGACATTTAAGAAATCAAATCTTTTTGGGAAAGGCGCTGCTTGAAACCGCACGGACAAATTGGCAGAATGCCACAGCAGTTGGACGCATGTGGAGGGCTAGAGATTTGTGGTGGCGTGGCTGATTGAGCCAGCGCAGCATGCATCGAGATCTGTCTTGCTTTCACGGCATATTTAAGGAATAGACTGATTGAAGGAATGCCAGGGAAGTACAGACATGAGTAAGAACTATTGATGACTAGAGACATTTTGGCATTTAAACCCTTGGCGTGGGTTTATCTCTGGTAGACTTTCCACTAGAAAGACATTATATACCGTAGGAGTTGAGATAAGGCCCACTGGGCCAATGAACGACGCTACACGAGGTTGAGTGGAAACGCAGCCCAAGGCTCCTCAAAATTCTTTTGGGGATGTTGGGAATCGGCCGCCGCCAGGACGAGGTGGCCGAGTGGTTAAGGCGATGGACTGCTAATCCATTGTGCTCTGCATGCATGGGTTCGAATCCCATCCTCGTCGATTCTTTCTGACGTTTCCCACTTGGAAACTTGCTTTGCTGAGCCTCTTTTGTCTGCCAGCGGATGCCCAGAGCACGGACATTCACAATCACCATTCAAGAAGGGCCGTTGGCAAACTCTGCAATGACGTCTGGATGGATGGATGGTGTGGCCGATGAAGGGGGGCACTAGGAAGTCACCTCTCTTTTCATTTGTCTGGCTTGATGCCATCCTATATCCTCTAAAGAAGGTGGTGGCAGAGTTCCTCCTTTTCCCGCCATTAGCCAATACACATTCTTTATCCCGCCATGGGTCTATCTTTGGGCTGTGGGAAAGGCAAGTTCGATGTCAAACGCCTCCTTATCATTTTGCGTGAAAAGCTGAAAATAGGGAAGGTAGGCACTGCTGAGATTCGAACTCAGGATCTCCTGTTTACTAGACAGGCGCTTTAACCAACTAAGCCACAGCGCCACAAGAGGAAGCCGCCGGGTGCCCGGGTTACAATACGGGCGCTTTAACCAACCAAGCCACAGTGCCACGGAAAGAAAGCGCTGGATCTCCTGTTTACTAGACAGGCGCTTGAAACGACCAAGCCACAGCGCCCTGCGAATAAACCGCCGCCGGGAAGCCTGCCAAACGGCATCTCTAATGGATGACTCCAATTTCTGCGCGCCTGTATTATTTGACGCAGCCCTTACAGCGTTTGCCTTTTTATCCCATCCTCGCCAGGAGGACCCATGTGGACAATAGAAGTCCCCCCTCCCCTTCCCTTCACGCCCCCCAAACATCCGCAGTGAGTTTCACGGGGTTGCCTTTGCAAAAGCTAAGAGACCTTCACTTCTATTCCATACTCGGCAGCAACATTTAATAATAGGAAGTCCCTGCGAGTCGTGACATTTAAGAAATCAAATCTTTTTGGGAAAGGCGCTGCTTGAAACCGCACGGACAAATTGGCAGAATGCCACAGCAGTTGGACGCATGTGGAGGGCTAGAGATTTGTGGTGGCGTGGCTGATTGAGCCAGCGCAGCATGCATCGAGATCTGTCTTGCTTTCACGGCATATTTAAGGAATAGACTGATTGAAGGAATGCCAGGGAAGTACAGACATGAGTAAGAACTATTGATGACTAGAGACATTTTGGCATTTAAACCCTTGGCGTGTGTTTATCTCTGGTAGACTTTCCACTAGAAAGACATTATATACCGTAGGAGGTGAGATAAGGCCCACTGGGCCAATGAACGACGCTACACGAGGTTGAGTGGAAACGCAGCCCAAGGCTCCTCAAAATTCTTTTGGGGATGTTGGGAATCGGCCGCCGCCAGGACGAGGTGGCCGAGTGGTTAAGGCGATGGACTGCTAATCCATTGTGCTCTGCATGCATGGGTTCGAATCCCATCCTCGTCGATTCTTTCTGACGTTTCCCACTTGGAAACTTGCTTTGCTGAGCCTCTTTTGTCTGCCAGCGGATGCCCAGAGCACGGACATTCGCAATCACCATTCAAGAAGGGCCGTTGGCAAACTCTGCAATGACGTCTGGATGGATGGTGTGGCCGATGAAGGGGGGCACTAGGAAGTCACCTCTCTTTTCATTTGTCTGGCTTGATGCCATCCTATATCCTCTAAAGAAAGTGGTGGCAGAGTTCCTCCTTTTCCCGCCATTAGCCAATACATATTCTTTATCCCGCCATGGGTCTATCTTTGGGCTGTGGGAAAGGCAAGTTCGATGTCAAACGCCTCCTTATCATTTTGCGTGAAAAGCTGAAAATAGGGAAGATAGGCACTGCTGAGATTCGAACTCAGGATCTCCTGTTTACTAGACAGGTGCTTTAACCAACTAAGCCACAGCGCCACATGAGGAAGCCGCCGGGTGCCCGGGTTACAATATGGGCGCTTTAACCAACCAAGCCACAGTGCCACGGAAAGAAAGCGCTGGATCTCCTGTTTACTAGACAGGCGCTTGAAACGACCAAGCCACAGCGCCCTGCGAATAAACCGCCGCCGGGAAGCCTGCCAAACGGCATCTCTAATGGATGACTCCAATTTCTGCGCGCCTGTATTATTTGACGCAGCCCTTACAGCGTTTGCCTTTTTATCCCATCCTCGCCAGGAGGACCCATGTGGACAATAGAAGTCCCCCCTCCCCTTCCCTTCACGCCCCCCAAACATCCGCAGTGAGTTTCACGGGGTTGCCTTTGCAAAAGCTAAGAGACCTTCACTTCTATTCCATACTCGGCAGCAACATTTAATAATAGGAAGTCCCTGCGAGTCGTGACATTTAAGAAATCAAATCTTTTTGGGAAAGGCGCTGCTTGAAACCGCACGGACAAATTGGCAGAATGCCACAGCAGTTGGACGCATGTGGAGGGCTAGAGATTTGTGGTGGCGTGGCTGATTGAGCCAGCGCAGCATGCATCCAGATCTGTCTTGCTTTCACGGCATATTTAAGGAATAGACTGATTGAAGGAATGCCAGGGAAGTACAGACATGAGTAAGAACTATTGATGACTAGAGACATTTTGGCATTTAAACCCTTGGCGTGGGTTTATCTCTGGTAGACTTTCCACTAGAAAGACATTATATACCGTAGGAGGTGAGATAAGGCCCACTGGGCCAATGAACGACGCTACACGAGGTTGAGTGGAAACGCAGCCCAAGGCTCCTCAAAATTCTTTTGGGGATGTTGGGAATCGGTCGCCGCCAGGACGAGGTGGCCGAGTGGTTAAGGCGATGGACTGCTAATCCATTGTTCTCTGCATGCATGGGTTCGAATCCCATCCTCGTCGATTCTTTTTGACGTTTCCCACTTGGAAACTTGCTTTGCTGAGCCTCTTTTGTCTGCCAGCGGATGCCCAGAGCACGGACATTTGCAATCACCATTCAAGAAGGGCCGTTGGCAAACTCTGCAATGACGTCTGGATGGATGGTGTGGCCGATGAAGGGGGGCACTAGGAAGTCACCTCTCTTTTCATTTGTCTGGCTTGATGCCATCCTATATCCTCTAAAGAAGGTGGTGGCAGAGTTCCTCCTTTTCCCGCCATTAGCCAATACACATTCTTTATCCCGCCATGGGTCTATCTTTGGGCTGTGGGAAAGGCAAGTTCGATGTCAAACGCCTCCTTATTATTTTGCGTGAAAAGCTGAAAATAGGGAAGGTAGGCACTGCTGAGATTCGAACTCAGGATCTCCTGTTTACTAGATAGGCGCTTTAACCAACTAAGCCACAGCGCCACATGAGGAAGCCGCCGGGTGCCCGGGTTACAATACGGGCGCTTTAACCAACCAAGCCACAGTGCCACGGAAAGAAAGCGCTGGATCTCCTGTTTACTAGACAGGCGCTTGAAACGACCAAGCCACAGCGCCCTGCGAATAAACCGCCGCCGGGAAGCCTGCCAAACGGCATCTCTAATGGATGACTCCAATTTCTGCGCGCCTGTATTATTTGACGCAGCCCTTACAGCGTTTGCCTTTTTATCCCATCCTCGCCAGGAGGACCCATGTGGACAATAGAAGTCCCCCCTCCCCTTCCCTTCACGCCCCCCAAACATCCGCAGTGAGTTTCACGGGGTTGCCTTTGCAAAAGCTAAGAGACCTTCACTTCTATTCCATACTCGGCAGCAACATTTAATAATAGGAAGTCCCTGCGAGTCGTGACATTTAAGAAATCAAATCTTTTTGGGAAAGGCGCTGCTTGAAACCGCACGGACAAATTGGCAGAATGCCACAGCAGTTGGACGCATGTGGAGGGCTAGAGATTTGTGGTGGCGTGGCTGATTGAGCCAGCGCAGCATGCATCCAGATCTGTCTTGCTTTCACGGCATATTTAAGGAATAGACTGATTGAAGGAATGCCAGGGAAGTACAGACATGAGTAAGAACTATTGATGACTAGAGACATTTTGGCATTTAAACCCTTGGCGTGTGTTTATCTCTGGTAGACTTTCCACTAGAAAGACATTATATACCGTAGGAGGTGAGATAAGGCCCACTGGGCCAATGAACGACGCTACACGAGGTTGAGTGGAAACGCAGCCCAAGGCTCCTCAAAATTCTTTTGGGGATGTTGGGAATCGGCCGCCGCCAGGACGAGGTGGCCGAGTGGTTAAGGCGATGGACTGCTAATCCATTGTGCTCTGCATGCATGGGTTCGAATCCCATCCTCGTCGATTCTTTCTGACGTTTCCCACTTGGAAACTTGCTTTGCTGAGCCTCTTTTGTCTGCCAGCGGATGCCCAGAGCACGGACATTCGCAATCACCATTCAAGAAGGGCCGTTGGCAAACTCTGCAATGACGTCTGGATGGATGGATGGTGTGGCCGATGAAGGGGGGCACTAGGAAGTCACCTCTCTTTTCATTTGTCTGGCTTGATGCCATCCTATATCCTCTAAAGAAGGTGGTGGCAGAGTTCCTCCTTTTCCCGCCATTAGCCAATACACATTCTTTATCCCGCCATGGGTCTATCTTTGGGCTGTGGGAAAGGCAAGTTCGATGTCAAACGCCTCCTTATCATTTTGCGTGAAAAGCTGAAAATAGGGAAGGTAGGCACTGCTGAGATTCGAACTCAGGATCTTCCTGTTTACTAGACAGGCGCTTTAACCAACTAAGCCACAGCGCCACATGAGGAAGCCGCCGGGTGCCCGGGTTACAATACGGGCGCTTTAACCAACCAAGCCACAGTGCCACGGAAAGAAAGCGCTGGATTTCCTGTTTACTAGACAGGCGCTTGAAACGACCAAGCCACAGCGCCCTGCGAATAAACCGCCGCCGGGAAGCCTGCCAAACGGCATCTCTAATGGATGACTCCAATTTCTGCGCGCCTGTATTATTTGACGCAGCCCTTACAGCGTTTGCCTTTTTATCCCATCCTCGCCAGGAGGACCCATGTGGACAATAGAAGTCCCCCCTCCCCTTCCCTTCACGCCCCCCAAACATCCGCAGTGAGTTTCACGGGGTTGCCTTTGCAAAAGCTAAGAGACCTTCACTTCTATTCCATACTCGGCAGCAACATTTAATAATAGGAAGTCCCTGCGAGTCGTGACATTTAAGAAATCAAATCTTTTTGGGAAAGGCGCTGCTTGAAACCGCACGGACAAATTGGCAGAATGCCACAGCAGTTGGACGCATGTGGAGGGCTAGAGATTTGTGGTGGCGTGGCTGATTGAGCCAGCGCAGCATGCATCCAGATCTGTCTTGCTTTCACGGCATATTTAAGGAATAGACTGATTGAAGGAATGCCAGGGAAGTACAGACATGAGTAAGAACTATTGATGACTAGAGACATTTTGGCATTTAAACCCTTGGCGTGGGTTTATCTCTGGTAGACTTTCCACTAGAAAGACATTATATACCGTAGGAGGTGAGATAAGGCCCACTGGGCCAATGAACGACGCTACACGAGGTTGAGTGGAAACGCAGCCCAAGGCTCCTCAAAATTCTTTTGGGGATGTTGGGAATCGGCCGCCGCCAGGACGAGGTGGCCGAGTGGTTAAGGCGATGGACTGCTAATCCATTGTGCTCTGCATGCATGGGTTCGAATCCCATCCTCGTCGATTCTTTCTGACGTTTCCCACTTGGAAACTTGCTTTGCTGAGCCTCTTTTGTCTGCCAGCGGATGCCCAGAGCACGGACATTCGCAATCACCATTCAAGAAGGGCCGTTGGCAAACTCTGCAATGACGTCTGGATGGATGGATGGTGTGGCCGATGAAGGGGGGCACTAGGAAGTCACCTCTCTTTTCATTTGTCTGGCTTGATGCCATCCTATATCCTCTAAAGAAGGTGGTGGCAGAGTTCCTCCTTTTCCCGCCATTAGCCAATACACATTCTTTATCCCGCCATGGGTCTATCTTTGGGCTGTGGGAAAGGCAAGTTCGATGTCAAACGCCTCCTTATCATTTTGCGTGAAAAGCTGAAAATAGGGAAGGTAGGCACTGCTGAGATTCGAACTCAGGATCTCCTGTTTACTAGACAGGCGCTTTAACCAACTAAGCCACAGCGCCACATGAGGAAGCCGCCGGGTGCCCGGGTTACAATACGGGCGCTTTAACCAACCAAGCCACAGTGCCATGGAAAGAAAGCGCTGGATCTCCTGTTTACTAGACAGGCGCTTGAAACGACCAAGCCACAGCGCCCTGCGAATAAACCGCCGCCGGGAAGCCTGCCAAACGGCATCTCTAATGGATGACTCCAATTTCTGCGCGCCTGTATTATTTGACGCAGCCCTTACAGCGTTTGCCTTTTTATCCCATCCTCGCCAGGAGGACCCATGTGGACAATAGAAGTCCCCCCTCCCCTTCCCTTCACGCCCCCCAAACATCCGCAGTGAGTTTCACGGGGTTGCCTTTGCAAAAGCTAAGAGACCTTCACTTCTATTCCATACTCGGCAGCAACATTTAATAATAGGAAGTCCCTGCGAGTCGTGACATTTAAGAAATCAAATCTTTTTGGGAAAGGCGCTGCTTGAAACCGCACGGACAAATTGGCAGAATGCCACAGCAGTTGGACGCATGTGGAGGGCTAGAGATTTGTGGTGGCGTGGCTGATTGAGCCAGCGCAGCATGCATCGAGATCTGTCTTGCTTTCACGGCATATTTAAGGAATAGACTGATTGAAGGAATGCCAGGGAAGTACAGACATGAGTAAGAACTATTGATGACTAGAGACATTTTGGCATTTAAACCCTTGGCGTGGGTTTATCTCTGGTAGACTTTCCACTAGAAAGACATTATATACCGTAGGAGGTGAGATAAGGCCCACTGGGCCAATGAACGACGCTACACGAGGTTGAGTGGAAACGCAGCCCAAGGCTCCTCAAAATTCTTTTGGGGATGTTGGGAATCGGCTGCCGCCAGGACGAGGTGGCCGAGTGGTTAAGGCGATGGACTGCTAATCCATTGTGCTCTGTATGCATGGGTTCGAATCCCATCCTCGTCGATTCTTTCTGACGTTTCCCACTTGGAAACTTGCCTTGCTGAGCCTCTTTTGTCTGCCAGCGGATGCCCAGAGCACGGACATTCACAATCACCATTCAAGAAGGGCCGTTGGCAAACTCTGCAATGACGTCTGGATGGATGGTGTGGCCGATGAAGGGGGGCACTAGGAAGTCACCTCTCTTTTCATTTGTCTGGCTTGATGCTATCCTATATCCTCTAAAGAAGGTGGTGGCAGAGTTCCTCCTTTTCCCGCCATTAGCCAATACACATTCTTTATCCCGCCATGGGTCTATCTTTGGGCTGTGGGAAAGGCAAGTTCGATGTCAAACGCCTCCTTATCATTTTGCGTGAAAAGCTGAGAATAGGGAAGGTAGGCACTGCTGAGATTCGAACTCAGGATCTTCCTGTTTACTAGACAGGCGCTTTAACCAACTAAGCCACAGCGCCACATGAGGAAGCTGCCGGGTGCCCGGGTTACAATACGGGCGCTTTAACCAACCAAGCCACAGTGCCACGGAAAGAAAGCGCTGGATTTCCTGTTTACTAGACAGGCGCTTGAAACGACCAAGCCACAGCGCCCTGCGAATAAACCGCCGCCGGGAAGCCTGCCAAACGGCATCTCTAATGGATGACTCCAATTTCTGCGCGCCTGTATTATTTGACGCAGCCCTTACAGCGTTTGCCTTTTTATCCCATCCTCGCCAGGAGGACCCATGTGGACAATAGAAGTCCCCCCTCCCCTTCCCTTCACGCCCCCCAAACATCCGCAGTGAGTTTCACGGGGTTGCCTTTGCAAAAGCTAAGAGACCTTCACTTCTATTCCATACTCGGCAGCAACATTTAATAATAGGAAGTCCCTGCGAGTCGTGACATTTAAGAAATCAAATCTTTTTGGGAAAGGCGCTGCTTGAAACCGCACGGACAAATTGGCAGAATGCCACAGCAGTTGGACGCATGTGGAGGGCTAGAGATTTGTGGTGGCGTGGCTGATTGAGCCAGCGCAGAATGCATCCAGATCTGTCTTGCTTTCACGGCATATTTAAGGAATAGACTGATTGAAGGAATGCCAGGGAAGTACAGACATGAGTAAGAACTATTGATGACTAGAGACATTTTGGCATTTAAACCCTTGGCGTGTGTTTATCTCTGGTAGACTTTCCACTAGAAAGACATTATATACCGTAGGAGGTGAGATAAGGCCCACTGGGCCAATGAACGACGCTACACGAGGTTGAGTGGAAACGCAGCCCAAGGCTCCTCAAAATTCTTTTGGGGATGTTGGGAATCGGCTGCCGCCAGGACAAGGTGGCCGAGTGGTTAAGGCGATGGACTGCTAATCCATTGTGCTCTGCATGCATGGGTTCGAATCCCATCCTCGTCGATTCTTTCTGACGTTTCCCACTTGGAAACTTGCTTTGCTGAGCATCTTTTGTCTGCCAGCGGATGCCCAGAGCACGGACATTCGCAATCACCATTCAAGAAGGGCCGTTGGCAAACTCTGCAATGACGTCTGGATGGATGGTGTGGCCGATGAAGGGGGGCACTAGGAAGTCACCTCTCTTTTCATTTGTCTGGCTTGATGCCATCCTATATCCTCTAAAGAAGGTGGTGGCAGAGTTCCTCCTTTTCCCACCATTAGCCAATACACATTCTTTATCCCGCCATGGGTCTATCTTTGGGCTGTGGGAAAGGCAAGTTCGATGTCAAACGCCTCCTTATCATTTTGCGTGAAAAGCTGAAAATAGGGAAGGTAGGCACTGCTGAGATTCGAACTCAGGATCTCCTGTTTACTAGACAGGCGCTTTAACCAACTAAGCCACAGCGCCACAAGAGGAAGCCGCCGGGTGCCCGGGTTACAATACGGGCGCTTTAACCAACCAAGCCACAGTGCCACGGAAAGAAAGCGCTGGATCTCCTGTTTACTAGACAGGCGCTTGAAACGACCAAGCCACAGCGCCCTGCGAATAAACCGCCGCCGGGAAGCCTGCCAAACGGCATCTCTAATGGATGACTCCAATTTCTGCGCGCCTGTATTATTTGACGCAGCCCTTACAGCGTTTGCCTTTTTATCCCATCCTCGCCAGGAGGACCCATGTGGACAATAGAAGTCCCCCCTCCCCTTCCCTTCACGCCCCCCAAACATCCGCAGTGAGTTTCACGGGGTTGCCTTTGCAAAAGCTAAGAGACCTTCACTTCTATTCCATACTCGGCAGCAACATTTAATAATAGGAAGTCCCTGCGAGTCGTGACATTTAAGAAATCAAATCTTTTTGGGAAAGGCGCTGCTTGAAACCGCACGGACAAATTGGCAGAATGCCACAGCAGTTGGACGCATGTGGAGGGCTAGAGATTTGTGGTGGCGTGGCTGATTGAGCCAGCGCAGCATGCATCCAGATCTGTCTTGCTTTCACGGCATATTTAAGGAATAGACTGATTGAAGGAATGCCAGGGAAGTACAGACATGAGTAAGAACTATTGATGACTAGAGACATTTTGGCATTTAAACCCTTGGCGTGGGTTTATCTCTGGTAGACTTTCCACTAGAAAGACATTATATACCGTAGGAGGTGAGATAAGGCCCACTGGGCCAATGAACGACGCTACACGAGGTTGAGTGGAAACGCAGCCCAAGGCTCCTCAAAATTCTTTTGGGGATGTTGGGAATCGGCCGCCGCCAGGACGAGGTGGCCGAGTGGTTAAGGCGATGGACTGCTAATCCATTGTGCTCTGCGTGCATGGGTTCGAATCCCATCCTCGTCGATTCTTTCTGACGTTTCCCACTTGGAAACTTGCTTTGCTGAGCCTCTTTTGTCTGCCAGCGGATGCCCAGAGCACGGACATTCGCAATCACCATTCAAGAAGGGCCGTTGGCAAACTCTGCAATGACGTCTGGATGGATGGATGGTGTGGCCGATGAAGGGGGGCACTAGGAAGTCACCTCTCTTTTCATTTGTCTGGCTTGATGCCATCCTATATCCTCTAAAGAAAGTGGTGGCAGAGTTCCTCCTTTTCCCGCCATTAGCCAATACACATTCTTTATCCCGCCATGGGTCTATCTTTGGGCTGTGGGAAAGGCAAGTTCGATGTCAAACGCCTCCTTATCATTTTGCGTGAAAAGCTGAAAATAGGGAAGGTAGGCACTGCTGAGATTCGAACTCAGGATCTCCTGTTTACTAGACAGGCGCTTTAACCAACTAAGCCACAGCGCCACATGAGGAAGCCGCCGGGTGCCCGGGTTACAATATGGGCGCTTTAACCAACCAAGCCACAGTGCCACGGAAAGAAAGCGCTGGATCTCCTGTTTACTAGACAGGCGCTTGAAACGACCAAGCCACAGCGCCCTGCGAATAAACCGCCGCCGGGAAGCCTGCCAAACGGCATCTCTAATGGATGACTCCAATTTCTGCACGCCTGTATTATTTGACGCAGCCCTTACAGCGTTTGCCTTTTTATCCCATCCTTGCCAGGAGGACCCATGTGGACAATAGAAGTCCCCCCTCCCCTTCCCTTCACGCCCCCCAAACATCCGCAGTGAGTTTCACGGGGTTGCCTTTGCAAAAGCTAAGAGACCTTCACTTCTATTCCATACTCGGCAGCAACATTTAATAATAGGAAGTCCCTGCGAGTCGTGACATTTAAGAAATCAAATCTTTTTGGGAAAGGCGCTGCTTGAAACCGCACGGACAAATTGGCAGAATGCCACAGCAGTTGGACGCATGTGGAGGGCTAGAGATTTGTGGTGGCGTGGCTGATTGAGCCAGCGCAGCATGCATCCAGATCTGTCTTGCTTTCACGGCATATTTAAGGAATAGACTGATTGAAGGAATGCCAGGGAAGTACAGACATGAGTAAGAACTATTGATGACTAGAGACATTTTGGCATTTAAACCCTTGGCGTGGGTTTATCTCTGGTAGACTTTCCACTAGAAAGACATTATATACCGTAGGAGGTGAGATAAGGCCCACTGGGCCAATGAACGACGCTACACGAGGTTGAGTGGAAACGCAGCCCAAGGCTCCTCAAAATTCTTTTGGGGATGTTGGGAATCGGCCGCCGCCAGGACGAGGTGGCCGAGTGGTTAAGGCGATGGACTGCTAATCCATTGTGCTCTGCGTGCATGGGTTCGAATCCCATCCTCGTCGATTCTTTCTGACGTTTCCCACTTGGAAACTTGCTTTGCTGAGCCTCTTTTGTCTGCCAGCGGATGCCCAGAGCACGGACATTCGCAATCACCATTCAAGAAGGGCCGTTGGCAAACTCTGCAATGACGTCTGGATGGATGGATGGTGTGGCCGATGAAGGGGGGCACTAGGAAGTCACCTCTCTTTTCATTTGTCTGGCTTGATGCCATCCTATATCCTCTAAAGAAGGTGGTGGCAGAGTTCCTCCTTTTCCCGCCATTAGCCAATACACATTCTTTATCCCGCCATGGGTCTATCTTTGGGCTGTGGGAAAGGCAAGTTCGATGTCAAACGCCTCCTTATCATTTTGCGTGAAAAGCTGAAAATAGGGAAGGTAGGCACTGCTGAGATTCGAACTCAGGATCTCCTGTTTACTAGACAGGCGCTTTAACCAACTAAGCCACAGCGCCACAAGAGGAAGCCGCCGGGTGCCCGGGTTACAATACGGGCGCTTTAACCAACCAAGCCACAGTGCCACGGAAAGAAAGCGCTGGATCTCCTGTTTACTAGACAGGCGCTTGAAACGACCAAGCCACAGCGCCCTGCGAATAAACCGCCGCCGGGAAGCCTGCCAAACGGCATCTCTAATGGATGACTCCAATTTCTGCGCGCCTGTATTATTTGACGCAGCCCTTACAGCGTTTGCCTTTTTATCCCATCCTCGCCAGGAGGACCCATGTGGACAATAGAAGTCCCCCCTCCCCTTCCCTTCACGCCCCCCAAACATCCGCAGTGAGTTTCACGGGGTTGCCTTTGCAAAAGCTAAGAGACCTTCACTTCTATTCCATACTCGGCAGCAACATTTAATAATAGGAAGTCCCTGCGAGTCGTGACATTTAAGAAATCAAATCTTTTTGGGAAAGGCGCTGCTTGAAACCGCACGGACAAATTGGCAGAATGCCACAGCAGTTGGACGCATGTGGAGGGCTAGAGATTTGTGGTGGCGTGGCTGATTGAGCCAGCGCAGCATGCATCCAGATCTGTCTTGCTTTCACGGCATATTTAAGGAATAGACTGATTGAAGGAATGCCAGGGAAGTACAGACATGAGTAAGAACTATTGATGACTAGAGACATTTTGGCATTTAAACCCTTGGCGTGGGTTTATCTCTGGTAGACTTTCCACTAGAAAGACATTATATACCGTAGGAGGTGAGATAAGGCCCACTGGGCCAATGAACGACGCTACACGAGGTTGAGTGGAAACGCAGCCCAAGGCTCCTCAAAATTCTTTTGGGGATGTTGGGAATCGGCTGCCGCCAGGACGAGGTGGCCGAGTGGTTAAGGCGATGGACTGCTAATCCATTGTGCTCTGTATGCATGGGTTCGAATCCCATCCTCGTCGATTCTTTCTGACGTTTCCCACTTGGAAACTTGCTTTGCTGAGCCTCTTTTGTCTGCCAGCGGATGCCCAGAGCACGGACATTCGCAATCACCATTCAAGAAGGGCCGTTGGCAAACTCTGCAATGACGTCTGGATGGATGGTGTGGCCGATGAAAGGGGGCACTAGGAAGTCACCTCTCTTTTCATTTGTCTGGCTTGATGCCATCCTATATCCTCTAAAGAAGGTGGTGGCAGAGTTCCTCCTTTTCCCGCCATTAGCCAATACACATTCTTTATCCCGCCATGGGTCTATCTTTGGGCTGTGGGAAAGGCAAGTTCGATGTCAAACGCCTCCTTATCATTTTGCGTGAAAAGCTGAAAATAGGGAAGGTAGGCACTGCTGAGATTCGAACTCAGGATCTCCTGTTTATTAGACAGGCGCTTTAACCAACTAAGCCACAGCGCCACATGAGGAAGCCGCCGGGTGGCCGGGTTACAATATGGGCGCTTTAACCAACCAAGCCACAGTGCCACGGAAAGAAAGCGCTGGATCTCCTGTTTACTAGACAGGCGCTTGAAACGACCAAGCCACAGCGCCCTGCGAATAAACCGCCGCCGGGAAGCCTGCCAAACGGCATCTCTAATGGATGACTCCAATTTCTGCGCGCCTGTATTATTTGACGCAGCCCTTACAGCGTTTGCCTTTTTATCCCATCCTCGCCAGGAGGACCCATGTGGACAATAGAAGTCCCCCCTCCCCTTCCCTTCACGCCCCCCAAACATCCGCAGTGAGTTTCACGGGGTTGCCTTTGCAAAAGCTAAGAGACCTTCACTTCTATTCCATACTCGGCAGCAACATTTAATAATAGGAAGTCCCTGCGAGTCGTGACATTTAAGAAATCAAATCTTTTTGGGAAAGGCGCTGCTTGAAACCGCACGGACAAATTGGCAGAATGCCACAGCAGTTGGACGCATGTGGAGGGCTAGAGATTTGTGGTGGCGTGGCTGATTGAGCCAGCGCAGCATGCATCCAGATCTGTCTTGCTTTCACGGCATATTTAAGGAATAGACTGATTGAAGGAATGCCAGGGAAGTACAGACATGAGTAAGAACTATTGATGACTAGAGACATTTTGGCATTTAAACCCTTGGCGTGTGTTTATCTCTGGTAGACTTTCCAATAGAAAGACATTATATACCGTAGGAGGTGAGATAAGGCCCACTGGGCCAATGAACGACGCTACACGAGGTTGAGTGGAAACGCAGCCCAAGGCTCCTCAAAATTCTTTTGGGGATGTTGGGAATCGGCCGCCGCCAGGACGAGGTGGCCGAGTGGTTAAGGCGATGGACTGCTAATCCATTGTGCTCTGCATGCATGGGTTCGAATCCCATCCTCGTCGATTCTTTCTGACGTTTCCCACTTGGAAACTTGCTTTGCTGAGCCTCTTTTGTCTGCCAGCGGATGCCCAGAGCACGGACATTCACAATCACCATTCAAGAAGGGCCGTTGGCAAACTCTGCAATGACGTCTGGATGGATGGTGTGGCCGATGAAGGGGGGCACTAGGAAGTCACCTCTCTTTTCATTTGTCTGGCTTGATGCCATCCTATATCCTCTAAAGAAGGTGGTGGCAGAGTTCCTCCTTTTCCCGCCATTAGCCAATACACATTCTTTATCCCGCCATGGGTCTATCTTTGGGCTGTGGGAAAGGCAAGTTCGATGTCAAACGCCTCCTTATCATTTTGCGTGAAAAGCTGAAAATAGGGAAGGTAGGCACTGCTGAGATTCGAACTCAGGATCTCCTGTTTACTAGACAGGCGCTTTAACCAACTAAGCCACAGCGCCACATGAGGAAGCCGCCGGGTGCCCGGGTTACAATATGGGCGCTTTAACCAACCAAGCCACAGTGCCACGGAAAGACAGCGCTGGATCTCCTGTTTACTAGACAGGCGCTTGAAACGACCAAGCCACAGCGCCCTGCGAATAAACCGCCGCCGGGAAGCCTGCCAAACGGCATCTCTAATGGATGACTCCAATTTCTGCGCGCCTGTATTATTTGACGCAGCCCTTACAGCGTTTGCCTTTTTATCCCATCCTCGCCAGGAGGACCCATGTGGACAATAGAAGTCCCCCCTCCCCTTCCCTTCACGCCCCCCAAACATCCGCAGTGAGTTTCACGGGGTTGCCTTTGCAAAAGCTAAGAAACCTTCACTTCTATTCCATACTCGGCAGCAACATTTAATAATAGGAAGTCCCTGCGAGTCGTGACATTTAAGAAATCAAATCTTTTTGGGAAAGGCGCTGCTTGAAACCGCACGGACAAATTGGCAGAATGCCACAGCAGTTGGACGCATGTGGAGGGCTAGAGATTTGTGGTGGCGTGGCTGATTGAGCCAGCGCAGCATGCATCCAGATCTGTCTTGCTTTCACGGCATATTTAAGGAATAGACTGATTGAAGGAATGCCAGGGAAGTACAGACATGAGTAAGAACTATTGATGACTAGAGACATTTTGGCATTTAAACCCTTGGCGTGTGTTTATCTCTGGTAGACTTTCCACTAGAAAGACATTATATACCGTAGGAGGTGAGATAAGGCCCACTGGGCCAATGAACGACGCTACACGAGGTTGAGTGGAAACGCAGCCCAAGGCTCCTCAAAATTCTTTTGGGGATGTTGGGAATCGGCCGCTGCCAGGACGAGGTGGCCGAGTGGTTAAGGCGATGGACTGCTAATCCATTGTGCTCTGCATGCATGGGTTCGAATCCCATCCTCGTCGATTCTTTCTGACGTTTCCCACTTGGAAACTTGCTTTGCTGAGCCTCTTTTGTCTGCCAGCGGATGCCCAGAGCACGGACATTCGCAATCACCATTCAAGAAGGGCCGTTGGCAAACTCTGCAATGACGTCTGGATGGATGGATGGTGTGGCCGATGAAGGGGGGCACTAGGAAGTCACCTCTCTTTTCATTTGTCTGGCTTGATGCCATCCTATATCCTCTAAAGAAGGTGGTGGCAGAGTTCCTCCTTTTCCCGCCATTAGCCAATACACATTCTTTATCCCGCCATGGGTCTATCTTTGGGCTGTGGTAAAGGCAAGTTCGATGTCAAACGCCTCCTTATCATTTTGCGTGAAAAGCTGAAAATAGGGAAGGTAGGCACTGCTGAGATTCGAACTCAGGATCTCCTGTTTACTAGACAGGCGCTTTAACCAACTAAGCCACAGCGCCACATGAGGAAGCCGCCGGGTGCCCGGGTTACAATACGGGCGCTTTAACCAACCAAGCCACAGTGCCACGGAAAGAAAGCGCTGGATCTCCTGTTTACTAGACAGGCGCTTGAAACGACCAAGCCACAGCGCCCTGCGAATAAACCGCCGCCGGGAAGCCTGCCAAACGGCATCTCTAATGGATGACTCCAATTTCTGCGCGCCTGTATTATTTGACGCAGCCCTTACAGCGTTTGCCTTTTTATCCCATCCTCGCCAGGAGGACCCATGTGGACAATAGAAGTCCCCCCTCCCCTTCCCTTCACGCCCCCCAAACATCCGCAGTGAGTTTCACGGGGTTGCCTTTGCAAAAGCTAAGAGACCTTCACTTCTATTCCATACTCGGCAGCAACATTTAATAATAGGAAGTCCCTGCGAGTCGTGACATTTAAGAAATCAAATCTTTTTGGGAAAGGCGCTGCTTGAAACCGCACGGACAAATTGGCAGAATGCCACAGCAGTTGGACGCATGTGGAGGGCTAGAGATTTGTGGTGGCGTGGCTGATTGAGCCAGCGCAGCATGCATCCAGATCTGTCTTGCTTTCACGGCATATTTAAGGAATAGACTGATTGAAGGAATGCCAGGTAAGTACAGACATGAGTAAGAACTATTGATGACTAGAGACATTTTGGCATTTAAACCCTTGGCGTGGGTTTATCTCTGGTAGACTTTCCACTAGAAAGACATTATATACCGTAGGAGGTGAGATAAGGCCCACTGGGCCAATGAACGACGCTACACGAGGTTGAGTGGAAATGCAGCCCAAGGCTCCTTAAAATTCTTTTGGGGATGTTGGGAATCGGCCGCCGCCAGGACGAGGTGGCCGAGTGGTTAAGGCGATGGACTGCTAATCCATTGTGCTCTGCATGCATGGGTTCGAATCCCATCCTCGTCGATTCTTTCTGACGTTTCCCACTTGGAAACTTGCTTTGCTGAGCCTCTTTTGTCTGCCAGCGGATGCCCAGAGCACGGACATTCGCAATCACCATTCAAGAAGGGCCGTTGGCAAACTCTGCAATGACGTCTGGATGGATGGTGTGGCCGATGAAGGGGGGCACTAGGAAGTCACCTCTCTTTTCATTTGTCTGGCTTGATGCCATCCTATATCCTCTAAAGAAGGTGGTGGCAGAGTTCCTCCTTTTCCCGCCATTAGCCAATACACATTCTTTATCCTGCCATGGGTCTATCTTTGGGCTGTGGGAAAGGCAAGTTCGATGTCAAACGCCTCCTTATCATTTTGCGTGAAAAGCTGAAAATAGGGAAGGTAGGCACTGCTGAGATTCGAACTCAGGATCTCCTGTTTACTAGACAGGCGCTTTAACCAACTAAGCCACAGCGCCACATGAGGAAGCCGCCGGGTGCCCGGGTTACAATACGGGCGCTTTAACCAACCAAGCCACAGTGCCACGGAAAGAAAGCGCTGGATCTCCTGTTTACTAGACAGGCGCTTGAAACGACCAAGCCACAGCGCCCTGCGAATAAACCGCCGCAGGGAAGCCTGCCAAACGGCTTCTCTAATGGATGACTCCAATTTCTGCGCGCCTGTATTATTTGATGCAGCCCTTACAGCGTTTGCCTTTTTATCCCATCCTCGCCAGGAGGACCCATGTGGACAATAGAAGTCCCCCCTCCCCTTCCCTTCACGCCCCCCAAACATCCGCAGTGAGTTTCACGGGGTTGCCTTTGCAAAAGCTAAGAGACCTTCACTTCTATTCCATACTCGGCAGCAACATTTAATAATAGGAAGTCCCTGCGAGTCGTGACATTTAAGAAATCAAATCTTTTTGGGAAAGGCGCTGCTTGAAACCGCACGGACAAATTGGCAGAATGCCACAGCAGTTGGACGCATGTGGAGGGCTAGAGATTTGTGGTGGCGTGGCTGATTGAGCCAGCGCAGCATGCATCCAGATCTGTCTTGCTTTCACGGCATATTTAAGGAATAGACTGATTGAAGGAATGCCAGGGAAGTACAGACATGAGTAAGAACTATTGATGACTAGAGACATTTTGGCATTTAAACCCTTGGCGTGGGTTTATCTCTGGTAGACTTTCCACTAGAAAGACATTATATACCGTAGGACGTGAGATAAGGCCCACTGGGCCAATGAACGACGCTACACGAGGTTGAGTGGAAACGCAGCCCAAGGCTCCTCAAAATTCTTTTGGGGATGTTGGGAATCGGCCGCCGCCAGGACGAGGTGGCCGAGTGGTTAAGGCGATGGACTGCTAATCCATTGTGCTCTGCATGCATGGGTTCGAATCCCATCCTCGTCGATTCTTTCTGACGTTTCCCACTTGGAAACTTGCTTTGCTGAGCCTCTTTTGTCTGCCAGCGGATGCCCAGAGCACGGACATTCACAATCACCATTCAAGAAGGGCCGTTGGCAAACTCTGCAATGACGTCTGGATGGATGGTGTGGCCGATGAAGGGGGGCACTAGGAAGTCACCTCTCTTTTCATTTGTCTGGCTTGATGCCATCCTATATCCTCTAAAGAAGGTGGTGGCAGAGTTCCTCCTTTTCCCGCCATTAGCCAATACACATTCTTTATCCCGCCATGGGTCTATCTTTGGGCTGTGGGAAAGGCAAGTTCGATGTCAAACGCCTCCTTATCATTTTGCGTGAAAAGCTGAAAATAGGGAAGGTAGGCACTGCTGAGATTCGAACTGAGGATCTCCTGTTTACTAGACAGGCGCTTTAACCAACTAAGCCACAGCGCCACATAAGGAAGCCGCTGGGTGCCCGGGTTACAATACGGGCGCTTTAACCAACCAAGCCACAGTGCCACGGAAAGAAAGCGCTGGATCTCCTGTTTACTAGACAGGCGCTTGAAACGACCAAGCCACAGCGCCCTGCGAATAAACCGCCGTCGGGAAGCCTGCCAAACGGCATCTCTAATGGATGACTCCAATTTCTGCGCGCCTGTATTATTTGACGCAGCCCTTACAGCGTTTGCCGTTTTATCCCATCCTCGCCAGGAGGACCCATGTGGACAATAGAAGTCCCCCCTCCCCTTCCCTTCACGCCCCCCAAACATCCGCAGTGAGTTTCACGGGGTTGCCTTTGCAAAAGCTAAGAGACCTTCACTTCTATTCCATACTCGGCAGCAACATTTAATAATAGGAAGTCCCTGCGAGTCGTAACATTTAAGAAATCAAATCTTTTTGGGAAAGGCGCTGCTTGAAACCGCACGGACAAATTGGCAGAATGCCACAGCAGTTGGACGCATGTGGAGGGCTAGAGATTTGTGGTGGCGTGGCTGATTGAGCCAGCGCAGCATGCATCCAGATCTGTCTTGCTTTCACGGCATATTTAAGGAATAGACTGATTGAAGGAATGCCAGGGAAGTACAGACATGAGTAAGAACTATTGATGACTAGAGACATTTTGGCATTTAAACCCTTGGCGTGGGTTTATCTCTGGTAGACTTTCCACTAGAAAGACATTATATACCGTAGGAGGTGAGATGAGGCCCACTGGGCCAATGAACGATGCTACACGAGGTTGAGTGGAAATGCAGCCCAAGGCTCCTCAAAATTCTTTTGGGGATGTTGGGAATCGGCCGCCGCCAGGACGAGGTGGCCGAGTGGTTAAGGCGATGGACTGCTAATCCATTGTGCTCTGCATGCATGGGTTCGAATCCCATCCTCGTCGATTCTTTCTGACGTTTCCCACTTGGAAACTTGCTTTGCTGAGCCTCTTTTGTCTGCCAGCGGATGCCCAGAGCACGGACATTCACAATCACCATTCAAGAAGGGCCGTTGGCAAACTCTGCAATGACGTCTGGATGGATGGTGTGGCCGATGAAGGGGAGCACTAGGAAGTCACCTCTCTTTTCATTTGTCTGGCTTGATGCCATCCTATATCCTCTAAAGAAGGTGGTGGCAGAGTTCCTCCTTTTCCCGCCATTAGCCAATACACATTCTTTATCCCGCCATGGGTCTATCTTTGGGCTGTGGGAAAGGCAAGTTCGATGTCAAACGCCTCCTTATCATTTTGCGTGAAAAGCTGAAAATAGGGAAGGAAGGCACTGCTGAGATTCGAACTCAGGATCTCCTGTTTACTAGACAGGCGCTTTAACCAACTAAGCCACAGCGCCACATGAGGAAGCCGCCGGGTGCCCGGGTTACAATACGGGCGCTTTAACCAACCAAGCCACAGTGCCACGGAAAGAAAGCACTGGATCTCCTGTTTACTAGACAGGCGCTTGAAACGACCAAGCCACAGCGCCCTGCGAATAAACCGCCGCCGGGAAGCCTGCCAAACGGCATCTCTAATGGATGACTCCAATTTCTGCGCGCCTGTATTATTTGACGCAGCCCTTACAGCGTTTGCCTTTTTATCCCATCCTCACCAGGAGGACCCATGTGGACAATAGAAGTCCCCCCTCCCCTTCCCTTCACGCCCCCCAAACATCCGCAGTGAGTTTCACGGGGTTGCCTTTGCAAAAGCTAAGAGACCTTCACTTCTATTCCATACTCGGCAGCAACATTTAATAATAGGAAGTCCCTGCGAGTCGTGACATTTAAGAAATCAAATCTTTTTGGGAAAGGCGCTGCTTGAAACCGCACGGACAAATTGGCAGAATGCCACAGCAGTTGGACGCATGTGGAGGGCTAGAGATTTGTGGTGGCGTGGCTGATTGAGCCAGCGCAGCATGCATCCAGATCTGTCTTGCTTTCACGGCATATTTAAGGAATAGACTGATTGAAGGAATGCCAGGGAAGTACAGACATGAGTAAGAACTATTGATGACTAGAGACATTTTGGCATTTAAACCCTTGGCGTGGGTTTATCTCTGGTAGACTTTCCACTAGAAAGACATTATATACCGTAGGACGTGAGATAAGGCCCACTGGGCCAATGAACGACGCTACACGAGGTTGAGTGGAAACGCAGCCCAAGGCTCCTCAAAATTCTTTTGGGGATGTTGGGAATCGGCCGCCGCCAGGACGAGGTGGCCGAGTGGTTAAGGCGATGGACTGCTAATCCATTGTGCTCTGCATGCATGGGTTCGAATCCCATCCTCGTCGATTCTTTCTGACGTTTCCCACTTGGAAACTTGCTTTGCTGAGCCTCTTTTGTCTGCCAGCGGATGCCCAGAGCACGGACATTCACAATCACCATTCAAGAAGGGCCGTTGGCAAACTCTGCAATGACGTCTGGATGGATGGATGGTGTGGCCGATGAAGGGGGGCACTAGGAAGTCACCTCTCTTTTCATTTGTCTGGCTTGATGCCATCCTATATCCTCTAAAGAAGGTGGTGGCAGAGTTCCTCCTTTTCCCGCCATTAGCCAATACACATTCTTTATCCCGCCATGGGTCTATCTTTCGGCTGTGGGAAAGGCAAGTTCGATGTCAAACGCCTCCTTATCATTTTGCGTGAAAAGCTGAAAATAGGGAAGGTAGGCACTGCTGAGATTCGAACTCAGGATCTCCTGTTTACTAGACAGGCGCTTTAACCAACTAAGCCACAGCGCCACATGAGGAAGCCGCCGGGTGCCCGGGTTACAATACGGGTGCTTTAACCAACCAAGCCACAGTGCCACGGAAAGAAAGCGCTGGATCTCCTGTTTACTAGACAGGCGCTTGAAACGACCAAGCCACAGCGCCCTGCGAATAAACCGCCGCCGGGAAGCCTGCCAAACGGCATCTCTAATGGATGACTCCAATTTCTGCGCGCCTGTATTATTTGACGCAGCCCTTACAGCGTTTGCCTTTTTATCCCATCCTCACCAGGAGGACCCATGTGGACAATAGAAGTCCCCCCTCCCCTTCCCTTCACGCCCCCCAAACATCCGCAGTGAGTTTCACGGGGTTGCCTTTGCAAAAGCTAAGAGACCTTCACTTCTATTCCATACTCGGCAGCAACATTTAATAATAGGAAGTCCCTGCGAGTCGTGACATTTAAGAAATCAAATCTTTTTGGGAAAGGCGCTGCTTGAAACCGCACGGACAAATTGGCAGAATGCCACAGCAGTTGGACGCATGTGGAGGGCTAGAGATTTGTGGTGGCGTGGCTGATTGAGCCAGCGCAGCATGCATCCAGATCTGTCTTGCTTTCACGGCATATTTAAGGAATAGACTGATTGAAGGAATGCCAGGTAAGTACAGACATGAGTAAGAACTATTGATGACTAGTGACATTTTGGCATTTAAACCCTTGGCGTGGGTTTATCTCTGGTAGACTTTCCACTAGAAAGACATTATATACCGTAGGAGGTGAGATGAGGCCCACTGGGCCAATGAACGACGCTACACGAGGTTGAGTGGAAATGCAGCCCAAGGCTCCTCAAAATTCTTTTGGGGATGTTGGGAATCGGCCGCCGCCAGGACGAGGTGGCCGAGTGGTTAAGGCGATGGACTGCTAATCCATTGTGCTCTGCATGCATGGGTTCGAATCCCATCCTCGTCGATTCTTTCTGACGTTTCCCACTTGGAAACTTGCTTTGCTGAGCCTCTTTTGTCTGCCAGCGGATGCCCAGAGCACGGACATTCACAATCACCATTCAAGAAGGGCCGTTGGCAAACTCTGCAATGACGTCTGGATGGATGGTGTGGCCGATGAAGGGGGGCACTAGGAAGTCACCTCTCTTTTCATTTGTCTGGCTTGATGCCATCCTATATCCTCTAAAGAAGGTGGTGGCAGAGTTCCTCCTTTTCCCGCCATTAGCCAATACACATTCTTTATCCCGCCATGGGTCTATCTTTCGGCTGTGGGAAAGGCAAGTTCGATGTCAAACGCCTCCTTATCATTTTGCGTGAAAAGCTGAAAATAGGGAAGGTAGGCACTGCTGAGATTCGAACTCAGGATCTCCTGTTTACTAGACAGGCGCTTTAACCAACTAAGCCACAGCGCCACATGAGGAAGCCGCTGGGTGCCCGGGTTACAATACGGGCGCTTTAACCAACCAAGCCACAGTGCCACGGAAAGAAAGCGCTGGATCTCCTGTTTACTAGACAGGCGCTTGAAACGACCAAGCCACAGCGCCCTGCGAATAAACCGCCGCCGGGAAGCCTGCCAAACGGCATCTCTAATGGATGACTCCAATTTCTGCGCGCCTGTATTATTTGACGCAGCCCTTACAGCGTTTGCCTTTTTATCCCATCCTCGCCAGGAGGACCCATGTGGACAATAGAAGTCCCCCCTCCCCTTCCCTTCATGCCCCCCAAACATCCGCATTGAGTTTCACGGGGTTGTCTTTGCAAAAGCTAAGAGACCTTCACTTCTATTCCATACTCGGCAGCAACATTTAATAATAGGAAGTCCCTGCGAGTCGTGACATTTAAGAAATCAAATCTTTTTGGGAAAGGCGCTGCTTGAAACCGCACGGACAAATTGGCAGAATGCCACAGCAGTTGGACGCATGTGGAGGGCTAGAGATTTGTGGTGGCGTGGCTGATTGAGCCAGCACAGCATGCATCCAGATCTGTCTTGCTTTCACGGCATATTTAAGGAATAGACTGATTGAAGGAATGCCAGGTAAGTACAGACATGAGTAAGAACTATTGATGACTAGAGACATTTTGGCATTTAAACCCTTGGCGTGGGTTTATCTCTGGTAGACTTTCCACTAGAAAGACATTATATACCGTAGGAGGTGAGATAAGGCCCACTGGGCCAATGAACGACGCTACACGAGGTTGAGTGGAAACGCAGCCCAAGGCTCCTCAAAATTCTTTTGGGGATGTTGGGAATCGGCTGCCGCCAGGACGAGGTGGCTGAGTGGTTAAGGCGATGGACTGCTAATCCATTGTGCTCTGCATGCATGGGTTCGAATCCCATCCTCGTCGATTCTTTCTGACGTTTCCCACTTGGAAACTTGCTTTGCTGAGCCTCTTTTGTCTGCCAGCGGATGCCCAGAGCACGGACATTCACAATCACCATTCAAGAAGGGCCGTTGGCAAACTCTGCAAAACGTCTGGATGGATGGTGTGGCCGATGAAGGGGGGCACTAGGAAGTCACCTCTCTTTTCATTTGTCTGGCTTGATGCCATCCTATATCCTCTAAAGAAGGTGGTGGCAGAGTTCCTCCTTTTCCCGCCATTAGCCAATACACATTCTTTATCCCGCCATGGGTCTATCTTTGGGCTGTGGGAAAGGCAAGTTCGATGTCAAACGCCTCCTTATCATTTTGCGTGAAAAGCTGAAAATAGGGAAGGTAGGCACTGCTGAGATTCGAACTCAGGATCTTCCTGTTTACTAGACAGGCGCTTTAACCAACTAAGCCACAGCGCCACATGAGGAAGCCGCCGGGTGCCCGGGTTACAATACGGGCGCTTTAACCAACCAAGCCACAGTGCCACGGAAAGAAAGCGCTGGATTTCCTGTTTACTAGACAGGCGCTTGAAACGACTAAGCCACAGCGCCCTGCGAATAAACCGCCGCCGGGAAGCCTGCCAAACGGCATCTCTAATGGATGACTCCAATTTCTGCGCGCCTGTATTATTTGACGCAGCCCTTACAGCGTTTGCCTTTTTATCCCATCCTCGCCAGGAGGACCCATGTGGACAATAGAAGTCCCCCCTCCCCTTCCCTTCACGCCCCCCAAACATCCGCAGTGAGTTTCACGGGGTTGCCTTTGCAAAAGCTAAGAGACCTTCACTTCTATTCCATACTCGGCAGCAACATTTAATAATAGGAAGTCCCTGCGAGTCGTGACATTTAAGAAATCAAATCTTTTTGGGAAAGGCGCTGTTTGAAACCGCACGGACAAATTGGCAGAATGCCACAGCAGTTGGACGCATGTGGAGGGCTAGAGATTTGTGGTGGCGTGGCTGATTGAGCCAGCGCAGCATGCATCCAGATCTGTCTTGCTTTCACGGCATATTTAAGGAATAGACTGATTGAAGGAATGCCAGGGAAGTACAGACATGAGTAAGAACTATTGATGACTAGAGACATTTTGGCATTTAAACCCTTGGCGTGGGTTTATCTCTGGTAGACTTTCCACTAGAAAGACATTATATACCGTAGGAGGTGAGATAAGGCCCAGTGGGCCAATGAACGACGCTACACGAGGTTGAGTGGAAACGCAGCCCAAGGCTCCTCAAAATTCTTTTGGGGATGTTGGGAATCGGCCGCCGCCAGGACGAGGTGGCCGAGTGGTTAAGGCGATGGACTGCTAATCCATTGTGCTCTGCATGCATGGGTTCGAATCCCATCCTCGTCGATTCTTTCTGACGTTTCCCACTTGGAAACTTGCTTTGCTGAGCCTCTTTTGTCTGCCAGCGGATGCCCAGAGCACGGACATTCGCAATCACCATTCAAGAAGGGCCGTTGGCAAACTCTGCAATGACGTCTGGATGGATGGATGGTGTGGCCGATGAAGTGGGGCACTAGGAAGTCACCTCTCTTTTCATTTGTCTGGCTTGATGCCATCCTATATCCTCTAAAGAAGGTGGTGGCAGAGTTCCTCCTTTTCCCGCCATTAGCCAATACACATTCTTTATCCCGCCATGGGTCTATCTTTGGGCTGTGGGAAAGGCAAGTTCGATGTCAAACGCCTCCTTATCATTTTGCGTGAAAAGCTGAAAATAGGGAAGGTAGGCACTGCTGAGATTCGAACTCAGGATCTTCCTGTTTACTAGACAGGCGCTTTAACCAACTAAGCCACAGCGCCACATGAGGATGCCGCCGGGTGCCCGGGTTACAATACGGGCGCTTTAACCAACCAAGCCACAGTGCCACGGAAAGAAAGCGCTGGATTTCCTGTTTACTAGACAGGCGCTTGAAACGACCAAGCCACAGCGCCCTGCGAATAAACCGCCGCCGGGAAGCCTGCCAAACGGCATCTCTAATGGATGACTCCAATTTCTGCGCGCCTGTATTATTTGACGCAGCCCTTACAGCGTTTGCCTTTTTATCCCATCCTCGCCAGGAGGACCCATGTGGACAATAGAAGTCCCCCCTCCCCTTCCCTTCACGCCCCCCAAACATCCGCAGTGAGTTTCACGGGGTTGCCTTTGCAAAAGCTAAGAGACCTTCACTTCTATTCCATACTCGGCAGCAACATTTAATAATAGGAAGTCCCTGCGAGTCGTGACATTTAAGAAATCAAATCTTTTTGGGAAAGGCGCTGCTTGAAACCGCACGGACAAATTGGCAGAATGCCACAGCAGTTGGACGCATGTGGAGGGCTAGAGATTTGTGGTGGCGTGGCTGATTGAGCCAGCGCAGCATGCATCCAGATCTGTCTTGCTTTCACGGCATATTTAAGGAATAGACTGATTGAAGGAATGCCAGGGAAGTACAGACATGAGTAAGAACTATTGATGACTAGAGACATTTTGGCATTTAAACCCTTGGCGTGGGTTTATCTCTGGTAGACTTTCCACTAGAAAGACATTATATACCGTAGGAGGTGAGATAAGGCCCACTGGGCCAATGAACGACGCTACACGAGGTTGAGTGGAAACGCAGCCCAAGGCTCCTCAAAATTCTTTTGGGGATGTTGGGAATCGGCTGCCGCCAGGACGAGGTGGCCGAGTGGTTAAGGCGATGGACTGCTAATCCATTGTGCTCTGTATGCATGGGTTCGAATCCCATCCTCGTCGATTCTTTCTGACGTTTCCCACTTGGAAACTTGCTTTGCTGAGCCTCTTTTGTCTGCCAGCGGATGCCCAGAGCACGGACATTCGCAATCACCATTCAAGAAGGGCCGTTGGCAAACTCTGCAATGACGTCTGGATGGATGGTGTGGCCGATGAAAGGGGGCACTAGGAAGTCACCTCTCTTTTCATTTGTCTGGCTTGATGCCATCCTATATCCTCTAAAGAAGGTGGTGGCAGA
Source organism: Leptodactylus fuscus (assembly GCF_031893055.1). Taxonomy (NCBI): domain Eukaryota; kingdom Metazoa; phylum Chordata; class Amphibia; order Anura; family Leptodactylidae; genus Leptodactylus; species Leptodactylus fuscus. The sequence continues at coordinate 29,028,451 of NC_134271.1, forward strand.
GTTCCTCCTTTTCCCGCCATTAGCCAATACACATTCTTTATCCCGCCATGGGTCTATCTTTGGGCTGTGGGAAAGGCAAGTTCGATGTCAAACGCCTCCTTATCATTTTGCGTGAAAAGCTGAAAATAGGGAAGGTAGGCACTGCTGAGATTCGAACTCAGGATCTCCTGTTTACTAGACAGGCGCTTTAACCAACTAAGCCACAGCGCCACATGAGGAAGCCGCCGGGTGCCCGGGTTACAATATGGGCGCTTTAACCAACCAAGCCACAGTGCCACGGAAAGAAAGCGCTGGATCTCCTGTTTACTAGACAGGCGCTTGAAACGACCAAGCCACAGCGCCCTGCGAATAAACCGCCGCCGGGAAGCCTGCCAAACGGCATCTCTAATGGATGACTCCAATTTCTGCGCGCCTGTATTATTTGACGCAGCCCTTACAGCGTTTGCCTTTTTATCCCATCCTCGCCAGGAGGACCCATGTGGACAATAGAAGTCCCCCCTCCCCTTCCCTTCACGCCCCCCAAACATCCGCAGTGAGTTTCACGGGGTTGCCTTTGCAAAAGCTAAGAGACCTTCACTTCTATTCCATACTCGGCAGCAACATTTAATAATAGGAAGTCCCTGCGAGTCGTGACATTTAAGAAATCAAATCTTTTTGGGAAAGGCGCTGCTTGAAACCGCACGGACAAATTGGCAGAATGCCACAGCAGTTGGACGCATGTGGAGGGCTAGAGATTTGTGGTGGCGTGGCTGATTGAGCCAGCGCAGCATGCATCCAGATCTGTCTTGCTTTCACGGCATATTTAAGGAATAGACTGATTGAAGGAATGCCAGGGAAGTACAGACATGAGTAAGAACTATTGATGACTAGAGACATTTTGGCATTTAAACCCTTGGCGTGTGTTTATCTCTGGTAGACTTTCCACTAGAAAGACATTATATACCGTAGGAGGTGAGATAAGGCCCACTGGGCCAATGAACGACGCTACACGAGGTTGAGTGGAAACGCAGCCCAAGGCTCCTCAAAATTCTTTTGGGGATGTTGGGAAGCGGCCGCCGCCAGGACGAGGTGGCCGAGTGGTTAAGGCGATGGACTGCTAATCCATTGTGCTCTGCATGCATGGGTTCGAATCCCATCCTCGTCGATTCTTTCTGACGTTTCCCACTTGGAAACTTGCTTTGCTGAGCCTCTTTTGTCTGCCAGCGGATGCCCAGAGCACGGACATTCACAATCACCATTCAAGAAGGGCCGTTGGCAAACTCTGCAATGACGTCTGGATGGATGGTGTGGCCGATGAAGGGGGGCACTAGGAAGTCACCTCTCTTTTCATTTGTCTGGCTTGATGCCATCCTATATCCTCTAAAGAAGGTGGTGGCAGAGTTCCTCCTTTTCCCGCCATTAGCCAATACACATTCTTTATCCCGCCATGGGTCTATCTTTGGGCTGTGGGAAAGGCAAGTTCGATGTCAAACGCCTCCTTATCATTTTGCGTGAAAAGCTGAAAATAGGGAAGGTAGGCACTGCTGAGATTCGAACTCAGGATCTCCTGTTTACTAGACAGGCGCTTTAACCAACTAAGCCACAGCGCCACATGAGGAAGCCGCCGGGTGCCCGGGTTACAATATGGGCGCTTTAACCAACCAAGCCACAGTGCCACGGAAAGACAGCGCTGGATCTCCTGTTTACTAGACAGGCGCTTGAAACGACCAAGCCACAGCGCCCTGCGAATAAACCGCCGCCGGGAAGCCTGCCAAACGGCATCTCTAATGGATGACTCCAATTTCTGCGCGCCTGTATTATTTGACGCAGCCCTTACAGCGTTTGCCTTTTTATCCCATCCTCGCCAGGAGGACCCATGTGGACAATAGAAGTCCCCCCTCCCCTTCCCTTCACGCCCCCCAAACATCCGCAGTGAGTTTCACGGGGTTGCCTTTGCAAAAGCTAAGAGACCTTCACTTCTATTCCATACTCGGCAGCAACATTTAATAATAGGAAGTCCCTGCGAGTCGTGACATTTAAGAAATCAAATCTTTTTGGGAAAGGCGCTGCTTGAAACCGCACGGACAAATTGGCAGAATGCCACAGCAGTTGGACGCATGTGGAGGGCTAGAGATTTGTGGTGGCGTGGCTGATTGAGCCAGCGCAGCATGCATCCAGATCTGTCTTGCTTTCACGGCATATTTAAGGAATAGACTGATTGAAGGAATGCCAGGGAAGTACAGACATGAGTAAGAACTATTGATGACTAGAGACATTTTGGCATTTAAACCCTTGGCGTGTGTTTATCTCTGGTAGACTTTCCACTAGAAAGACATTATATACCGTAGGAGGTGAGATAAGGCCCACTGGGCCAATGAACGACGCTACACGAGGTTGAGTGGAAACGCAGCCCAAGGCTCCTCAAAATTCTTTTGGGGATGTTGGGAATCGGCCGCCGCCAGGACGAGGTGGCCGAGTGGTTAAGGCGATGGACTGCTAATCCATTGTGCTCTGCATGCATGGGTTCGAATCCCATCCTCGTCGATTCTTTCTGACGTTTCCCACTTGGAAACTTGCTTTGCTGAGCCTCTTTTGTCTGCCAGCGGATGCCCAGAGCACGGACATTCGCAATCACCATTCAAGAAGGGCCGTTGGCAAACTCTGCAATGACGTCTGGATGGATGGATGGTGTGGCCGATGAAGGGGGGCACTAGGAAGTCACCTCTCTTTTCATTTGTCTGGCTTGATGCCATCCTATATCCTCTAAAGAAGGTGGTGGCAGAGTTCCTCCTTTTCCCGCCATTAGCCAATACACATTCTTTATCCCGCCATGGGTCTATCTTTGGGCTGTGGGAAAGGCAAGTTCGATGTCAAACGCCTCCTTATCATTTTGCGTGAAAAGCTGAAAATAGGGAAGGTAGGCACTGCTGAGATTCGAACTCAGGATCTCCTGTTTACTAGACAGGCGCTTTAACCAACTAAGCCACAGCGCCACATGAGGAAGCCGCCGGGTGCCCGGGTTACAATATGGGCGCTTTAACCAACCAAGCCACAGTGCCACGGAAAGACAGCGCTGGATCTCCTGTTTACTAGACAGGCGCTTGAAACGACCAAGCCACAGCGCCCTGCGAATAAACCGCCGCCGGGAAGCCTGCCAAACGGCATCTCTAATGGATGACTCCAATTTCTGCGCGCCTGTATTATTTGACGCAGCCCTTACAGCGTTTGCCTTTTTATCCCATCCTCGCCAGGAGGACCCATGTGGACAATAGAAGTCCCCCCTCCCCTTCCCTTCACGCCCCCCAAACATCCGCAGTGAGTTTCACGGGGTTGCCTTTGCAAAAGCTAAGAGACCTTCACTTCTATTCCATACTCGGCAGCAACATTTAATAATAGGAAGTCCCTGCGAGTCGTGACATTTAAGAAATCAAATCTTTTTGGGAAAGGCGCTGCTTGAAACCGCACGGACAAATTGGCAGAATGCCACAGCAGTTGGACGCATGTGGAGGGCTAGAGATTTGTGGTGGCGTGGCTGATTGAGCCAGCGCAGAATGCATCCAGATCTGTCTTGCTTTCACGGCATATTTAAGGAATAGACTGATTGAAGGAATGCCAGGGAAGTACAGACATGAGTAAGAACTATTGATGACTAGAGACATTTTGGCATTTAAACCCTTGGCGTGTGTTTATCTCTGGTAGACTTTCCACTAGAAAGACATTATATACCGTAGGAGGTGAGATAAGGCCCACTGGGCCAATGAACGACGCTACACGAGGTTGAGTGGAAACGCAGCCCAAGGCTCCTCAAAATTCTTTTGGGGATGTTGGAAATCATCCGCCGCCAGGACGAGGTGGCCGAGTGGTTAAGGCGATGGACTGCTAATCCATTGTGCTCTGCATGCATGGGTTCGAATCCCATCCTCGTCGATTCTTTCTGACGTTTCCCACTTGGAAACTTGCTTTGCTGAGCCTCTTTTGTCTGCCAGCGGATGCCCAGAGCACGGACATTCGCAATCACCATTCAAGAAGGGCCGTTGGCAAACTCTGCAATGACGTCTGGATGGATGGTGTGGCCGATGAAGGGGGACACTAGGTAGTCACCTCTCTTTTCATTTGTCTGGCTTGATGCCATCCTATATCCTCTAAAGAATGTGGTGGCAGAGTTCCTCCTTTTCCCGCCATTAGCCAATACACATTCTTTATCCCGCCATGGGTCTATCTTTGGGCTGTGGGAAAGGCAAGTTCGATGTCAAACGCCTCCTTATCATTTTGCGTGAAAAGCTGAAGAAAGGGAAGGTAGGCACTGCTGAGATTCGAACTCAGGATCTCCTGTTTACTAGACAGGCGCTTTAACCAACTAAGCCACAGCGCCACATGAGGAAGCCGCCGGGTGCCCGGGTTACAATACGGGCGCTTTAACCAACCAAGCCACAGTGCCACGGAAAGAAAGCGCTGGATCTCCTGTTTACTAGACAGGCGCTTGAAACGACCAAGCCACAGCGCCCTGCGAATAAACCGCCGCCGGGAAGCCTGCCAAACGGCATCTCTAATGGATGACTCCAATTTCTGCGCGCCTGTATTATTTGACGCAGCCCTTACAGCGTTTGCCTTTTTATCCCATCCTCGCCAGGAGGACCCATGTGGACAATAGAAGTCCCCCCTCCCCTTCCCTTCACGCCCCCCAAACATCCGCAGTGAGTTTCACGGGGTTGCCTTTGCAAAAGCTAAGAGACCTTCACTTCTATTCCATACTCGGCAGCAACATTTAATAATAGGAAGTCCCTGCGAGTCGTGACATTTAAGAAATCAAATCTTTTTGGGAAAGGCGCTGCTTGAAACCGCACGGACAAATTGGCAGAATGCCACAGCAGTTGGACGCATGTGGAGGGCTAGAGATTTGTGGTGGCGTGGCTGATTGAGCCAGCGCAGCATGCATCCAGATCTGTCTTGCTTTCACGGCATATTTAAGGAATAGACTGATTGAAGGAATGCCAGGGAAGTACAGACATGAGTAAGAACTATTGATGACTAGAGACATTTTGGCATTTAAACCCTTGGCGTGGGTTTATCTCTGGTAGACTTTCCACTAGAAAGACATTATATACCGTAGGAGGTGAGATAAGGCCCACTGGGCCAATGAACGACGCTACACGAGGTTGAGTGGAAACGCAGCCCAAGGCTCCTCAAAATTCTTTTGGGGATGTTGGGAATCGGCCGCCGCCAGGACGAGGTGGCCGAGTGGTTAAGGCGATGGACTGCTAATCCATTGTGCTCTGCATGCATGGGTTCAAATCCCATCCTCGTCGATTCTTTCTGACGTTTCCCACTTGGAAACTTGCTTTGCTGAGCCTCTTTTGTCTGCCAGCGGATGCCCAGAGCACGGACATTCGCAATCACCATTCAAGAAGGGCCGTTGGCAAACTCTGCAATGACGTCTGGATGGATGGTGTGGCCGATGAAGGGGGGCACTAGGAAGTCACCTCTCTTTTCATTTGTCTGGCTTGATGCCATCCTATATCCTCTAAAGAAGGTGGTGGCAGAGTTCCTCCTTTTCCCGCCATTAGCCAATACACATTCTTTATCCCGCCATGGGTCTATCTTTGGGCTGTGGGAAAGGCAAGTTCAATGTCAAACGCCTCCTTATCATTTTGCGTGAAAAGCTGATAATAGAGAAGGTAGGCACTGCTGAGATTCGAACTCAGGATATCCTGTTTACTAGACAGGCGCTTTAACCGACTAAGCCACAGCGCCACATGAGGAAGCCGCCGGGTGCCCGGGTTACAATACGGGCGCTTTAACCAACCAAGCCACAGTGCCACGGAAAGAAAGCGCTGGATCTCCTGTTTACTAGACAGGCGCTTGAAACGACCAAGCCACAGCGCCCTGCGAATAAACCGCCGCAGGGAAGCCTGCCAAACGGCTTCTCTAATGGATGACTCCAATTTCTGCGCGCCTGTATTATTTGATGCAGCCCTTACAGCGTTTGCCTTTTTATCCCATCCTCGCCAGGAGGACCCATGTGTACAATAGAAGTCCCCCCTCCCCTTCCCTTCACGCCCCCCAAACATCCGCAGTGAGTTTCACGGGGTTGCCTTTGCAAAAGCTAAGAGACCTTCACTTCTATTCCATACTCGGCAGCAACATTTAATAATAGGAAGTCCCTGCGAGTCGTGACATTTAAGAAATCAAATCTTTTTGGGAAAGGCGCTGCTTGAAACCGCACGGACAAATTGGCAGAATGCCACAGCAGTTGGACGCATGTGGAGGGCTAGAGATTTGTGGTGGCGTGGCTGATTGAGCCAGCGCAGCATGCATCCAGATCTGTCTTGCTTTCACGGCATATTTAAGGAATAGACTGATTGAAGGAATGCCAGGTAAGTACAGACATGAGTAAGAACTATTGATGACTAGAGACATTTTGGCATTTAAACCCTTGGCGTGGGTTTATCTCTGGTAGACTTTCCACTAGAAAGACATTATATACCGTAGGAGGTGAGATAAGGCCCACTGGGCCAATGAACGACGCTACACGAGGTTGAGTGGAAATGCAGCCCAAGGCTCCTTAAAATTCTTTTGGGGATGTTGGGAATCGGCCGCCGCCAGGACGAGGTGGCCGAGTGGTTAAGGCGATGGACTGCTAATCCATTGTGCTCTGCATGCATGGGTTCGAATCCCATCCTCGTCGATTCTTTCTGACGTTTCCCACTTGGAAACTTGCTTTGCTGAGCCTCTTTTGTCTGCCAGCGGATGCCCAGAGCACGGACATTCGCAATCACCATTCAAGAAGGGCCGTTGGCAAACTCTGCAATGACGTCTGGATGGATGGTGTGGCCGATGAAGGGGGGCACTAGGAAGTCACCTCTCTTTTCATTTGTCTGGCTTGATGCCATCCTATATCCTCTAAAGAAGGTGGTGGCAGAGTTCCTCCTTTTCCCGCCATTAGCCAATACACATTCTTTATCCCGCCATGGGTCTATCTTTCGGCTGTGGGAAAGGCAAGTTCGATGTCAAACGCCTCCTTATCATTTTGCGTGAAAAGCTGAAAATAGGGAAGGTAGGCACTGCTGAGATTCGAACTCAGGATCTCCTGTTTACTAGACAGGCGCTTTAACCAACTAAGCCACAGCGCCACATGAGGAAGCCGCCGGGTGCCCGGGTTACAATACGGGCGCTTTAACCAACCAAGCCACAGTGCCACGGAAAGAAAGCGCTGGATCTCCTGTTTACTAGACAGGCGCTTGAAACGACCAAGCCACAGCGCCCTGCGAATAAACCGCCGCAGGGAAGCCTGCCAAACGGCTTCTCTAATGGATGACTCCAATTTCTGCGCGCCTGTATTATTTGATGCAGCCCTTACAGCGTTTGCCTTTTTATCCCATCCTCGCCAGGAGGACCCATGTGGACAATAGAAGTCCCCCCTCCCCTTCCCTTCACGCCCCCCAAACATCCGCAGTGAGTTTCACGGGGTTGCCTTTGCAAAAGCTAAGAGACCTTCACTTCTATTCCATACTCGGCAGCAACATTTAATAATAGGAAGTCCCTGCGAGTCGTGACATTTAAGAAATCAAATCTTTTTGGGAAAGGCGCTGCTTGAAACCGCACGGACAAATTGGCAGAATGCCACAGCAGTTGGACGCATGTGGAGGGCTAGAGATTTGTGGTGGCGTGGCTGATTGAGCCAGCGCAGCATGCATCCAGATCTGTCTTGCTTTCACGGCATATTTAAGGAATAGACTGATTGAAGGAATGCCAGGGAAGTACAGACATGAGTAAGAACTATTGATGACTAGAGACATTTTGGCATTTAAACCCTTGGCGTGGGTTTATCTCTGGTAGACTTTCCACTAGAAAGACATTATATACCGTAGGACGTGAGATAAGGCCCACTGGGCCAATGAACGACGCTACACGAGGTTGAGTGGAAACGCAGCCCAAGGCTCCTCAAAATTCTTTTGGGGATGTTGGGAATCGGCCGCCGCCAGGACGAGGTGGCCGAGTGGTTAAGGCGATGGACTGCTAATCCATTGTGCTCTGCATGCATGGGTTCGAATCCCATCCTCGTCGATTCTTTCTGACGTTTCCCACTTGGAAACTTGCTTTGCTGAGCCTCTTTTGTCTGCCAGCGGATGCCCAGAGCACGGACATTCACAATCACCATTCAAGAAGGGCCGTTGGCAAACTCTGCAATGACGTCTGGATGGATGGTGTGGCCGATGAAGGGGGGCACTAGGAAGTCACCTCTCTTTTCATTTGTCTGGCTTGATGCCATCCTATATCCTCTAAAGAAAGTGGTGGCAGAGTTCCTCCTTTTCCCGCCATTAGCCAATACACATTCTTTATCCCGCCATGGGTCTATCTTTGGGCTGTGGGAAAGGCAAGTTCGATGTCAAACGCCTCCTTATCATTTTGCGTGAAAAGCTGAAAATAGGGAAGGTAGGCACTGCTGAGATTCGAACTCAGGATCTCCTGTTTACTAGACAGGCGCTTTAACCAACTAAGCCACAGCGCCACATAAGGAAGCCGCTGGGTGCCCGGGTTACAATACGGGCGCTTTAACCAACCAAGCCACAGTGCCACGGAAAGAAAGCACTGGATCTCCTGTTTACTAGACAGGCGCTTGAAACGACCAAGCCACAGCGCCCTGCGAATAAACCGCCGCCGGGAAGCCTGCCAAACGGCATCTCTAATGGATGACTCCAATTTCTGCGCGCCTGTATTATTTGACGCAGCCCTTACAGCGTTTGCCTTTTTATCCCATCCTCACCAGGAGGACCCATGTGGACAATAGAAGTCCCCCCTCCCCTTCCCTTCACGCCCCCCAAACATCCGCAGTGAGTTTCACGGGGTTGCCTTTGCAAAAGCTAAGAGACCTTCACTTCTATTCCATACTCGGCAGCAACATTTAATAATAGGAAGTCCCTGCGAGTCGTGACATTTAAGAAATCAAATCTTTTTGGGAAAGGCGCTGCTTGAAACCGCACGGACAAATTGGCAGAATGCCACAGCAGTTGGACGCATGTGGAGGGCTAGAGATTTGTGGTGGCGTGGCTGATTGAGCCAGCGCAGCATGCATCCAGATCTGTCTTGCTTTCACGGCATATTTAAGGAATAGACTGATTGAAGGAATGCCAGGGAAGTACAGACATGAGTAAGAACTATTGATGACTAGTGACATTTTGGCATTTAAACCCTTGGCGTGGGTTTATCTCTGGTAGACTTTCCACTAGAAAGACATTATATACCGTAGGAGGTGAGATGAGGCCCACTGGGCCAATGAACGACGCTACACGAGGTTGAGTGGAAATGCAGCCCAAGGCTCCTCAAAATTCTTTTGGGGATGTTGGGAATCGGCCGCCGCCAGGACGAGGTGGCCGAGTGGTTAAGGCGATGGACTGCTAATCCATTGTGCTCTGCATGCATGGGTTCGAATCCCATCCTCGTCGATTCTTTCTGACGTTTCCCACTTGGAAACTTGCTTTGCTGAGCCTCTTTTGTCTGCCAGCGGATGCCCAGAGCACGGACATTCACAATCACCATTCAAGAAGGGCCGTTGGCAAACTCTGCAATGACGTCTGGATGGATGGTGTGGCCGATGAAGGGGGGCACTAGGAAGTCACCTCTCTTTTCATTTGTCTGGCTTGATGCCATCCTATATCCTCTAAAGAAGGTGGTGGCAGAGTTCCTCCTTTTCCCGCCATTAGCCAATACACATTCTTTATCCCGCCATGGGTCTATCTTTGGGCTGTGGGAAAGGCAAGTTCGATGTCAAACGCCTCCTTATCATTTTGCGTGAAAAGCTGAAAATAGGGAAGGTAGGCACTGCTGAGATTCGAACTCAGGATCTCCTGTTTACTAGACAGGCGCTTTAACCAACTAAGCCACAGCGCCACATGAGGAAGCCGCCGGGTGCCCGGGTTACAATACGGGCGCTTTAACCAACCAAGCCACAGTGCCACGGAAAGAAAGCGCTGGATCTCCTGTTTACTAGACAGGCGCTTGAAACGACCAAGCCACAGCGCCCTGCGAATAAACCGCCGCCGGGAAGCCTGCCAAACGGCATCTCTAATGGATGACTCCAATTTCTGCGCGCCTGTATTATTTGACGCAGCCCTTACAGCGTTTGCCTTTTTATCCCATCCTCACCAGGAGGACCCATGTGGACAATAGAAGTCCCCCCTCCCCTTCCCTTCACGCCCCCCAAACATCCGCAGTGAGTTTCACGGGGTTGCCTTTGCAAAAGCTAAGAGACCTTCACTTCTATTCCATACTCGGCAGCAACATTTAATAATAGGAAGTCCCTGCGAGTCGTGACATTTAAGAAATCAAATCTTTTTGGGAAAGGCGCTGCTTGAAACCGCACGGACAAATTGGCAGAATGCCACAGCAGTTGGACGCATGTGGAGGGCTAGAGATTTGTGGTGGCGTGGCTGATTGAGCCAGCGCAGCATGCATCCAGATCTGTCTTGCTTTCACGGCATATTTAAGGAATAGACTGATTGAAGGAATGCCAGGTAAGTACAGACATGAGTAAGAACTATTGATGACTAGTGACATTTTGGCATTTAAACCCTTGGCGTGGGTTTATCTCTGGTAGACTTTCCACTAGAAAGACATTATATACCGTAGGAGGTGAGATGAGGCCCACTGGGCCAATGAACGACGCTACACGAGGTTGAGTGGAAATGCAGCCCAAGGCTCCTCAAAATTCTTTTGGGGATGTTGGGAATCGGCCGCCGCCAGGACGAGGTGGCCGAGTGGTTAAGGCGATGGACTGCTAATCCATTGTGCTCTGCATGCATGGGTTCGAATCCCATCCTCGTCGATTCTTTCTGACGTTTCCCACTTGAAAACTTGCTTTGCTGAGCCTCTTTTGTCTGCCAGCGGATGCCCAGAGCACGGACATTCACAATCACCATTCAAGAAGGGCCGTTGGCAAACTCTGCAATGACGTCTGGATGGATGGTGTGGCCGATGAAGGGGGGCACTAGGAAGTCACCTCTCTTTTCATTTGTCTGGCTTGATGCCATCCTATATCCTCTAAAGAAGGTGGTGGCAGAGTTCCTCCTTTTCCCGCCATTAGCCAATACACATTCTTTATCCCGCCATGGGTCTATCTTTCGGCTGTGGGAAAGGCAAGTTCGATGTCAAACGCCTCCTTATCATTTTGCGTGAAAAGCTGAAAATAGGGAAGGTAGGCACTGCTGAGATTCGAACTCAGGATCTCCTGTTTACTAGACAGGCGCTTTAACCAACTAAGCCACAGCGCCACATGAGGAAGCCGCCGGGTGCCCGGGTTACAATACGGGCGCTTTAACCAACCAAGCCACAGTGCCACGGAAAGAAAGCGCTGGATCTCCTGTTTACTAGACAGGCGCTTGAAACGACCAAGCCACAGCGCCCTGCGAATAAACCGCCGCCGGGAAGCCTGCCAAACGGCATCTCTAATGGATGACTCCAATTTCTGCGCGCCTGTATTATTTGACGCAGCCCTTACAGCGTTTGCCTTTTTATCCCATCCTCGCCAGGAGGACCCATGTGGACAATAGAAGTCCCCCCTCCCCTTCCCTTCATGCCCCCCAAACATCCGCAGTGAGTTTCACGGGGTTGTCTTTGCAAAAGCTAAGAGACCTTCACTTCTATTCCATACTCGGCAGCAACATTTAATAATAGGAAGTCCCTGCGAGTCGTGACATTTAAGAAATCAAATCTTTTTGGGAAAGGCGCTGCTTGAAACCGCACGGACAAATTGGCAGAATGCCACAGCAGTTGGACGCATGTGGAGGGCTAGAGATTTGTGGTGGCGTGGCTGATTGAGCCAGCGCAGCATGCATCCAGATCTGTCTTGCTTTCACGGCATATTTAAGGAATAGACTGATTGAAGGAATGCCAGGTAAGTACAGACATGAGTAAGAACTATTGATGACTAGAGACATTTTGGCATTTAAACCCTTGGCGTGGGTTTATCTCTGGTAGACTTTCCACTAGAAAGACATTATATACCGTAGGAGGTGAGATAAGGCCCACTGGGCCAATGAACGACGCTACACGAGGTTGAGTGGAAACGCAGCCCAAGGCTCCTCAAAATTCTTTTGGGGATGTTGGGAATCGGCTGCCGCCAGGACGAGGTGGCTGAGTGGTTAAGGCGATGGACTGCTAATCCATTGTGCTCTGCATGCATGGGTTCGAATCCCATCCTCGTCGATTCTTTCTGACGTTTCCCACTTGGAAACTTGCTTTGCTGAGCCTCTTTTGTCTGCCAGCGGATGCCCAGAGCACGGACATTCGCAATCACCATTCAAGAAGGGCCGTTGGCAAACTCTGCAATGATGTCTGGATGGATGGTGTGGCCGATGAAGGGGGGCACTAGGAAGTCACCTCTCTTTTCATTTGTCTGGCTTGATGCCATCCTATATCCTCTAAAGAAGGTGGTGGCAGAGTTCCTCCTTTTCCCGCCATTAGCCAATACACATTCTTTATCCCGCCATGGGTCTATCTTTGGGCTGTGGGAAAGGCAAGTTCGATGTCAAACGCCTCCTTATCATTTTGCGTGAAAAGCTGAAAATAGGGAAGGTAGGCACTGCTGAGATTCGAACTCAGGATCTTCCTGTTTACTAGACAGGCGCTTTAACCAACTAAGCCACAGCGCCACATGAGGAAGCCGCCGGGTGCCTGGGTTACAATACGGGCGCTTTAACCAACCAAGCCACAGTGCCACGGAAAGAAAGCGCTGGATCTCCTGTTTACTAGACAGGCGCTTGAAACGACCAAGCCACAGCGCCCTGCGAATAAACCGCCGCCGGGAAGCCTGCCAAACGGCATCTCTAATGGATGACTCCAATTTCTGCGCGCCTGTATTATTTGATGCAGCCCTTACAGCGTTTGCCTTTTTATCCCATCCTCGCCAGGAGGACCCATGTGTACAATAGAAGTCCCCCCTCCCCTTCCCTTCACGCCCCCCAAACATCCGCAGTGAGTTTCACGGGGTTGCCTTTGCAAAAGCTAAGAGACCTTCACTTCTATTCCATACTCGGCAGCAACATTTAATAATAGGAAGTCCCTGCGAGTCGTGACATTTAAGAAATCAAATCTTTTTGGGAAAGGCGCTGCTTGAAACCGCACGGACAAATTGGCAGAATGCCACAGCAGTTGGACGCATGTGGAGGGCTAGAGATTTGTGGTGGCGTGGCTGATTGAGCCAGCGCAGCATGCATCCAGATCTGTCTTGCTTTCACGGCATATTTAAGGAATAGACTGATTGAAGGAATGCCAGGGAAGTACAGACATGAGTAAGAACTATTGATGACTAGAGACATTTTGGCATTTAAACCCTTGGCGTGGGTTTATCTCTGGTAGACTTTCCACTAGAAAGACATTATATACCGTAGGAGGTGAGATAAGGCCCACTGGGCCAATGAACGACGCTACACGAGGTTGAGTGGAAATGCAGCCCAAGGCTCCTTAAAATTCTTTTGGGGATGTTGGGAATCGGCCGCCGCCAGGACGAGGTGGCCGAGTGGTTAAGGCGATGGACTGCTAATCCATTGTGCTCTGCATGCATGGGTTCGAATCCCATCCTCGTCGATTCTTTCTGACATTTCCCACTTGGAAACTTGCTTTGCTGAGCCTCTTTTGTCTGCCAGCGGATGCCCAGAACACGGACATTCGCAATCACCATTCAAGAAGGGCCGTTGGCAAACTCTGCAATGACGTCTGGATGGATGGATGGTGTGGCCGATGAAGGGGGGCACTAGGAAGTCACCTCTCTTTTCATTTGTCTGGCTTGATGCCATCCTATATCCTCTAAAGAAGGTGGTGGCAGAGTTCCTCCTTTTCCCGCCATTAGCCAATACACATTCTTTATCCCGCCATGGGTCTATCTTTGGGCTGTGGGAAAGGCAAGTTCGATGTCAAACGCCTCCTTATCATTTTGCGTGAAAAGCTGAAAATAGGGAAGGTAGGCACTGCTGAGATTCGAACTCAGGATCTCCTGTTTACTAGACAGGCGCTTTAACCAACTAAGCCACAGCGCCACATGAGGAAGCCGCCGGGTGCCCGGGTTACAATACGGGCGCTTTAACCAACCAAGCCACAGTGCCACGGAAAGAAAGCGCTGGATCTCCTGTTTACTAGACAGGCGCTTGAAACGACCAAGCCACAGCGCCCTGCGAATAAACCGCCGCAGGGAAGCCTGCCAAACGGCTTCTCTAATGGATGACTCCAATTTCTGCGCGCCTGTATTATTTGATGCAGCCCTTACAGCGTTTGCCTTTTTATCCCATCCTCGCCAGGAGGACCCATGTGGACAATAGAAGTCCCCCCTCCCCTTCCCTTCACGTCCCCCAAACATCCGCAGTGAGTTTCACGGGGTTGCCTTTGCAAAAGCTAAGAGACCTTCACTTCTATTCCATACTCGGCAGCAACATTTAATAATAGGAAGTCCCTGCGAGTCGTGACATTTAAGAAATCAAATCTTTTTGGGAAAGGCGCTGCTTGAAACCGCACGGACAAATTGGCAGAATGCCACAGCAGTTGGACGCATGTGGAGGGCTAGAGATTTGTGGTGGCGTGGCTGATTGAGCCAGCGCAGCATGCATCCAGATCTGTCTTGCTTTCACGGCATATTTAAGGAATAGACTGATTGAAGGAATGCCAGGGAAGTACAGACATGAGTAAGAACTATTGATGACTAGAGACATTTTGGCATTTAAACCCTTGGCGTGGGTTTATCTCTGGTAGACTTTCCACTAGAAAGACATTATATACCGTAGGACGTGAGATAAGGCCCACTGGGCCAATGAACGACGCTACACGAGGTTGAGTGGAAACGCAGCCCAAGGCTCCTCAAAATTCTTTTGGGGATGTTGGGAATCGGCCGCCGCCAGGACGAGGTGGCCGAGTGGTTAAGGCGATGGACTGCTAATCCATTGTGCTCTGCATGCATGGGTTCGAATCCCATCCTCGTCGATTCTTTCTGACGTTTCCCACTTGGAAACTTGCTTTGCTGAGCCTCTTTTGTCTGCCAGCGGATGCCCAGAGCACGGACATTCACAATCACCATTCAAGAAGGGCCGTTGGCAAACTCTGCAATGACGTCTGGATGGATGGTGTGGCCGATGAAGGGGGGCACTAGGAAGTCACCTCTCTTTTCATTTGTCTGGCTTGATGCCATCCTATATCCTCTAAAGAAGGTGGTGGCAGAGTTCCTCCTTTTCCCGCCATTAGCCAATACACATTCTTTATCCCGCCATGGGTCTATCTTTGGGCTGTGGGAAAGGCAAGTTCGATGTCAAACGCCTCCTTATCATTTTGCGTGAAAAGCTGAAAATAGGGAAGGTAGGCACTGCTGAGATTCGAACTCAGGATCTCCTGTTTACTAGACAGGCGCTTTAACCAACTAAGCCACAGCGCCACATGAGGAAGCCTCTGGGTGCCCGGGTTACAATACGGGCGCTTTAACCAACCAAGCCACAGTGCCACGGAAAGAAAGCGCTGGATCTCCTGTTTACTAGACAGGCGCTTGAAACGACCAAGCCACAGCGCCCTGCGAATAAACCGCCGTCGGGAAGCCTGCCAAACGGCATCTCTAATGGATGACTCCAATTTCTGCGCGCCTGTATTATTTGACGCAGCCCTTACAGCGTTTGCCGTTTTATCCCATCCTCGCCAGGAGGACCCATGTGGACAATAGAAGTCCCCCCTCCCCTTCCCTTCACGCCCCCCAAACATCCGCAGTGAGTTTCACGGGGTTGCCTTTGCAAAAGCTAAGAGACCTTCACTTCTATTCCATACTCGGCAGCAACATTTAATAATAGGAAGTCCCTGCGAGTCGTGACATTTAAGAAATCAAATCTTTTTGGGAAAGGCGCTGCTTGAAACCGCACGGACAAATTGGCAGAATGCCACAGCAGTTGGACGCATGTGGAGGGCTAGAGATTTGTGGTGGCGTGGCTGATTGAGCCAGCACAGCATGCATCCAGATCTGTCTTGCTTTCACGGCATATTTAAGGAATAGACTGATTGAAGGAATGCCAGGTAAGTACAGACATGAGTAAGAACTATTGATGACTAGAGACATTTTGGCATTTAAACCCTTGGCGTGGGTTTATCTCTGGTAGACTTTCCACTAGAAAGACATTATATACCGTAGGAGGTGAGATGAGGCCCACTGGGCCAATGAACGACGCTACACGAGGTTGAGTGGAAATGCAGCCCAAGGCTCCTCAAAATTCTTTTGGGGATGTTGGGAATCGGCCGCCGCCAGGACGAGGTGGCCGAGTGGTTAAGGCGATGGACTGCTAATCCATTGTGCTCTGCATGCATGGGTTCGAATCCCATCCTCGTCGATTCTTTCTGACGTTTCCCACTTGGAAACTTGCTTTGCTGAGCCTCTTTTGTCTGCCAGCGGATGCCCAGAGCACGGACATTCGCAATCACCATTCAAGAAGGGCCGTTGGCAAACTCTGCAATGACGTCTAGATGGATGGTGTGGCCGATGAAGGGGGGCACTAGGAAGTCACCTCTCTTTTCATTTGTCTGGCTTGATGCCATCCTATATCCTCTAAAGAAGGTGGTGGCAGAGTTCCTCCTTTTCCCGCCATTAGCCAATACACATTCTTTATCCCGCCATGGGTCTATCTTTGGGCTGTGGGAAAGGCAAGTTCGATGTCAAACGCCTCCTTATCATTTTGCGTGAAAAGCTGAAAATAGGGAAGGTAGGCATTGCTGAGATTCGAACTCAGGATCTCCTGTTTACTAGACAGGCGCTTTAACCAACTAAGCCACAGCGCCACATGAGGAAGCCGCCGGGTGCCCGGGTTACAATACGGGCGCTTTAACCAACCAAGCCACAGTGCCACGGAAAGAAAGCACTGGATCTCCTGTTTACTAGACAGGCGCTTGAAACGACCAAGCCACAGCGCCCTGCGAATAAACCGCCGCCGGGAAGCCTGCCAAACGGCATCTCTAATGGATGACTCCAATTTCTGCGCGCCTGTATTATTTGACGCAGCCCTTACAGCGTTTGCCTTTTTATCCCATCCTCACCAGGAGGACCCATGTGGACAATAGAAGTCCCCCCTCCCCTTCCCTTCACGCCCCCCAAACATCCGCAGTGAGTTTCACGGGGTTGCCTTTGCAAAAGCTAAGAGACCTTCACTTCTATTCCATACTCGGCAGCAACATTTAATAATAGGAAGTCCCTGCGAGTCGTGACATTTAAGAAATCAAATCTTTTTGGGAAAGGCGCTGCTTGAAACCGCACGGACAAATTGGCAGAATGCCACAGCAGTTGGACGCATGTGGAGGGCTAGAGATTTGTGGTGGCGTGGCTGATTGAGCCAGCGCAGCATGCATCCAGATCTGTCTTGCTTTCACGGCATATTTAAGGAATAGACTGATTGAAGGAATGCCAGGTAAGTACAGACATGAGTAAGAACTATTGATGACTAGTGACATTTTGGCATTTAAACCCTTGGCGTGGGTTTATCTCTGGTAGACTTTCCACTAGAAAGACATTATATACCGTAGGAGGTGAGATGAGGCCCACTGGGCCAATGAACGACGCTACACGAGGTTGAGTGGAAATGCAGCCCAAGGCTCCTCAAAATTCTTTTGGGGATGTTGGGAATCGGCCGCCGCCAGGACGAGGTGGCCGAGTGGTTAAGGCGATGGACTGCTAATCCATTGTGCTCTGCATGCATGGGTTCGAATCCCATCCTCGTCGATTCTTTCTGACGTTTCCCACTTGGAAACTTGCTTTGCTGAGCCTCTTTTGTCTGCCAGCGGATGCCCAGAGCACGGACATTCACAATCACCATTCAAGAAGGGCCGTTGGCAAACTCTGCAATGACGTCTGGATGGATGGATGGTGTGGCCGATGAAGGGGGGCACTAGGAAGTCACCTCTCTTTTCATTTGTCTGGCTTGATGCCATCCTATATCCTCTAAAGAAGGTGGTGGCAGAGTTCCTCCTTTTCCCGCCATTAGCCAATACACATTCTTTATCCCGCCATGGGTCTATCTTTCGGCTGTGGGAAAGGCAAGTTCGATGTCAAACGCCTCCTTATCATTTTGCGTGAAAAGCTGAAAATAGGGAAGGTAGGCACTGCTGAGATTCGAACTCAGGATCTCCTGTTTACTAGACAGGCGCTTTAACCAACTAAGCCACAGCGCCACATGAGGAAGCCGCCGGGTGCCCGGGTTACAATACGGGCGCTTTAACCAACCAAGCCACAGTGCCACGGAAAGAAAGCGCTGGATCTCCTGTTTACTAGACAGGCGCTTGAAACGACCAAGCCACAGCGCCCTGCGAATAAACCGCCGCCGGGAAGCCTGCCAAACGGCATCTCTAATGGATGACTCCAATTTCTGCGCGCCTGTATTATTTGACGCAGCCCTTACAGCGTTTGCCTTTTTATCCCATCCTCACCAGGAGGACCCATGTGGACAATAGAAGTCCCCCCTCCCCTTCCCTTCATGCCCCCCAAACATCCGCAGTGAGTTTCACGGGGTTGCCTTTGCAAAAGCTAAGAGACCTTCACTTCTATTCCATACTCGGCAGCAACATTTAATAATAGGAAGTCCCTGCGAGTCGTGACATTTAAGAAATCAAATCTTTTTGGGAAAGGCGCTGCTTGAAACCGCACGGACAAATTGGCAGAATGCCACAGCAGTTGGACGCATGTGGAGGGCTAGAGATTTGTGGTGGCGTGGCTGATTGAGCCAGCGCAGCATGCATCCAGATCTGTCTTGCTTTCACGGCATATTTAAGGAATAGACTGATTGAAGGAATGCCAGGTAAGTACAGACATGAGTAAGAACTATTGATGACTAGAGACATTTTGGCATTTAAACCCTTGGCGTGGGTTTATCTCTGGTAGACTTTCCACTAGAAAGACATTATATACCGTAGGAGGTGAGATAAGGCCCACTGGGCCAATGAACGACGCTACACGAGGTTGAGTGGAAATGCAGCCCAAGGTTCCTCAAAATTCTTTTGGGGATGTTGGGAATAGGCCACCGCCAGGACGAGGTGGCCGAGTGGTTAAGGCGATGGACTGCTAATCCATTGTGCTCTGCATGCATGGGATCGAATCCCATCCTCGTCGATTCTTTCTGACGTTTCCCACTTGGAAACTTGCTTTGCTGAGCCTCTTTTGTCTGCCAGCGGATGCCCAGAGCACGGACATTCGCAATCACCATTCAAGAAGGGCCGTTGGCAAACTCTGCAATGACGTCTGGATGGATGGTGTGGCCGATGAAGGGGGGCACTAGGAAGTCACCTCTCTTTTCATTTGTCTGGCTTGATGCCATCCTATATCCTCTAAAGAAGGTGGTGGCAGAGTTCCTCCTTTTCCCGCCATTAGCCAATACACATTCTTTATCCCGCCATGGGTCTATCTTTGGGCTGTGGGAAAGGCAAGTTCGATGTCAAACGCCTCCTTATCATTTTGCGTGAAAAGCTGAAAATAGGGAAGGTAGGCACTGCTGAGATTCGAACTCAGGATCTCCTGTTTACTAGACAGGCGCTTTAACCAACTAAGCCACAGCGCCACATGAGGAAGCCACCGGGTGCCCGGGTTACAATACGGGCGCTTTAACCAACCAAGCCACAGTGCCACGGAAAGAAAGCGCTGGATCTCCTGTTTACTAGACAGGCGCTTGAAACGACCAAGCCACAGCGCCCTGCGAATAAACCGCCGCCGGGAAGCCTGCCAAACGGCATCTCTAATGGATGACTCCAATTTCTGCGCGCCTGTATTATTTGACGCAGCCCTTACAGCGTTTGCCTTTTTATCCCATCCTCGCCAGGAGGACCCATGTGGACAATAGAAGTCCCCCCTTCCCTTCCCTTCACGCCCCCCAAACATCCGCAGTGAGTTTCACGGGGTTGCCTTTGCAAAAGCTAAGAGACCTTCACTTCTATTCCATACTCGGCAGCAACATTTAATAATAGGAAGTCCCTGCGAGTCGTGACATTTAAGAAATCAAATCTTTTTGGGAAAGGCGCTGCTTGAAACCGCATGGACAAATTGGCAGAATGCCACAGCAGTTGGACGCATGTGGAGGGCTAGAGATTTGTGGTGGCGTGGCTGATTGAGCCAGCGCAGCATGCATCCAGATCTGTCTTGCTTTCACGGCATATTTAAGGAATAGACTGATTGAAGGAATGCCAGGTAAGTACAGACATGAGTAAGAACTATTGATGACTAGAGACATTTTGGCATTTAAACCCTTGGCGTGGGTTTATCTCTGGTAGACTTTCCACTAGAAAGACATTATATACCGTAGGAGGTGAGATGAGGCCCACTGGGCCAATGAACGACGCTACACGAGGTTGAGTGGAAATGCAGCCCAAGGCTCCTCAAAATTCTTTTGGGGATGTTGGGAATCGGCCACCGCCAGGACGAGGTGGCCGAGTGGTTAAGGCGATGGACTGCTAATCCATTGTGCTCTGCATGCATGGGTTCGAATCCCATCCTCGTCGATTCTTTCTGACGTTTCCCACTTGGAAACTTGCTTTGCTGAGCCTCTTTTGTCTGCCAGCGGATGCCCAGAGCACGGACATTCGCAATCACCATTCAAGAAGGGCCGTTGGCAAACTCTGCAATGACGTCTGGATGGATGGTGTGGCCGATGAAGGGGGGCACTAGGAAGTCACCTCTCTTTTCATTTGTCTGGCTTGATGCCATCCTATATCCTCTAAAGAAGGTGGTGGCAGAGTTCCTCCTTTTCCCGCCATTAGCCAATACACATTCTTTATCCCGCCATGGGTCTATCTTTGGGCTGTGGGAAAGGCAAGTTCGATGTCAAACGCCTCCTTATCATTTTGCGTGAAAAGCTGAAAATAGGGAAGGTAGGCACTGCGGAGATTCGAACTCAGGATCTCCTGTTTACTAGACAGGCGCTTTAACCAACTAAGCCACAGCGCCACATGAGGAAGCCGCCGGGTGCCCGGGTTACAATACGGGCGCTTTAACCAACCAAGCCACAGTGCCACGGAAAGAAAGCGCTGGATCTCCTGTTTACTAGACAGGCGCTTGAAACGACCAAGCCACAGCGCCCTGCGAATAAACCGCCGCCGGGAAGCCTGCCAAACGGCATCTCTAATGGATGACTCCAATTTCTGCGCGCCTGTATTATTTGACGCAGCCCTTACAGCGTTTGCCTTTTTATCCCATCCTCACCAGGAGGACCCATGTGGACAATAGAAGTCCCCCCTCCCCTTCCCTTCACGCCCCCCAAACATCCGCAGTGAGTTTCACGGGGTTGCCTTTGCAAAAGCTAAGAGACCTTCACTTCTATTCCATACTCGGCAGCAACATTTAATAATAGGAAGTCCCTGCGAGTTGTGACATTTAAGAAATCAAATCTTTTTGGGAAAGGCGCTGCTTGAAACCGCACGGACAAATTGGCAGAATGCCACAGCAGTTGGACGCATGTGGAGGGCTAGAGATTTGTGGTGGCGTGGCTGATTGAGCCAGCGCAGCATGCATCCAGATCTGTCTTGCTTTCACGGCATATTTAAGGAATAGACTGATTGAAGGAATGCCAGGGAAGTACAGACATGAGTAAGAACTATTGATGACTAGAGACATTTTGGCATTTAAACCCTTGGCGTGGGTTTATCTCTGGTAGACTTTCCACTAGAAAGACATTATATACCGTAGGAGGTGAGATAAGGCCCACTGGGCCAATGAACGACGCTACACGAGGTTGAGTGGAAACGCAGCCCAAGGCTCCTCAAAATTCTTTTGGGGATGTTGGGAATCGGCCGCCGCCAGGACGAGGTGGCCGAGTGGTTAAGGCGATGGACTGCTAATCCATTGTGCTCTGCATGCATGGGTTCGAATCCCATCCTCGTCGATTCTTTCTGACGTTTCCCACTTGGAAACTTGCTTTGCTGAGCCTCTTTTGTCTGCCAGCGGATGCCCAGAGCACGGACATTCGCAATCACCATTCAAGAAGGGCCGTTGGCAAACTCTGCAATGACGTCTGGATGGATGGTGTGGTCGATGAAGGGGGGCACTAGGAAGTCACCTCTCTTTTCATTTGTCTGGCTTGATGCCATCCTATATCCTCTAAAGAAGGTGGTGGCAGAGTTCCTCCTTTTCCCGCCATTAGCCAATACACATTCTTTATCCCGCCATGGGTCTATCTTTGGGCTGTGGGAAAGGCAAGTTCGATGTCAAACGCCTCCTTATCATTTTGCGTGAAAAGCTGAAAATAGGGAAGGTAGGCACTGCTGAGATTCGAACTCAGGATCTCCTGTTTACTAGACAGGCGCTTTAACCAACTAAGCCACAGCGCCACATGAGGAAGCCGCCGGGTGCCCAGGTTACAATACGGGCGCTTTAACCAACCAAGCCACAGTGCCACGGAAAGAAAGCGCTGGATCTCCTGTTTACTAGACAGGCGCTTGAAACGACCAAGCCACAGCGCCCTGCGAATAAACCGCCGCCGGGAAGCCTGCCAAACGGCATCTCTAATGGATGACTCCAATTTCTGCGCGCCTGTATTATTTGACGCAGCCCTTACAGCGTTTGCCTTTTTATCCCATCCTCGCCAGGAGGACCCATGTGGACAATAGAAGTCCCCCCTCCCCTTCCCTTCACGCCCCCCAAACATCCGCAGTGAGTTTCACGGGGTTGCCTTTGCAAAAGCTAAGAGACCTTCACTTCTATTCCATACTCGGCAGCAACATTTAATAATAGGAAGTCCCTGCGAGTCGTGACATTTAAGAAATCAAATCTTTTTGGGAAAGGCGCTGCTTGAAACCGCACGGACAAATTGGCAGAATGCCACAGCAGTTGGACGCATGTGGAGGGCTAGAGATTTGTGGTGGCGTGGCTGATTGAGCCAGCGCAGCATGCATCCAGATCTGTCTTGCTTTCACGGCATATTTAAGGAATAGACTGATTGAAGGAATGCCAGGGAAGTACAGACATGAGTAAGAACTATTGATGACTAGAGACATTTTGGCATTTAAACCCTTGGCGTGGGTTTATCTCTGGTAGACTTTCCACTAGAAAGACATTATATACCGTAGGAGGTGAGATAAGGCCCACTGGGCCAATGAACGACGCTACACGAGGTTGAGTGGAAACGCAGCCCAAGGCTCCTCAAAATTCTTTTGGGGATGTTGGGAATCGGCCGCCGCCAGGACGAGGTGGCCGAGTGGTTAAGGCGATGGACTGCTAATCCATTGTGCTCTGCATGCATGGGTTCGAATCCCATCCTCGTCGATTCTTTCTGACGTTTCCCACTTGGAAACTTGCTTTGCTGAGCCTCTTTTGTCTGCCAGCGGATGCCCAGAGCACGGACATTCGCAATCACCATTCAAGAAGGGCCGTTGGCAAACTCTGCAATGACGTCTGGATGGATGGTGTGGCCGATGAAGGGGGGCACTAGGAAGTCACCTCTCTTTTCATTTGTCTGGCTTGATGCCATCCTATATCCTCTAAAGAAGGTGGTGGCAGAGTTCCTCCTTTTCCCGCCATTAGCCAATACACATTCTTTATCCCGCCATGGGTCTATCTTTGGGCTGTGGGAAAGGCAAGTTCGATGTCAAACGCCTCCTTATCATTTTGCGTGAAAAGCTGAAAATAGGGAAGGTAGGCACTGCTGAGATTCGAACTCAGGATCTTCCTGTTTACTAGACAGGCGCTTTAACCAACTAAGCCACAGCGCCACATGAGGAAGCCGCCGGGTGCCCGGGTTACAATACGGGCGCTTTAACCAACCAAGCCGCAGTGCCACGGAAAGAAAGCGCTGGATCTCCTGTTTACTAGACAGGCGCTTGAAACGACCAAGCCACAGCGCCCTGCGAATAAACCGCCGCCGGGAAGCCTGCCAAACGGCATCTCTAATGGATGACTCCAATTTCTGCGCGCCTGTATTATTTGACGCAGCCCTTACAGCGTTTGCCTTTTTATCCCATCCTCGCCAGGAGGACCCATGTGGACAATAGAAGTCCCCCCTCCCCTTCCCTTCATGCCCGCCAAACATCTGCAGTGAGTTTCACGGGGTTGCCTTTGCAAAAGCTAAGAGACCTTCACTTCTATTCCATACTCGGCAGCAACATTTAATAATAGGAAGTCCCTGCGAGTCGTGACATTTAAGAAATCAAATCTTTTTGGGAAAGGCGCTGCTTGAAACCGTACGGACAAATTGGCAGAATGCCACAGCAGTTGGACGCATGTGGAGGGCTAGAGATTTGTGGTGGCGTGGCTGATTGAGCCAGCGCAGCATGCATCCAGATCTGTCTTGCTTTCACGGCATATTTAAGGAATAGACTGATTGAAGGAATGCCAGGTAAGTACAGACATGAGTAAGAACTATTGATGACTAGAGACATTTTGGCATTTAAACCCTTGGTGTGGGTTTATCTCTGGTAGACTTTCCACTAGAAAGACATTATATACCGTAGGAGGTGAGATAAGGCCCACTGGGCCAATGAACGACGCTACACGAGGTTGAGTGGAAACGCAGCCCAAGGCTCCTCAAAATTCTTTTGGGGATGTTGGGAATCGGCCGCCGCCAGGACGAGGTGGCCGAGTGGTTAAGGCGATGGACTGCTAATCCATTGTGCTCTGCATGCATGGGTTCGAATCCCATCCTCGTCGATTCTTTCTGACGTTTCCCACTTGGAAACTTGCTTTGCTGAGCCTCTTTTGTCTGCCAGCGGATGCCCAGAGCACGGACATTCGCAATCACCATTCAAGAAGGGCCGTTGGCAAACTCTGCAATGACGTCTGGATGGATGGTGTGGCCGATGAAGGGGGGCACTAGGAAGTCACCTCTCTTTTCATTTGTCTGGCTTGATGCCATCCTATATCCTCTAAAGAAGGTGGTGGCAGAGTTCCTCCTTTTCCCGCCATTAGCCAATACACATTCTTTATCCCGCCATGGGTCTATCTTTGGGCTGTGGGAAAGGCAAGTTCGATGTCAAACGCCTCCTTATCATTTTGCGTGAAAAGCTGAAAATAGGGAAGGTAGGCACTGCTGAGATTCGAACTCAGGATCTTCCTGTTTACTAGACAGGCGCTTTAACCAACTAAGCCACAGCGCCACATGAGGAAGCCGCCGGGTACCCGGGTTACAATACGGGCGCTTTAACCAACCAAGCCACAGTGCCACGGAAAGAAAGCGCTGGATCTCCTGTTTACTAGACAGGCGCTTGAAACGACCAAGCCACAGCGCCCTGCGAATAAACCGCCGCCGGGAAGCCTGCCAAACGGCATCTCTAATGGATGACTCCAATTTCTGCGCGCCTGTATTATTTGACGAAGCCCTTACAGCGTTTGCCTTTTTATCCCATCCTCGCCAGGAGGACCCATGTGGACAATAGAAGTCCCCCCTCCCCTTCCCTTCATGCCCCCCAAACATCCGCAGTGAGTTTCACGGGGTTGCCTTTGCAAAAGCTAAGAGACCTTCACTTCTATTCCATACTCGGCAGCAACATTTAATAATAGGAAGTCCCTGCGAGTCGTGACATTTAAGAAATCAAATCTTTTTGGGAAAGGCGCTGCTTGAAACCGCACGGACAAATTGGCAGAATGCCACAGCAGTTGGACGCATGTGGAGGGCTAGAGATTTGTGGTGGCGTGGCTGATTGAGCCAGCGCAGCATGCATCCAGATCTGTCTTGCTTTCACGGCATATTTAAGGAATAGACTGATTGAAGGAATGCCAGGTAAGTACAGACATGAGTAAGAACTATTGATGACTAGAGACATTTTGGCATTTAAACCCTTGGCGTGGGTTTATCTCTGGTAGCCTTTCCACTAGAAAGACATTATATACCGTAGGAGGTGAGATAAGGCCCACTGGGCCAATGAACGACGCTACACGAGGTTGAGTGGAAATGCAGCCCAAGGCTCCTCAAAATTCTTTTGGGGATGTTGGGATTCGGCCGCCGCCCGGACGAGGTGGCCGAGTGGTTAAGGCGATGGACTGCTAATCCATTGTGCTCTGCATGCATGGGTTCGAATCCCATCCTCGTCGATTCTTTCTGACGTTTCCCACTTGGAAACTTGCTTTGCTGAGCCTCTTTTGTCTGCCAGCGGATGCCCAGAGCACGGACATTCGCAATCACCATTCAAGAAGGGCCGTTGGCAAACTCTGCAATGACGTCTGGATGGATGGATGGTGTGGCCGATGAAGGGGGGCACTAGGAAGTCACCTCTCTTTTCATTTGTCTGGCTTGATGCCATCCTATATCCTCTAAAGAAGGTGGTGGCAGAGTTCCTCCTTTTCCCGCCATTAGCCAATACACATTCTTTATCCCGCCATGGGTCTATCTTTGGGCTGTGGGAAAGGCAAGTTCGATGTCAAACGCCTCCTTATCATTTTGCGTGAAAAGCTGAAAATAGGGAAGGTAGGCACTGCTGAGATTCGAACTCAGGATCTCCTGTTTACTAGACAGGCGCTTTAACCAACTAAGCCACAGCGCCACATGAGGAAGCCGCCGGGTGCCCGGGTTACAATACGGGCGCTTTAACCAACCAAGCCACAGTGCCACGGAAAGAAAGTGCTGGATCTCCTGTTTACTAGACAGGCGCTTGAAACGACCAAGCCACAGCGCCCTGCGAATAAACCGCCGCAGGGAAGCCTGCCAAACGGCTTCTCTAATGGATGACTCCAATTTCTGCGCGCCTGTATTATTTGATGCAGCCCTTACAGCGTTTGCCTTTTTATCCCATCCTCGCCAGGAGGACCCATGTGGACAATAGAAGTCCCCCCTCCCCTTCCCTTCACGCCCCCCAAACATCCGCAGTGAGTTTCACGGGGTTGCCTTTGCAAAAGCTAAGAGACCTTCACTTCTATTCCATACTCGGCAGCAACATTTAATAATAGGAAGTCCCTGCGAGTCGTGACATTTAAGAAATCAAATCTTTTTGGGAAAGGCGCTGCTTGAAACCGCACGGACAAATTGGCAGAATGCCACAGCAGTTGGACGCATGTGGAGGGCTAGAGATTTGTGGTGGCGTGGCTGATTGAGCCAGCGCAGCATGCATCCAGATCTGTCTTGCTTTCACGGCATATTTAAGGAATAGACTGATTGAAGGAATGCCAGGGAAGTACAGACATGAGTAAGAACTATTGATGACTAGAGACATTTTGGCATTTAAACCCTTGGCGTGGGTTTATCTCTGGTAGACTTTCCACTAGAAAGACATTATATACCGTAGGAGGTGAGATAAGGCCCACTGGGCCAATGAACGACGCTACACGAGGTTGAGTGGAAACGCAGCCCAAGGCTCCTCAAAATTCTTTTGGGGATGTTGGGAATCGGCCGCCGCCAGGACCAGGTGGCCGAGTGGTTAAGGCGATGGACTGCTAATCCATTGTGCTCTGCATGCATGGGTTCAAATCCCATCCTCGTCGATTCTTTCTGACGTTTCCCACTTGGAAACTTGCTTTGCTGAGCCTCTTTTGTCTGCCAGCGGATGCCCAGAGCACGGACATTCGCAATCACCATTCAAGAAGGGCCGTTGGCAAACTCTGCAATGACGTCTGGATGGATGGTGTGGCCGATGAAGGGGGGCACTAGGAAGTCACCTCTCTTTTCATTTGTCTGGCTTGATGCCATCCTATATCCTCTAAAGAAGGTGGTGGCAGAGTTCCTCCTTTTCCCGCCATTAGCCAATACACATTCTTTATCCCGCCATGGGTCTATCTTTGGGCTGTGGGAAAGGCAAGTTCGATGTCAAACGCCTCCTTATCATTTTGCGTGAAAAGCTGAAAATAGGGAAGGTAGGCACTGCTGAGATTCGAACTCAGGATCTCCTGTTTACTAGACAGGCGCTTTAACCAACTAAGACACAGCGCCACATGAGGAAGCCGCCGGGTGCCCGGGTTACAATACGGGCGCTTTAACCAACCAAGCCACAGTGCCACGGAAAGAAAGCGCTGGATCTCCTGTTTACTAGACAGGCGCTTGAAACGACCAAGCCACAGCGCCCTGCGAATAAACCGCCGCCGGGAAGCCTGCCAAACGGCATCTCTAATGGATGACTCCAATTTCTGCGCGCCTGTATTATTTGACGAAGCCCTTACAGCGTTTGCCTTTTTATCCCATCCTCGCCAGGAGGACCCATGTGGACAATAGAAGTCCCCCCTCCCCTTCCCTTCATGCCCCCCAAACATCCGCAGTGAGTTTCACGGGGTTGCCTTTGCAAAAGCTAAGAGACCTTCACTTCTATTCCATACTCGGCAGCAACATTTAATAATAGGAAGTCCCTGCGAGTCGTGACATTTAAGAAATCAAATCTTTTTGGGAAAGGCGCTGCTTGAAACCGCACGGACAAATTGGCAGAATGCCACAGCAGTTGGACGCATGTGGAGGGCTAGAGATTTGTGGTGGCGTGGCTGATTGAGCCAGCGCAGCATGCATCCAGATCTGTCTTGCTTTCACGGCATATTTAAGGAATAGACTGATTGAAGGAATGCCATTGAAGTACAGACATGAGTAAGAACTATTGATGACTAGAGACATTTTGGCATTTAAACCCTTGGCGTGGGTTTATCTCTGGTAGACTTTCCACTAGAAAGACATTATATACCGTAGGAGGTGAGATAAGGCCCACTGGGCCAATGAACGACGCTACACGAGGTTGAGTGGAAATGCAGCCCAAGGCTCCTCAAAATTCTTTTGGGGATGTTGGGAATCGGCCGCCGCCAGGACGAGGTGGCCGAGTGGTTAAGGCGATGGACTGCTAATCCATTGTGCTCTGCATGCATGGGTTCGAATCCCATCCTCGTCGATTCTTTCTGACGTTTCCCACTTGGAAACTTGCTTTGCTGAGCCTCTTTTGTCTGCCAGCGGATGCCCAGAGCACGGACATTCGCAATCACCATTCAAGAAGGGCCGTTGGCAAACTCTGCAATGACGTCTGGATGGATGGATGGTGTGGCCGATGAAGGGGGGCACTAGGAAGTCACCTCTCTTTTCATTTGTCTGGCTTGATGCCATCCTATATCCTCTAAAGAAGGTGGTGGCAGAGTTCCTCCTTTTCCCGCCATTAGCCAATACACATTCTTTATCCCGCCATGGGTCTATCTTTGGGCTGTGGGAAAGGCAAGTTCGATGTCAAACGCCTCCTTATCATTTTGCGTGAAAAGCTGAAAATAGGGAAGGTAGGCACTGCTGAGATTCGAACTCAGGATCTCCTGTTTACTAGACAGGCGCTTTAACCAACTAAGACACAGCGCCACATGAGGAAGCCGCCGGGTGCCCGGGTTACAATACGGGCGCTTTAACCAACCAAGCCACAGTGCCACGGAAAGAAAGCGCTGGATCTTCCTGTTTACTAGACAGGCGCTTGAAACGACCAAGCCACAGCGCCCTGCGAATAAACCGCCGCGGGAAGCCTGCCAAATGGCATCTCTAATGGATGACTCCAATTTCTGCGCGCCTGTATTATTTGACGCAGCCTTACAGCGTTTGCCTTTTTATCCCATCCTCGCCAGGAGGACCCATGTGGACAATAGAAGTCCCCCCTCCCCTTCCCTTCATGCCCCCCCAAACATCCGCAGTGAGTTTCATGGGGTTGCCTTTGCAAAAGCTAAGAGACCTTCACTTCTATTCCATACTCGGCAGCAACATTTAATAATAGGAAGTCCCTGCGAGTCGTGACATTTAAGAAATCAAATCTTTTTGGGAAAGGCGCTGCTTGAAACCGCACGGACAAATTGGCAGAATGCCACAGCAGTTGGACGCATGTGGAGGGCTAGAGATTTGTGGTGGCGTGGCTGATTGAGCCAGCGCAGCATGCATCCAGATCTGTCTTGCTTTCACGGCATATTTAAGGAATAGACTGATTGAAGGAATGCCAGGTAAGTACAGACATGAGTAAGAACTATTGATGACTAGAGACATTTTGGCATTTAAACCCTTGGCGTGGGTTTATCTCTGGTAGACTTTCCACTAGAAAGACATTATATACCGTAGGAGGTGAGATGAGGCCCACTGGGCCAATGAACGACGCTACACGAGGTTGAGTGGAAATGCAGCCCAAGGCTCCTCAAAATTCTTTTGGGGATGTTGGGAATCGGCCGCCGCCAGGACGAGGTGGCCGAGTGGTTAAGGCGATGGACTGCTAATCCATTGTGCTCTGCATGCATGGGTTCGAATCCCATCCTCGTCGATTCTTTCTGACGTTTCCCACTTGGAAACTTGCTTTGCTGAGCCTCTTTTGTCTGCCAGCGGATGCCCAGAGCACGGACATTCGCAATCACCATTCAAGAAGGGCTGTTGGCAAACTCTGCAATGACGTCTGGATGGATGGTGTGGCCGATGAAGGGGGGGCACTAGGAAGTCACCTCTCTTTTCATTTGTCTGGCTTGATGCCATCCTATATCCTCTAAAGAAGGTGGTGGCAGAGTTCCTCCTTTTCCCGCCATTAGCCAATACACATTCTTTATCCCGCCATGGGTCTATCTTTGGGCTGTGGGAAAGGCAAGTTCGATGTCAAACGCCTCCTTATCATTTTGCGTGAAAAGCTGAAAATAGGGAAGGTAGGCACTGCTGAGATTCGAACTCAGGATCTCCTGTTTACTAGACAGGCGCTTTAACCAACTAAGCCACAGCGCCACATGAGGAAGCCGCCGGGTGCCCGGGTTACAATACGGGCGCTTTAACCAACCAAGCCACAGTGCCACGGAAAAGAAAGCGCTGGATCTCCTGTTTACTAGACAGGCGCTTGAAACGACCAAGCCACAGCGCCCTGCGAATAAACCGCCGCCGGGAAGCCTGCCAAACGGCATCTCTAATGGATGACTCCAATTTCTGCGCGCCTGTATTATTTGACGCAGCCCTTACAGCGTTTGCCTTTTTATCCCATTCCTCACCAGGGAGACCCATGTGGACAATAGAAGTCCCCCCTCCCCTTCCCTTCACGCCCCCCAAACATCCGCAGTGAGTTTCACGGGGTTGCCTTTGCAAAAGCTAAGAGACCTTCACTTCTATTCCATACTCGGCAGCAACATTTAATAATAGGAAGTCCCTGCGAGTCGTGAACATTTAAGAAATCAAATCTTTTTGGGAAAGGCGCTGCTTGAAACCGCACGAGACAAATTGGCAGAATGCCACAGCAGTTGGACGCATGTTGGAGGGCTAGAGATTTGTGGTGGCGTGGCTGATTGAGCCAGCGCAGCATGCATCCAGATCTGTCTTGCTTTCACGGCATATTTAAGGAATAGACTGATTGAAGGAATGCCAGGGAAGTACAGACATGAGTAAGAACTATTGATGACTAGAGACATTTTGGCATTTAAACCCTTGGCGTGGGTTTTATCTCTGGTAGACTTTCCACTAGAAAGACATTATATACCGTAGGAGGTGAGATAAGGCCCACTGGGCCAATGAACGACGCTACACGAGGTTGAGTGGAAACGCAGCCCAAGGCTCCTCAAAATTCTTTTGGGGATGTTGGGAATCGGCCGCCGCCAGGACGAGGTGGCCGAGTGGTTAAGGCGATGGACTGCTAATCCATTGTGCTCTGCATGCATGGGTTCGAATCCCATCCTCGTCGATTCTTTCTGACGTTTCCCACTTGGAAACTTGCTTTGCTGAGCCTCTTTTGTCTGCCAGCGGATTCAGAGCACGGACATTCGCAATCACCATTCAAGAAGGGCCGTTGGCAAACTCTGCAATGACGTCTGGATGGATGGTGTGGCCGATGAAGGGGGGCACTAGGAAGTCACCTCTCTTTTCATTTGTCTGGCTTGATGCCATCCTATATCCCTCTAAAGAAGGTGGTGGCAGAGTTCCTCCTTTTCCCGCCATTAGCCAATACACATTCTTTATCCCGCCATGGGTCTATCTTTGGGCTGTGGGAAAGGCAAGTTCGATGTCAAACGCCTCCTTATCATTTTGCAGTGAAAAGCTGAAAATAGGGAAGGTAGGCACTGCTGAGATTCGAACTCAGGATCTCCTGTTTACTAGACAGGCGCTTTAACCAACTAAGCCACAGCGCCACATGAGGAAGCCGCCGGGTGCCCGGGTTACAATACGGGCGCTTTAACCAACCAAGCCACAGTGCCACGGAAAGAAAGCGCTGGATCTCCTGTTTACTAGACAGGCGCTTGAAACGACCAAGCCACAGCGCCCTGCGAATAAACCGCCGCCGGGAAGCCTGCCAAACGGCATCTCTAATGGATGACTCCAATTTCTGCGCACCTGTATTATTTGACGCAGCCCTTACAGCGTTTGCCTTTTTATCCCATCCTCACCAGGGAGACCCATTGTGGACAATAGAAGTCCCCCCTCCCCCTTCCCTTCACGCCCCCCAAACATCCGCAGTGAGTTTCACGGGGTTGCCTTTGCAAAAGCTAAGAGACCTTCACTTCTATTCCATACTCGGCAGCAACATTTAATAATAGGAAGTCCCTGCGAGTCGTGACATTTAAGAAATCAAATCTTTTTGGGAAAGGCGCTGCTTGAAAACCGCACGGACAAATTGGCAGAATGCCACAGCAGTTGGACGCATGTGGAGGGGCTAGAGATTTGTGGTGGCGTGGCTGATTGAGCCAGCGCAGCATGCATCCAGATCTGTCTTGCTTTCACGGCATATTTAAGGAATAGACTGATTGAAGGAATGCCAGGGAAGTACAGACATGAGTAAGAACTATTGATGACTAGAGACATTTTGGCATTTAAACCCCTTGGCGTGGGGTTTATCTCTGGTAGACTTTCCACTAGAAAGACATTATATACCGTAGGAGGTGAGATGAGGCCCACTGGGCCAATGAACGACGCTACACGAGGTTAAGTGCAAATGCAGCCCAAGGCTCCTCAAAATTCTTTTGGGGATGTTGGGGAATCGGGCCGCCGCCAGGACGAGGTGGCCGAGTGGTTAAGGCGATGGACTGCTAATCCATTGTGCTCTGCATGCATGGGTTCGAATCCCATCCTCGTCGATTCTTTCTGACGTTTCCCACTTGGAAACTTGCTTTGCTGAGCCTCTTTTGTCTGCCAGCGGATGCCCAGAGCACGGACATTCACAATCACCATTCAAGAAGGGCCGTTGGCAAACTCTGCAATGACGTCTGGATGGATGGTGTGGCCGATGAAGGGGGGCACTAGGAAGTCACCTCTCTTTTCATTTGTCTGGCTTGATGCCATCCTATATCCTCTAAAGAAGGTGGTGGCAGAGTTCCTCCTTTTCCCGCCATTAGCCAATACACATTCTTTATCCCGCCATGGGTCTATCTTTGGGCTGTGGGAAAGGCAAGTTCGATGTCAAACGCCTCCTTATCATTTTGCGTGAAAAGCTGAAAATAGGGAAGGTAGGCACTGCTGAGATTCGAACTCAGGATCTCCTGTTTACTAGACAGGCGTTTTAACCAACTAAGACACAGCGCCACATGAGGAAGCCGCCGGGTGCCCGGGTTACAATACGGGCGCTTTAACCAACCAAGCCACAGTGCCACGGAAAGAAAGCGCTGGATCTCCTGTTTACTAGACAGGCGCTTGAAACGACCAAGCCACAGCGCCCTGCGAATAAACCGCCGCCGGGAAGCCTGCCAAATGGCATCTCTAATGGATGACTCCAATTTCTGCGCGCCTGTATTATTTGACGCAGCCCTTACAGCGTTTGCCTTTTTATCCCATCCTCGCCAGGAGGACCCATGTGGACAATAGAAGTCCCCCCTCCCCTTCCCTTCACGCCCCCCAAACATCCGCAGTGAGTTTCACGGGGTTGCCTTTGCAAAAGCTAAGAGACCTTCACTTCTATTCCATACTCGGCAGCAACATTTAATAATAGGAAGTCCCTGCGAGTCGTGACATTTAAGAAATCAAATCTTTTTGGGAAAGGCGCTGCTTGAAACCGCACGGACAAATTGGCAGAATGCCACAGCAGTTGGACGCATGTGGAGGGCTAGAGATTTGTGGTGGCGTGGCTGATTGAGCCAGCGCAGCATGCATCCAGATCTGTCTTGCTTTCACGGCATATTTAAGGAATAGACTGATTGAAGGAATGCCAGGGAAGTACAGACATGAGTAAGAACTATTGATGACTAGAGACATTTTGGCATTTAAACCCTTGGCGTGGGTTTATCTCTGGTAGACTTTCCACTAGAAAGACATTATATACCGTAGGAGGTGAGATAAGGCCCACTGGGCCAATGAACGACGCTACACGAGGTTGAGTGGAAACGCAGCCCAAGGCTCCTCAAAATTCTTTTGGGGATGTTGGGAATCGGCCGCCGCCAGGACGAGGTGGCCGAGTGGTTAAGGCGATGGACTGCTAATCCATTGTGCTCTGCATGCATGGGTTCGAATCCCATCCTCGTCGATTCTTTCTGACGTTTCCCACTTGGAAACTTGCTTTGCTGAGCCTCTTTTGTCTGCCAGCGGATGCCCAGAGCACGGACATTCGCAATCACCATTCAAGAAGGGCCGTTGGCAAACTCTGCAATGACGTCTGGATGGATGGATGGTGTGGCCGATGAAGGGGGGCACTAGGAAGTCACCTCTCTTTTCATTTGTCTGGCTTGATGCCATCCTATATCCTCTAAAGAAGGTGGTGGCAGAGTTCCTCCTTTTCCCGCCATTAGCCAATACACATTCTTTATCCCGCCATGGGTCTATCTTTGGGCTGTGGGAAAGGCAAGTTCGATGTCAAACGCCTCCTTATCATTTTGCGTGAAAAGCTGAAAATAGGGAAGGTAGGCACTGCTGAGATTCGAACTCAGGATCTCCTGTTTACTAGACAGGCGCTTTAACCAACTAAGCCACAGCGCCACATGAGGAAGCCGCCGGGTGCCCGGGTTACAATACGGGCGCTTTAACCAACCAAGCCACAGTGCCACGGAAAGAAAGCGCTGGATCTCCTGTTTACTAGACAGGCGCTTGAAACGACCAAGCCACAGCGCCCTGCGAATAAACCGCCGCCGGGAAGCCTGCCAAACGGCATCTCTAATGGATGACTCCAATTTCTGCGCACCTGTATTATTTGACGCAGCCCTTACAGCGTTTGCCTTTTTATCCCATCCTCACCAGGGAGACCCATGTGGACAATAGAAGTCCCCCCTCCCCTTCCCTTCACGCCCCCCAAACATCCGCAGTGAGTTTCACGGGGTTGCCTTTGCAAAAGCTAAGAGACCTTCACTTCTATTCCATACTCGGCAGCAACATTTAATAATAGGAAGTCCCTGCGAGTCGTGACATTTAAGAAATCAAATCTTTTTGGGAAAGGCGCTGCTTGAAACCGCACGGACAAATTGGCAGAATGCCACAGCAGTTGGACGCATGTGGAGGGCTAGAGATTTGTGGTGGCGTGGCTGATTGAGCCAGCGCAGCATGCATCCAGATCTGTCTTGCTTTCACGGCATATTTAAGGAATAGACTGATTGAAGGAATGCCAGGGAAGTACAGACATGAGTAAGAACTATTGATGACTAGAGACATTTTGGCATTTAAACCCTTGGCGTGGGTTTATCTCTGGTAGACTTTCCACTAGAAAGACATTATATACCGTAGGAGGTGAGATGAGGCCCACTGGGCCAATGAACGACGCTACACGAGGTTGAGTGCAAATGCAGCCCAAGGCTCCTCAAAATTCTTTTGGGGATGTTGGGAATCGGCCGCCGCCAGGACGAGGTGGCCGAGTGGTTAAGGCGATGGACTGCTAATCCATTGTGCTCTGCATGCATGGGTTCGAATCCCATCCTCGTCGATTCTTTCTGACGTTTCCCACTTGGAAACTTGCTTTGCTGAGCCTCTTTTGTCTGCCAGCGGATGCCCAGAGCACGGACATTCACAATCACCATTCAAGAAGGGCCGTTGGCAAACTCTGCAATGACGTCTGGATGGATGGTGTGGCCGATGAAGGGGGGCACTAGGAAGTCACCTCTCTTTTCATTTGTCTGGCTTGATGCCATCCTATATCCTCTAAAGAAGGTGGTGGCAGAGTTCCTCCTTTTCCCGCCATTAGCCAATACACATTCTTTATCCCGCCATGGGTCTATCTTTGGGCTGTGGGAAAGGCAAGTTCGATGTCAAACGCCTCCTTATCATTTTGCGTGAAAAGCTGAAAATAGGGAAGGTAGGCACTGCTGAGATTCGAACTCAGGATCTCCTGTTTACTAGACAGGCGCTTTAACCAACTAAGACACAGCGCCACATGAGGAAGCCGCCGGGTGCCCGGGTTACAATACGGGCGCTTTAACCAACCAAGCCACAGTGCCACGGAAAGAAAGCGCTGGATCTCCTGTTTACTAGACAGGCGCTTGAAACGACCAAGCCACAGCGCCCTGCGAATAAACCGCCGCCGGGAAGCCTGCCAAATGGCATCTCTAATGGATGACTCCAATTTCTGCGCGCCTGTATTATTTGACGCAGCCCTTACAGCGTTTGCCTTTTTATCCCATCCTCGCCAGGAGGACCCATGTGGACAATAGAAGTCCCCCCTCCCCTTCCCTTCATGCCCCCCAAACATCCGCAGTGAGTTTCACGGGGTTGCCTTTGCAAAAGCTAAGAGACCTTCACTTCTATTCCATACTCGGCAGCAACATTTAATAATAGGAAGTCCCTGCGAGTCGTGACATTTAAGAAATCAAATCTTTTTGGGAAAGGCGCTGCTTGAAACCGCACGGACAAATTGGCAGAATGCCACAGCAGTTGGACGCATGTGGAGGGCTAGAGATTTGTGGTGGCGTGGCTGATTGAGCCAGCGCAGCATGCATCCAGATCTGTCTTGCTTTCACGGCATATTTAAGGAATAGACTGATTGAAGGAATGCCAGGGAAGTACAGACATGAGTAAGAACTATTGATGACTAGAGACATTTTGGCATTTAAACCCTTGGCGTGGGTTTATCTCTGGTAGACTTTCCACTAGAAAGACATTATATACCGTAGGAGGTGAGATGAGGCCCACTGGGCCAATGAACGACGCTACACGAGGTTGAGTGGAAATGCAGCCCAAGGCTCCTCAAAATTCTTTTGGGGATGTTGGGAATCGGCCGCCGCCAGGACGAGGTGGCCGAGTGGTTAAGGCGATGGACTGCTAATCCATTGTGCTCTGCATGCATGGGTTCGAATCCCATCCTCGTCGATTCTTTCTGACGTTTCCCACTTGGAAACTTGCTTTGCTGAGCCTCTTTTGTCTGCCAGCGGATGCCCAGAGCACGGACATTCGCAAAAACCATTCAATAAGGGCCATTGGCAAACTCTGCAATGACGTCTGGATGGATGGTGTGGCCGATGAAGGGGGGCACTAGGAAGTCACCTCTCTTTTCATTTGTCTGGCTTGATGCCATCCTATATCCTCTAAAGAAGGTGGTGGCAGAGTTCCTCCTTTTCCCGCCATTAGCCAATACACATTCTTTATCCCGCCATGGGTCTATCTTTGGGCTGTGGGAAAGGCAAGTTCGATGTCAAACGCCTCCTTATCATTTTGCGTGAAAAGCTGAAAATAGGGAAGGTAGGCACTGCTGAGATTCGAACTCAGGATCTCCTGTTTACTAGACAGGCGCTTTAACCAACTAAGCCACAGCGCCACATGAGGAAGCCGCCGGGTGCCCGGGTTACAATACGGGCGCTTTAACCAACCAAGCCACAGTGCCACGGAAAGAAAGCGCTGGATCTCCTGTTTACTAGACAGGCGCTTGAAACGACCAAGCCACAGCGCCCTGCGAATAAACCGCCGCCGGGAAGCCTGCCAAACGGCATCTCTAATGGATGACTCCAATTTCTGCGCGCCTGTATTATTTGACGCAGCCCTTACAGCGTTTGCCT
Organism: Leptodactylus fuscus; assembly: GCF_031893055.1. NCBI lineage: Eukaryota > Metazoa > Chordata > Amphibia > Anura > Leptodactylidae > Leptodactylus > Leptodactylus fuscus. Next base: position 29,066,174 of record NC_134271.1, read on the forward strand.
TTTTATCCCATCCTCACCAGGGAGACCCATGTGGACAATAGAAGTCCCCCCTCCCCTTCCCTTCACGCCCCCCAAACATCCGCAGTGAGTTTCACGGGGTTGCCTTTGCAAAAGCTAAGAGACCTTCACTTCTATTCCATACTCGGCAGCAACATTTAATAATAGGAAGTCCCTGCGAGTCGTGACATTTAAGAAATCAAATCTTTTTGGGAAAGGCGCTGCTTGAAACCGCACGGACAAATTGGCAGAATGCCACAGCAGTTGGACGCATGTGGAGGGCTAGAGATTTGTGGTGGCGTGGCTGATTGAGCCAGCGCAGCATGCATCCAGATCTGTCTTGCTTTCACGGCATATTTAAGGAATAGACTGATTGAAGGAATGCCAGGGAAGTACAGACATGAGTAAGAACTATTGATGACTAGAGACATTTTGGCATTTAAACCCTTGGCGTGGGTTTATCTCTGGTAGACTTTCCACTAGAAAGACATTATATACCGTAGGAGGTGAGATAAGGCCCACTGGGCCAATGAACGACGCTACACGAGGTTGAGTGGAAACGCAGCCCAAGGCTCCTCAAAATTCTTTTGGGGATGTTGGGAATCAGCCGCCGCCAGGACGAGGTGGCCGAGTGGTTAAGGCGATGGACTGCTAATCCATTGTGCTCTGCATGCATGGGTTCGAATCCCATCCTCGTCGATTCTTTCTGACGTTTCCCACTTGGAAACTTGCTTTGCTGAGCCTCTTTTGTCTGCCAGCGGATGCCCAGAGCACGGACATTCGCAATCACCATTCAAGAAGGGCCGTTGGCAAACTCTGCAATGACGTCTGGATGGATGGTGTGGCCGATGAAGGGGGGCACTAGGAAGTCACCTCTCTTTTCATTTGTCTGGCTTGATGCCATCCTATATCCTCTAAAGAAGGTGGTGGCAGAGTTCCTCCTTTTCCCGCCATTAGCCAATACACATTCTTTATCCCGCCATGGGTCTATCTTTGGGCTGTGGGAAAGGCAAGTTCGATGTCAAACGCCTCCTTATCATTTTGCGTGAAAAGCTGAAAATAGGGAAGGTAGGCACTGCTGAGATTCGAACTCAGGATCTCCTGTTTACTAGACAGGCGCTTTAACCAACTAAGCCACAGCGCCACATGAGGAAGCCGCCGGGTGCCCGGGTTACAATACGGGCGCTTTAACCAACCAAGCCACAGTGCCACGGAAAGAAAGCGCTGGATCTCCTGTTTACTAGACAGGCGCTTGAAACGACCAAGCCACAGCGCCCTGCGAATAAACCGCCGCCGGGAAGCCTGCCAAACGGCATCTCTAATGGATGACTCCAATTTCTGCGCACCTGTATTATTTGACGCAGCCCTTACAGCGTTTGCCTTTTTATCCCATCCTCACCAGGGAGACCCATGTGGACAATAGAAGTCCCCCCTCCCCTTCCCTTCACGCCCCCCAAACATCCGCAGTGAGTTTCACGGGGTTGCCTTTGCAAAAGCTAAGAGACCTTCACTTCTATTCCATACTCGGCAGCAACATTTAATAATAGGAAGTCCCTGCGAGTCGTGACATTTAAGAAATCAAATCTTTTTGGGAAAGGCGCTGCTTGAAACCGCACGGACAAATTGGCAGAATGCCACAGCAGTTGGACGCATGTGGAGGGCTAGAGATTTGTGGTGGCGTGGCTGATTGAGCCAGCGCAGCATGCATCCAGATCTGTCTTGCTTTCACGGCATATTTAAGGAATAGACTGATTGAAGGAATGCCAGGGAAGTACAGACATGAGTAAGAACTATTGATGACTAGAGACATTTTGGCATTTAAACCCTTGGCGTGGGTTTATCTCTGGTAGACTTTCCACTAGAAAGACATTATATACCGTAGGAGGTGAGATGAGGCCCACTGGGCCAATGAACGACGCTACACGAGGTTGAGTGCAAATGCAGCCCAAGGCTCCTCAAAATTCTTTTGGGGATGTTGGGAATCGGCCGCCGCCAGGACGAGGTGGCCGAGTGGTTAAGGCGATGGACTGCTAATCCATTGTGCTCTGCATGCATGGGTTCGAATCCCATCCTCGTCGATTCTTTCTGACGTTTCCCACTTGGAAACTTGCTTTGCTGAGCCTCTTTTGTCTGCCAGCGGATGCCCAGAGCACGGACATTCACAATCACCATTCAAGAAGGGCCGTTGGCAAACTCTGCAATGACGTCTGGATGGATGGTGTGGCCGATGAAGGGGGGCACTAGGAAGTCACCTCTCTTTTCATTTGTCTGGCTTGATGCCATCCTATATCCTCTAAAGAAGGTGGTGGCAGAGTTCCTCCTTTTCCCGCCATTAGCCAATACACATTCTTTATCCCGCCATGGGTCTATCTTTGGGCTGTGGGAAAGGCAAGTTCGATGTCAAACGCCTCCTTATCATTTTGCGTGAAAAGCTGAAAATAGGGAAGGTAGGCACTGCTGAGATTCGAACTCAGGATCTCCTGTTTACTAGACAGGCGCTTTAACCAACTAAGACACAGCGCCACATGAGGAAGCCGCCGGGTGCCCGGGTTACAATACGGGCGCTTTAACCAACCAAGCCACAGTGCCACGGAAAGAAAGCGCTGGATCTCCTGTTTACTAGACAGGCGCTTGAAACGACCAAGCCACAGCGCCCTGCGAATAAACCGCCGCCGGGAAGCCTGCCAAATGGCATCTCTAATGGATGACTCCAATTTCTGCGCGCCTGTATTATTTGACGCAGCCCTTACAGCGTTTGCCTTTTTATCCCATCCTCGCCAGGAGGACCCATGTGGACAATAGAAGTCCCCCCTCCCCTTCCCTTCATGCCCCCCAAACATCCGCAGTGAGTTTCACGGGGTTGCCTTTGCAAAAGCTAAGAGACCTTCACTTCTATTCCATACTCGGCAGCAACATTTAATAATAGGAAGTCCCTGCGAGTCGTGACATTTAAGAAATCAAATCTTTTTGGGAAAGGCGCTGCTTGAAACCGCACGGACAAATTGGCAGAATGCCACAGCAGTTGGACGCATGTGGAGGGCTAGAGATTTGTGGTGGCGTGGCTGATTGAGCCAGCGCAGCATGCATCCAGATCTGTCTTGCTTTCACGGCATATTTAAGGAATAGACTGATTGAAGGAATGCCAGGTAAGTACAGACATGAGTAAGAACTATTGATGACTAGAGACATTTTGGCATTTAAACCCTTGGCGTGGGTTTATCTCTGGTAGACTTTCCACTAGAAAGACATTATATACCGTAGGAGGTGAGATGAGGCCCACTGGGCCAATGAACGACGCTACACGAGGTTGAGTGGAAATGCAGCCCAAGGCTCCTCAAAATTCTTTTGGGGATGTTGGGAATCGGCCGCCGCCAGGACGAGGTGGCCGAGTGGTTAAGGCGATGGACTGCTAATCCATTGTGCTCTGCATGCATGGGTTCGAATCCCATCCTCGTCGATTCTTTCTGACGTTTCCCACTTGGAAACTTGCTTTGCTGAGCCTCTTTTGTCTGCCAGCGGATGCCCAGAGCACGGACATTCGCAATCACCATTCAAGAAGGGCTGTTGGCAAACTCTGCAATGACGTCTGGATGGATGGTGTGGCCGATGAAGGGGGGCACTAGGAAGTCACCTCTCTTTTCATTTGTCTGGCTTGATGCCATCCTATATCCTCTAAAGAAGGTGGTGGCAGAGTTCCTCCTTTTCCCGCCATTAGCCAATACACATTCTTTATCCCGCCATGGGTCTATCTTTGGGCTGTGGGAAAGGCAAGTTCGATGTCAAACGCCTCCTTATCATTTTGCGTGAAAAGCTGAAAATAGGGAAGGTAGGCACTGCTGAGATTCGAACTCAGGATCTCCTGTTTACTAGACAGGCGCTTTAACCAACTAAGCCACAGCGCCACATGAGGAAGCCGCCGGGTGCCCGGGTTACAATACGGGCGCTTTAACCAACCAAGCCACAGTGCCACGGAAAGAAAGCGCTGGATCTCCTGTTTACTAGACAGGCGCTTGAAACGACCAAGCCACAGCGCCCTGCGAATAAACCGCCGCCGGGAAGCCTGCCAAACGGCATCTCTAATGGATGACTCCAATTTCTGCGCGCCTGTATTATTTGACGCAGCCCTTACAGCGTTTGCCTTTTTATCCCATCCTCACCAGGGAGACCCATGTGGACAATAGAAGTCCCCCCTCCCCTTCCCTTCACGCCCCCCAAACATCCGCAGTGAGTTTCACGGGGTTGCCTTTGCAAAAGCTAAGAGACCTTCACTTCTATTCCATACTCGGCAGCAACATTTAATAATAGGAAGTCCCTGCGAGTCGTGACATTTAAGAAATCAAATCTTTTTGGGAAAGGCGCTGCTTGAAACCGCACGGACAAATTGGCAGAATGCCACAGCAGTTGGACGCATGTGGAGGGCTAGAGATTTGTGGTGGCGTGGCTGATTGAGCCAGCGCAGCATGCATCCAGATCTGTCTTGCTTTCACGGCATATTTAAGGAATAGACTGATTGAAGGAATGCCAGGGAAGTACAGACATGAGTAAGAACTATTGATGACTAGAGACATTTTGGCATTTAAACCCTTGGCGTGGGTTTATCTCTGGTAGACTTTCCACTAGAAAGACATTATATACCGTAGGAGGTGAGATAAGGCCCACTGGGCCAATGAACGACGCTACACGAGGTTGAGTGGAAACGCAGCCCAAGGCTCCTCAAAATTCTTTTGGGGATGTTGGGAATCGGCCGCCGCCAGGACGAGGTGGCCGAGTGGTTAAGGCGATGGACTGCTAATCTATTGTGCTCTGCATGCATGGGTTCGAATCCCATCCTCGTCGATTCTTTCTGACGTTTCCCACTTGGAAACTTGCTTTGCTGAGCCTCTTTTGTCTGCCAGCGGATGCCCAGAGCACGGACATTCGCAATCACCATTCAAGAAGGGCCGTTGGCAAACTCTGCAATGACGTCTGGATGGATGGTGTGGCCGATGAAGGGGGGCACTAGGAAGTCACCTCTCTTTTCATTTGTCTGGCTTGATGCCATCCTATATCCTCTAAAGAAGGTGGTGGCAGAGTTCCTCCTTTTCCCGCCATTAGCCAATACACATTCTTTATCCCGCCATGGGTCTATCTTTGGGCTGTGGGAAAGGCAAGTTCGATGTCAAACGCCTCCTTATCATTTTGCGTGAAAAGCTGAAAATAGGGAAGGTAGGCACTGCTGAGATTCGAACTCAGGATCTCCTGTTTACTAGACAGGCGCTTTAACCAACTAAGCCACAGCGCCACATGAGGAAGCCGCCGGGTGCCCGGGTTACAATACGGGCGCTTTAACCAACCAAGCCACAGTGCCACGGAAAGAAAGCGCTGGATCTCCTGTTTACTAGACAGGCGCTTGAAACGACCAAGCCACAGCGCCCTGCGAATAAACCGCCGCCGGGAAGCCTGCCAAACGGCATCTCTAATGGATGACTCCAATTTCTGCGCACCTGTATTATTTGACGCAGCCCTTACAGCGTTTGCCTTTTTATCCCATCCTCACCAGGGAGACCCATGTGGACAATAGAAGTCCCCCCTCCCCTTCCCTTCACGCCCCCCAAACATCCGCAGTGAGTTTCACGGGGTTGCCTTTGCAAAAGCTAAGAGACCTTCACTTCTATTCCATACTCGGCAGCAACATTTAATAATAGGAAGTCCCTGCGAGTCGTGACATTTAAGAAATCAAATCTTTTTGGGAAAGGCGCTGCTTGAAACCGCACGGACAAATTGGCAGAATGCCACAGCAGTTGGACGCATGTGGAGGGCTAGAGATTTGTGGTGGCGTGGCTGATTGAGCCAGCGCAGCATGCATCCAGATCTGTCTTGCTTTCACGGCATATTTAAGGAATAGACTGATTGAAGGAATGCCAGGGAAGTACAGACATGAGTAAGAACTATTGATGACTAGAGACATTTTGGCATTTAAACCCTTGGCGTGGGTTTATCTCTGGTAGACTTTCCACTAGAAAGACATTATATACCGTAGGAGGTGAGATGAGGCCCACTGGGCCAATGAACGACGCTACACGAGGTTGAGTGCAAATGCAGCCCAAGGCTCCTCAAAATTCTTTTGGGGATGTTGGGAATCGGCCGCCGCCAGGACGAGGTGGCCGAGTGGTTAAGGCGATGGACTGCTAATCCATTGTGCTCTGCATGCATGGGTTCGAATCCCATCCTCGTCGATTCTTTCTGACGTTTCCCACTTGGAAACTTGCTTTGCTGAGCCTCTTTTGTCTGCCAGCGGATGCCCAGAGCACGGACATTCACAATCACCATTCAAGAAGGGCCGTTGGCAAACTCTGCAATGACGTCTGGATGGATGGTGTGGCCGATGAAGGGGGGCACTAGGAAGTCACCTCTCTTTTCATTTGTCTGGCTTGATGCCATCCTATATCCTCTAAAGAAGGTGGTGGCAGAGTTCCTCCTTTTCCCGCCATTAGCCAATACACATTCTTTATCCCGCCATGGGTCTATCTTTGGGCTGTGGGAAAGGCAAGTTCGATGTCAAACGCCTCCTTATCATTTTGCGTGAAAAGCTGAAAATAGGGAAGGTAGGCACTGCTGAGATTCGAACTCAGGATCTCCTGTTTACTAGACAGGCGCTTTAACCAACTAAGACACAGCGCCACATGAGGAAGCCGCCGGGTGCCCGGGTTACAATACGGGCGCTTTAACCAACCAAGCCACAGTGCCACGGAAAGAAAGCGCTGGATCTCCTGTTTACTAGACAGGCGCTTGAAACGACCAAGCCACAGCGCCCTGCGAATAAACCGCCGCCGGGAAGCCTGCCAAACGGCATCTCTAATGGATGACTCCAATTTCTGCGCGCCTGTATTATTTGACGAAGCCCTTACAGCGTTTGCCTTTTTATCCCATCCTCGCCAGGAGGACCCATGTGGACAATAGAAGTCCCCCCTCCCCTTCCCTTCATGCCCCCCAAACATCCGCAGTGAGTTTCACGGGGTTGCCTTTGCAAAAGCTAAGAGACCTTCACTTCTATTCCATACTCGGCAGCAACATTTAATAATAGGAAGTCCCTGCGAGTCGTGACATTTAAGAAATCAAATCTTTTTGGGAAAGGCGCTGCTTGAAACCGCACGGACAAATTGGCAGAATGCCACAGCAGTTGGACGCATGTGGAGGGCTAGAGATTTGTGGTGGCGTGGCTGATTGAGCCAGCGCAGCATGCATCCAGATCTGTCTTGCTTTCACGGCATATTTAAGGAATAGACTGATTGAAGGAATGCCAGGTAAGTAAAGACATGAGTAAGAACTATTGATGACTAGAGACATTTTGGCATTTAAACCCTTGGCGTGGGTTTATCTCTGGTAGACTTTCCACTAGAAAGACATTATATACCGTAGGAGGTGAGATAAGGCCCACTGGGCCAATGAACGACGCTACACGAGGTTGAGTGGAAATGCAGCCCAAGGCTCCTCAAAATTCTTTTGGGGATGTTGGGAATCGGCCGCCGCCAGGACGAGGTGGCCGAGTGGTTAAGGCGATGGACTGCTAATCCATTGTGCTCTGCATGCATGGGTTCGAATCCCATCCTCGTCGATTCTTTCTGACGTTTCCCACTTGGAAACTTGCTTTGCTGAGCCTCTTTTGTCTGCCAGCGGATGCCCAGAGCACGGACATTCGCAATCACCATTCAAGAAGGGCCGTTGGCAAACTCTGCAATGACGTCTGGATGGATGGATGGTGTGGCCGATGAAGGGGGGCACTAGGAAGTCACCTCTCTTTTCATTTGTCTGGCTTGATGCCATCCTATATCCTCTAAAGAAGGTGGTGGCAGAGTTCCTCCTTTTCCCGCCATTAGCCAATACACATTCTTTATCCCGCCATGGGTCTATCTTTGGGCTGTGGGAAAGGCAAGTTCGATGTCAAACGCCTCCTTATCATTTTGCGTGAAAAGCTGAAAATAGGGAAGGTAGGCACTGCTGAGATTCGAACTCAGGATCTCCTGTTTACTAGACAGGCGCTTTAACCAACTAAGACACAGCGCCACATGAGGAAGCCGCCGGGTGCCCGGGTTACAATACGGGCGCTTTAACCAACCAAGCCACAGTGCCACGGAAAGAAAGCGCTGGATCTCCTGTTTACTAGACAGGCGCTTGAAACGACCAAGCCACAGCGCCCTGCGAATAAACCGCCGCCGGGAAGCCTGCCAAATGGCATCTCTAATGGATGACTCCAATTTCTGCGCGCCTGTATTATTTGACGCAGCCCTTACAGCGTTTGCCTTTTTATCCCATCCTCGCCAGGAGGACCCATGTGGACAATAGAAGTCCCCCCTCCCCTTCCCTTCATGCCCCCCAAACATCCGCAGTGAGTTTCACGGGGTTGCCTTTGCAAAAGCTAAGAGACCTTCACTTCTATTCCATACTCGGCAGCAACATTTAATAATAGGAAGTCCCTGCGAGTCGTGACATTTAAGAAATCAAATCTTTTTGGGAAAGGCGCTGCTTGAAACCGCACGGACAAATTGGCAGAATGCCACAGCAGTTGGACGCATGTGGAGGGCTAGAGATTTGTGGTGGCGTGGCTGATTGAGCCAGCGCAGCATGCATCCAGATCTGTCTTGCTTTCACGGCATATTTAAGGAATAGACTGATTGAAGGAATGCCAGGGAAGTACAGACATGAGTAAGAACTATTGATGACTAGAGACATTTTGGCATTTAAACCCTTGGCGTGGGTTTATCTCTGGTAGACTTTCCACTAGAAAGACATTATATACCGTAGGAGGTGAGATGAGGCCCACTGGGCCAATGAACGACGCTACACGAGGTTGAGTGGAAATGCAGCCCAAGGCTCCTCAAAATTCTTTTGGGGATGTTGGGAATCGGCCGCCGCCAGGACGAGGTGGCCGAGTGGTTAAGGCGATGGACTGCTAATCCATTGTGCTCTGCATGCATGGGTTCGAATCCCATCCTCGTCGATTCTTTCTGACGTTTCCCACTTGGAAACTTGCTTTGCTGAGCCTCTTTTGTCTGCCAGCGGATGCCCAGAGCACGGACATTCGCAAAAACCATTCAATAAGGGCCATTGGCAAACTCTGCAATGACGTCTGGATGGATGGTGTGGCCGATGAAGGGGGGCACTAGGAAGTCACCTCTCTTTTCATTTGTCTGGCTTGATGCCATCCTATATCCTCTAAAGAAGGTGGTGGCAGAGTTCCTCCTTTTCCCGCCATTAGCCAATACACATTCTTTATCCCGCCATGGGTCTATCTTTGGGCTGTGGGAAAGGCAAGTTCGATGTCAAACGCCTCCTTATCATTTTGCGTGAAAAGCTGAAAATAGGGAAGGTAGGCACTGCTGAGATTCGAACTCAGGATCTCCTGTTTACTAGACAGGCGCTTTAACCAACTAAGCCACAGCGCCACATGAGGAAGCCGCCGGGTGCCCGGGTTACAATACGGGCGCTTTAACCAACCAAGCCACAGTGCCACGGAAAGAAAGCGCTGGATCTCCTGTTTACTAGACAGGCGCTTGAAACGACCAAGCCACAGCGCCCTGCGAATAAACCGCCGCCGGGAAGCCTGCCAAACGGCATCTCTAATGGATGACTCCAATTTCTGCGCGCCTGTATTATTTGACGCAGCCCTTACAGCGTTTGCCTTTTTATCCCATCCTCACCAGGGAGACCCATGTGGACAATAGAAGTCCCCCCTCCCCTTCCCTTCACGCCCCCCAAACATCCGCAGTGAGTTTCACGGGGTTGCCTTTGCAAAAGCTAAGAGACCTTCACTTCTATTCCATACTCGGCAGCAACATTTAATAATAGGAAGTCCCTGCGAGTCGTGACATTTAAGAAATCAAATCTTTTTGGGAAAGGCGCTGCTTGAAACCGCACGGACAAATTGGCAGAATGCCACAGCAGTTGGACGCATGTGGAGGGCTAGAGATTTGTGGTGGCGTGGCTGATTGAGCCAGCGCAGCATGCATCCAGATCTGTCTTGCTTTCACGGCATATTTAAGGAATAGACTGATTGAAGGAATGCCAGGGAAGTACAGACATGAGTAAGAACTATTGATGACTAGAGACATTTTGGCATTTAAACCCTTGGCGTGGGTTTATCTCTGGTAGACTTTCCACTAGAAAGACATTATATACCGTAGGAGGTGAGATAAGGCCCACTGGGCCAATGAACGACGCTACACGAGGTTGAGTGGAAACGCAGCCCAAGGCTCCTCAAAATTCTTTTGGGGATGTTGGGAATCGGCCGCCGCCAGGACGAGGTGGCCGAGTGGTTAAGGCGATGGACTGCTAATCCATTGTGCTCTGCATGCATGGGTTCGAATCCCATCCTCGTCGATTCTTTCTGACGTTTCCCACTTGGAAACTTGCTTTGCTGAGCTTCTTTTGTCTGCCAGCGGATGCCCAGAGCACGGACATTCGCAATCACCATTCAAGAAGGGCCGTTGGCAAACTCTGCAATGACGTCTGGATGGATGGTGTGGCCGATGAAGGGGGGCACTAGGAAGTCACCTCTCTTTTCATTTGTCTGGCTTGATGCCATCCTATATCCTCTAAAGAAGGTGGTGGCAGAGTTCCTCCTTTTCCCGCCATTAGCCAATACACATTCTTTATCCCGCCATGGGTCTATCTTTGGGCTGTGGGAAAGGCAAGTTCGATGTCAAACGCCTCCTTATCATTTTGCGTGAAAAGCTGAAAATAGGGAAGGTAGGCACTGCTGAGATTCGAACTCAGGATCTCCTGTTTACTAGACAGGCGCTTTAACCAACTAAGCCACAGCGCCACATGAGGAAGCCGCCGGGTGCCCGGGTTACAATATGGGCGCTTTAACCAACCAAGCCACAGTGCCACGGAAAGAAAGCGCTGGATCTCCTGTTTACTAGACAGGCGCTTGAAACGACCAAGCCACAGCGCCCTGCGAATAAACCGCCGCCGGGAAGCCTGCCAAACGGCATCTCTAATGGATGACTCCAATTTCTGCGCACCTGTATTATTTGACGCAGCCCTTACAGCGTTTGCCTTTTTATCCCATCCTCACCAGGGAGACCCATGTGGACAATAGAAGTCCCCCCTCCCCTTCCCTTCACGCCCCCCAAACATCCGCAGTGAGTTTCACGGGGTTGCCTTTGCAAAAGCTAAGAGACCTTCACTTCTATTCCATACTCGGCAGCAACATTTAATAATAGGAAGTCCCTGCGAGTCGTGACATTTAAGAAATCAAATCTTTTTGGGAAAGGCGCTGCTTGAAACCGCACGGACAAATTGGCAGAATGCCACAGCAGTTGGACGCATGTGGAGGGCTAGAGATTTGTGGTGGCGTGGCTGATTGAGCCAGCGCAGCATGCATCCAGATCTGTCTTGCTTTCACGGCATATTTAAGGAATAGACTGATTGAAGGAATGCCAGGGAAGTACAGACATGAGTAAGAACTATTGATGACTAGAGACATTTTGGCATTTAAACCCTTGGCGTGGGTTTATCTCTGGTAGACTTTCCACTAGAAAGACATTATATACCGTAGGAGGTGAGATGAGGCCCACTGGGCCAATGAACGACGCTACACGAGGTTGAGTGCAAATGCAGCCCAAGGCTCCTCAAAATTCTTTTGGGGATGTTGGGAATCGGCCGCCGCCAGGACGAGGTGGCCGAGTGGTTAAGGCGATGGACTGCTAATCCATTGTGCTCTGCATGCATGGGTTCGAATCCCATCCTCGTCGATTCTTTCTGACGTTTCCCACTTGGAAACTTGCTTTGCTGAGCCTCTTTTGTCTGCCAGCGGATGCCCAGAGCACGGACATTCACAATCACCATTCAAGAAGGGCCGTTGGCAAACTCTGCAATGACGTCTGGATGGATGGTGTGGCCGATGAAGGGGGGCACTAGGAAGTCACCTCTCTTTTCATTTGTCTGGCTTGATGCCATCCTATATCCTCTAAAGAAGGTGGTGGCAGAGTTCCTCCTTTTCCCGCCATTAGCCAATACACATTCTTTATCCCGCCATGGGTCTATCTTTGGGCTGTGGGAAAGGCAAGTTCGATGTCAAACGCCTCCTTATCATTTTGCGTGAAAAGCTGAAAATAGGGAAGGTAGGCACTGCTGAGATTCGAACTCAGGATCTCCTGTTTACTAGACAGGCGCTTTAACCAACTAAGACACAGCGCCACATGAGGAAGCCGCCGGGTGCCCGGGTTACAATACGGGCGCTTTAACCAACCAAGCCACAGTGCCACGGAAAGAAAGCGCTGGATCTCCTGTTTACTAGACAGGCGCTTGAAACGACCAAGCCACAGCGCCCTGCGAATAAACCGCCGCCGGGAAGCCTGCCAAACGGCATCTCTAATGGATGACTCCAATTTCTGCGCGCCTGTATTATTTGACGAAGCCCTTACAGCGTTTGCCTTTTTATCCCATCCTCGCCAGGAGGACCCATGTGGACAATAGAAGTCCCCCCTCCCCTTCCCTTCATGCCCCCCAAACATCCGCAGTGAGTTTCACGGGGTTGCCTTTGCAAAAGCTAAGAGACCTTCACTTCTATTCCATACTCGGCAGCAACATTTAATAATAGGAAGTCCCTGCGAGTCGTGACATTTAAGAAATCAAATCTTTTTGGGAAAGGCGCTGCTTGAAACCGCACGGACAAATTGGCAGAATGCCACAGCAGTTGGACGCATGTGGAGGGCTAGAGATTTGTGGTGGCGTGGCTGATTGAGCCAGCGCAGCATGCATCCAGATCTGTCTTGCTTTCACGGCATATTTAAGGAATAGACTGATTGAAGGAATGCCAGGTAAGTAAAGACATGAGTAAGAACTATTGATGACTAGAGACATTTTGGCATTTAAACCCTTGGCGTGGGTTTATCTCTGGTAGACTTTCCACTAGAAAGACATTATATACCGTAGGAGGTGAGATAAGGCCCACTGGGCCAATGAACGACGCTACACGAGGTTGAGTGGAAATGCAGCCCAAGGCTCCTCAAAATTCTTTTGGGGATGTTGGGAATCGGCCGCCGCCAGGACCAGGTGGCCGAGTGGTTAAGGCGATGGACTGCTAATCCATTGTGCTCTGCATGCATGGGTTCGAATCCCATCCTCGTCGATTCTTTCTGACGTTTCCCACTTGGAAACTTGCTTTGCTGAGCCTCTTTTGTCTGCCAGCGGATGCCCAGAGCACGGACATTCGCAATCACCATTCAAGAAGGGCCGTTGGCAAACTCTGCAATGACGTCTGGATGGATGGATGGTGTGGCCGATGAAGGGGGGCACTAGGAAGTCACCTCTCTTTTCATTTGTCTGGCTTGATGCCATCCTATATCCTCTAAAGAAGGTGGTGGCAGAGTTCCTCCTTTTCCCGCCATTAGCCAATACACATTCTTTATCCCGCCATGGGTCTATCTTTGGGCTGTGGGAAAGGCAAGTTCGATGTCAAACGCCTCCTTATCATTTTGCGTGAAAAGCTGAAAATAGGGAAGGTAGGCACTGCTGAGATTCGAACTCAGGATCTCCTGTTTACTAGACAGGCGCTTTAACCAACTAAGACACAGCGCCACATGAGGAAGCCGCCGGGTGCCCGGGTTACAATACGGGCGCTTTAACCAACCAAGCCACAGTGCCACGGAAAGAAAGCGCTGGATCTCCTGTTTACTAGACAGGCGCTTGAAACGACCAAGCCACAGCGCCCTGCGAATAAACCGCCGCCGGGAAGCCTGCCAAATGGCATCTCTAATGGATGACTCCAATTTCTGCGCGCCTGTATTATTTGACGCAGCCCTTACAGCGTTTGCCTTTTTATCCCATCCTCGCCAGGAGGACCCATGTGGACAATAGAAGTCCCCCCTCCCCTTCCCTTCATGCCCCCCAAACATCCGCAGTGAGTTTCACGGGGTTGCCTTTGCAAAAGCTAAGAGACCTTCACTTCTATTCCATACTCGGCAGCAACATTTAATAATAGGAAGTCCCTGCGAGTCGTGACATTTAAGAAATCAAATCTTTTTGGGAAAGGCGCTGCTTGAAACCGCACGGACAAATTGGCAGAATGCCACAGCAGTTGGACGCATGTGGAGGGCTAGAGATTTGTGGTGGCGTGGCTGATTGAGCCAGCGCAGCATGCATCCAGATCTGTCTTGCTTTCACGGCATATTTAAGGAATAGACTGATTGAAGGAATGCCAGGTAAGTACAGACATGAGTAAGAACTATTGATGACTAGAGACATTTTGGCATTTAAACCCTTGGCGTGGGTTTATCTCTGGTAGACTTTCCACTAGAAAGACATTATATACCGTAGGAGGTGAGATGAGGCCCACTGGGCCAATGAACGACGCTACACGAGGTTGAGTGGAAATGCAGCCCAAGGCTCCTCAAAATTCTTTTGGGGATGTTGGGAATCGGCCGCCGCCAGGACGAGGTGGCCGAGTGGTTAAGGCGATGGACTGCTAATCCATTGTGCTCTGCATGCATGGGTTCGAATCCCATCCTCGTCGATTCTTTCTGACGTTTCCCACTTGGAAACTTGCTTTGCTGAGCCTCTTTTGTCTGCCAGCGGATGCCCAGAGCACGGACATTCGCAATCACCATTCAAGAAGGGCTGTTGGCAAACTCTGCAATGACGTCTGGATGGATGGTGTGGCCGATGAAGGGGGGCACTAGGAAGTCACCTCTCTTTTCATTTGTCTGGCTTGATGCCATCCTATATCCTCTAAAGAAGGTGGTGGCAGAGTTCCTCCTTTTCCCGCCATTAGCCAATACACATTCTTTATCCCGCCATGGGTCTATCTTTGGGCTGTGGGAAAGGCAAGTTCGATGTCAAACGCCTCCTTATCATTTTGCGTGAAAAGCTGAAAATAGGGAAGGTAGGCACTGCTGAGATTCGAACTCAGGATCTCCTGTTTACTAGACAGGCGCTTTAACCAACTAAGCCACAGCGCCACATGAGGAAGCCGCCGGGTGCCCGGGTTACAATACGGGCGCTTTAACCAACCAAGCCACAGTGCCACGGAAAGAAAGCGCTGGATCTCCTGTTTACTAGACAGGCGCTTGAAACGACCAAGCCACAGCGCCCTGCGAATAAACCGCCGCCGGGAAGCCTGCCAAACGGCATCTCTAATGGATGACTCCAATTTCTGCGCGCCTGTATTATTTGACGCAGCCCTTACAGCGTTTGCCTTTTTATCCCATCCTCACCAGGGAGACCCATGTGGACAATAGAAGTCCCCCCTCCCCTTCCCTTCACGCCCCCCAA
Organism: Leptodactylus fuscus; assembly: GCF_031893055.1. NCBI lineage: Eukaryota > Metazoa > Chordata > Amphibia > Anura > Leptodactylidae > Leptodactylus > Leptodactylus fuscus. Next base: position 29,081,426 of record NC_134271.1, read on the forward strand.
ACATCCGCAGTGAGTTTCACGGGGTTGCCTTTGCAAAAGCTAAGAGACCTTCACTTCTATTCCATACTCGGCAGCAACATTTAATAATAGGAAGTCCCTGCGAGTCGTGACATTTAAGAAATCAAATCTTTTTGGGAAAGGCGCTGCTTGAAACCGCACGGACAAATTGGCAGAATGCCACAGCAGTTGGACGCATGTGGAGGGCTAGAGATTTGTGGTGGCGTGGCTGATTGAGCCAGCGCAGCATGCATCCAGATCTGTCTTGCTTTCACGGCATATTTAAGGAATAGACTGATTGAAGGAATGCCAGGGAAGTACAGACATGAGTAAGAACTATTGATGACTAGAGACATTTTGGCATTTAAACCCTTGGCGTGGGTTTATCTCTGGTAGACTTTCCACTAGAAAGACATTATATACCGTAGGAGGTGAGATAAGGCCCACTGGGCCAATGAACGACGCTACACGAGGTTGAGTGGAAACGCAGCCCAAGGCTCCTCAAAATTCTTTTGGGGATGTTGGGAATCGGCCGCCGCCAGGACGAGGTGGCCGAGTGGTTAAGGCGATGGACTGCTAATCTATTGTGCTCTGCATGCATGGGTTCGAATCCCATCCTCGTCGATTCTTTCTGACGTTTCCCACTTGGAAACTTGCTTTGCTGAGCCTCTTTTGTCTGCCAGCGGATGCCCAGAGCACGGACATTCGCAATCACCATTCAAGAAGGGCCGTTGGCAAACTCTGCAATGACGTCTGGATGGATGGTGTGGCCGATGAAGGGGGGCACTAGGAAGTCACCTCTCTTTTCATTTGTCTGGCTTGATGCCATCCTATATCCTCTAAAGAAGGTGGTGGCAGAGTTCCTCCTTTTCCCGCCATTAGCCAATACACATTCTTTATCCCGCCATGGGTCTATCTTTGGGCTGTGGGAAAGGCAAGTTCGATGTCAAACGCCTCCTTATCATTTTGCGTGAAAAGCTGAAAATAGGGAAGGTAGGCACTGCTGAGATTCGAACTCAGGATCTCCTGTTTACTAGACAGGCGCTTTAACCAACTAAGCCACAGCGCCACATGAGGAAGCCGCCGGGTGCCCGGGTTACAATACGGGCGCTTTAACCAACCAAGCCACAGTGCCACGGAAAGAAAGCGCTGGATCTCCTGTTTACTAGACAGGCGCTTGAAACGACCAAGCCACAGCGCCCTGCGAATAAACCGCCGCCGGGAAGCCTGCCAAACGGCATCTCTAATGGATGACTCCAATTTCTGCGCACCTGTATTATTTGACGCAGCCCTTACAGCGTTTGCCTTTTTATCCCATCCTCACCAGGGAGACCCATGTGGACAATAGAAGTCCCCCCTCCCCTTCCCTTCACGCCCCCCAAACATCCGCAGTGAGTTTCACGGGGTTGCCTTTGCAAAAGCTAAGAGACCTTCACTTCTATTCCATACTCGGCAGCAACATTTAATAATAGGAAGTCCCTGCGAGTCGTGACATTTAAGAAATCAAATCTTTTTGGGAAAGGCGCTGCTTGAAACCGCACGGACAAATTGGCAGAATGCCACAGCAGTTGGACGCATGTGGAGGGCTAGAGATTTGTGGTGGCGTGGCTGATTGAGCCAGCGCAGCATGCATCCAGATCTGTCTTGCTTTCACGGCATATTTAAGGAATAGACTGATTGAAGGAATGCCAGGGAAGTACAGACATGAGTAAGAACTATTGATGACTAGAGACATTTTGGCATTTAAACCCTTGGCGTGGGTTTATCTCTGGTAGACTTTCCACTAGAAAGACATTATATACCGTAGGAGGTGAGATGAGGCCCACTGGGCCAATGAACGACGCTACACGAGGTTGAGTGCAAATGCAGCCCAAGGCTCCTCAAAATTCTTTTGGGGATGTTGGGAATCGGCCGCCGCCAGGACGAGGTGGCCGAGTGGTTAAGGCGATGGACTGCTAATCCATTGTGCTCTGCATGCATGGGTTCGAATCCCATCCTCGTCGATTCTTTCTGACGTTTCCCACTTGGAAACTTGCTTTGCTGAGCCTCTTTTGTCTGCCAGCGGATGCCCAGAGCACGGACATTCACAATCACCATTCAAGAAGGGCCGTTGGCAAACTCTGCAATGACGTCTGGATGGATGGTGTGGCCGATGAAGGGGGGCACTAGGAAGTCACCTCTCTTTTCATTTGTCTGGCTTGATGCCATCCTATATCCTCTAAAGAAGGTGGTGGCAGAGTTCCTCCTTTTCCCGCCATTAGCCAATACACATTCTTTATCCCGCCATGGGTCTATCTTTGGGCTGTGGGAAAGGCAAGTTCGATGTCAAACGCCTCCTTATCATTTTGCGTGAAAAGCTGAAAATAGGGAAGGTAGGCACTGCTGAGATTCGAACTCAGGATCTCCTGTTTACTAGACAGGCGCTTTAACCAACTAAGACACAGCGCCACATGAGGAAGCCGCCGGGTGCCCGGGTTACAATACGGGCGCTTTAACCAACCAAGCCACAGTGCCACGGAAAGAAAGCGCTGGATCTCCTGTTTACTAGACAGGCGCTTGAAACGACCAAGCCACAGCGCCCTGCGAATAAACCGCCGCCGGGAAGCCTGCCAAACGGCATCTCTAATGGATGACTCCAATTTCTGCGCGCCTGTATTATTTGACGAAGCCCTTACAGCGTTTGCCTTTTTATCCCATCCTCGCCAGGAGGACCCATGTGGACAATAGAAGTCCCCCCTCCCCTTCCCTTCATGCCCCCCAAACATCCGCAGTGAGTTTCACGGGGTTGCCTTTGCAAAAGCTAAGAGACCTTCACTTCTATTCCATACTCGGCAGCAACATTTAATAATAGGAAGTCCCTGCGAGTCGTGACATTTAAGAAATCAAATCTTTTTGGGAAAGGCGCTGCTTGAAACCGCACGGACAAATTGGCAGAATGCCACAGCAGTTGGACGCATGTGGAGGGCTAGAGATTTGTGGTGGCGTGGCTGATTGAGCCAGCGCAGCATGCATCCAGATCTGTCTTGCTTTCACGGCATATTTAAGGAATAGACTGATTGAAGGAATGCCAGGTAAGTAAAGACATGAGTAAGAACTATTGATGACTAGAGACATTTTGGCATTTAAACCCTTGGCGTGGGTTTATCTCTGGTAGACTTTCCACTAGAAAGACATTATATACCGTAGGAGGTGAGATAAGGCCCACTGGGCCAATGAACGACGCTACACGAGGTTGAGTGGAAATGCAGCCCAAGGCTCCTCAAAATTCTTTTGGGGATGTTGGGAATCGGCCGCCGCCAGGACGAGGTGGCCGAGTGGTTAAGGCGATGGACTGCTAATCCATTGTGCTCTGCATGCATGGGTTCGAATCCCATCCTCGTCGATTCTTTCTGACGTTTCCCACTTGGAAACTTGCTTTGCTGAGCCTCTTTTGTCTGCCAGCGGATGCCCAGAGCACGGACATTCGCAATCACCATTCAAGAAGGGCCGTTGGCAAACTCTGCAATGACGTCTGGATGGATGGATGGTGTGGCCGATGAAGGGGGGCACTAGGAAGTCACCTCTCTTTTCATTTGTCTGGCTTGATGCCATCCTATATCCTCTAAAGAAGGTGGTGGCAGAGTTCCTCCTTTTCCCGCCATTAGCCAATACACATTCTTTATCCCGCCATGGGTCTATCTTTGGGCTGTGGGAAAGGCAAGTTCGATGTCAAACGCCTCCTTATCATTTTGCGTGAAAAGCTGAAAATAGGGAAGGTAGGCACTGCTGAGATTCGAACTCAGGATCTCCTGTTTACTAGACAGGCGCTTTAACCAACTAAGACACAGCGCCACATGAGGAAGCCGCCGGGTGCCCGGGTTACAATACGGGCGCTTTAACCAACCAAGCCACAGTGCCACGGAAAGAAAGCGCTGGATCTCCTGTTTACTAGACAGGCGCTTGAAACGACCAAGCCACAGCGCCCTGCGAATAAACCGCCGCCGGGAAGCCTGCCAAATGGCATCTCTAATGGATGACTCCAATTTCTGCGCGCCTGTATTATTTGACGCAGCCCTTACAGCGTTTGCCTTTTTATCCCATCCTCGCCAGGAGGACCCATGTGGACAATAGAAGTCCCCCCTCCCCTTCCCTTCATGCCCCCCAAACATCCGCAGTGAGTTTCACGGGGTTGCCTTTGCAAAAGCTAAGAGACCTTCACTTCTATTCCATACTCGGCAGCAACATTTAATAATAGGAAGTCCCTGCGAGTCGTGACATTTAAGAAATCAAATCTTTTTGGGAAAGGCGCTGCTTGAAACCGCACGGACAAATTGGCAGAATGCCACAGCAGTTGGACGCATGTGGAGGGCTAGAGATTTGTGGTGGCGTGGCTGATTGAGCCAGCGCAGCATGCATCCAGATCTGTCTTGCTTTCACGGCATATTTAAGGAATAGACTGATTGAAGGAATGCCAGGGAAGTACAGACATGAGTAAGAACTATTGATGACTAGAGACATTTTGGCATTTAAACCCTTGGCGTGGGTTTATCTCTGGTAGACTTTCCACTAGAAAGACATTATATACCGTAGGAGGTGAGATGAGGCCCACTGGGCCAATGAACGACGCTACACGAGGTTGAGTGGAAATGCAGCCCAAGGCTCCTCAAAATTCTTTTGGGGATGTTGGGAATCGGCCGCCGCCAGGACGAGGTGGCCGAGTGGTTAAGGCGATGGACTGCTAATCCATTGTGCTCTGCATGCATGGGTTCGAATCCCATCCTCGTCGATTCTTTCTGACGTTTCCCACTTGGAAACTTGCTTTGCTGAGCCTCTTTTGTCTGCCAGCGGATGCCCAGAGCACGGACATTCGCAAAAACCATTCAATAAGGGCCATTGGCAAACTCTGCAATGACGTCTGGATGGATGGTGTGGCCGATGAAGGGGGGCACTAGGAAGTCACCTCTCTTTTCATTTGTCTGGCTTGATGCCATCCTATATCCTCTAAAGAAGGTGGTGGCAGAGTTCCTCCTTTTCCCGCCATTAGCCAATACACATTCTTTATCCCGCCATGGGTCTATCTTTGGGCTGTGGGAAAGGCAAGTTCGATGTCAAACGCCTCCTTATCATTTTGCGTGAAAAGCTGAAAATAGGGAAGGTAGGCACTGCTGAGATTCGAACTCAGGATCTCCTGTTTACTAGACAGGCGCTTTAACCAACTAAGCCACAGCGCCACATGAGGAAGCCGCCGGGTGCCCGGGTTACAATACGGGCGCTTTAACCAACCAAGCCACAGTGCCACGGAAAGAAAGCGCTGGATCTCCTGTTTACTAGACAGGCGCTTGAAACGACCAAGCCACAGCGCCCTGCGAATAAACCGCCGCCGGGAAGCCTGCCAAACGGCATCTCTAATGGATGACTCCAATTTCTGCGCGCCTGTATTATTTGACGCAGCCCTTACAGCGTTTGCCTTTTTATCCCATCCTCACCAGGGAGACCCATGTGGACAATAGAAGTCCCCCCTCCCCTTCCCTTCACGCCCCCCAAACATCCGCAGTGAGTTTCACGGGGTTGCCTTTGCAAAAGCTAAGAGACCTTCACTTCTATTCCATACTCGGCAGCAACATTTAATAATAGGAAGTCCCTGCGAGTCGTGACATTTAAGAAATCAAATCTTTTTGGGAAAGGCGCTGCTTGAAACCGCACGGACAAATTGGCAGAATGCCACAGCAGTTGGACGCATGTGGAGGGCTAGAGATTTGTGGTGGCGTGGCTGATTGAGCCAGCGCAGCATGCATCCAGATCTGTCTTGCTTTCACGGCATATTTAAGGAATAGACTGATTGAAGGAATGCCAGGGAAGTACAGACATGAGTAAGAACTATTGATGACTAGAGACATTTTGGCATTTAAACCCTTGGCGTGGGTTTATCTCTGGTAGACTTTCCACTAGAAAGACATTATATACCGTAGGAGGTGAGATAAGGCCCACTGGGCCAATGAACGACGCTACACGAGGTTGAGTGGAAACGCAGCCCAAGGCTCCTCAAAATTCTTTTGGGGATGTTGGGAATCGGCCGCCGCCAGGACGAGGTGGCCGAGTGGTTAAGGCGATGGACTGCTAATCCATTGTGCTCTGCATGCATGGGTTCGAATCCCATCCTCGTCGATTCTTTCTGACGTTTCCCACTTGGAAACTTGCTTTGCTGAGCTTCTTTTGTCTGCCAGCGGATGCCCAGAGCACGGACATTCGCAATCACCATTCAAGAAGGGCCGTTGGCAAACTCTGCAATGACGTCTGGATGGATGGTGTGGCCGATGAAGGGGGGCACTAGGAAGTCACCTCTCTTTTCATTTGTCTGGCTTGATGCCATCCTATATCCTCTAAAGAAGGTGGTGGCAGAGTTCCTCCTTTTCCCGCCATTAGCCAATACACATTCTTTATCCCGCCATGGGTCTATCTTTGGGCTGTGGGAAAGGCAAGTTCGATGTCAAACGCCTCCTTATCATTTTGCGTGAAAAGCTGAAAATAGGGAAGGTAGGCACTGCTGAGATTCGAACTCAGGATCTCCTGTTTACTAGACAGGCGCTTTAACCAACTAAGCCACAGCGCCACATGAGGAAGCCGCCGGGTGCCCGGGTTACAATACGGGCGCTTTAACCAACCAAGCCACAGTGCCACGGAAAGAAAGCGCTGGATCTCCTGTTTACTAGACAGGCGCTTGAAACGACCAAGCCACAGCGCCCTGCGAATAAACCGCCGCCGGGAAGCCTGCCAAACGGCATCTCTAATGGATGACTCCAATTTCTGCGCACCTGTATTATTTGACGCAGCCCTTACAGCGTTTGCCTTTTTATCCCATCCTCACCAGGGAGACCCATGTGGACAATAGAAGTCCCCCCTCCCCTTCCCTTCACGCCCCCCAAACATCCGCAGTGAGTTTCACGGGGTTGCCTTTGCAAAAGCTAAGAGACCTTCACTTCTATTCCATACTCGGCAGCAACATTTAATAATAGGAAGTCCCTGCGAGTCGTGACATTTAAGAAATCAAATCTTTTTGGGAAAGGCGCTGCTTGAAACCGCACGGACAAATTGGCAGAATGCCACAGCAGTTGGACGCATGTGGAGGGCTAGAGATTTGTGGTGGCGTGGCTGATTGAGCCAGCGCAGCATGCATCCAGATCTGTCTTGCTTTCACGGCATATTTAAGGAATAGACTGATTGAAGGAATGCCAGGGAAGTACAGACATGAGTAAGAACTATTGATGACTAGAGACATTTTGGCATTTAAACCCTTGGCGTGGGTTTATCTCTGGTAGACTTTCCACTAGAAAGACATTATATACCGTAGGAGGTGAGATGAGGCCCACTGGGCCAATGAACGACGCTACACGAGGTTGAGTGCAAATGCAGCCCAAGGCTCCTCAAAATTCTTTTGGGGATGTTGGGAATCGGCCGCCGCCAGGACGAGGTGGCCGAGTGGTTAAGGCGATGGACTGCTAATCCATTGTGCTCTGCATGCATGGGTTCGAATCCCATCCTCGTCGATTCTTTCTGACGTTTCCCACTTGGAAACTTGCTTTGCTGAGCCTCTTTTGTCTGCCAGCGGATGCCCAGAGCACGGACATTCACAATCACCATTCAAGAAGGGCCGTTGGCAAACTCTGCAATGACGTCTGGATGGATGGTGTGGCCGATGAAGGGGGGCACTAGGAAGTCACCTCTCTTTTCATTTGTCTGGCTTGATGCCATCCTATATCCTCTAAAGAAGGTGGTGGCAGAGTTCCTCCTTTTCCCGCCATTAGCCAATACACATTCTTTATCCCGCCATGGGTCTATCTTTGGGCTGTGGGAAAGGCAAGTTCGATGTCAAACGCCTCCTTATCATTTTGCGTGAAAAGCTGAAAATAGGGAAGGTAGGCACTGCTGAGATTCGAACTCAGGATCTCCTGTTTACTAGACAGGCGCTTTAACCAACTAAGACACAGCGCCACATGAGGAAGCCGCCGGGTGCCCGGGTTACAATACGGGCGCTTTAACCAACCAAGCCACAGTGCCACGGAAAGAAAGCGCTGGATCTCCTGTTTACTAGACAGGCGCTTGAAACGACCAAGCCACAGCGCCCTGCGAATAAACCGCCGCCGGGAAGCCTGCCAAACGGCATCTCTAATGGATGACTCCAATTTCTGCGCGCCTGTATTATTTGACGAAGCCCTTACAGCGTTTGCCTTTTTATCCCATCCTCGCCAGGAGGACCCATGTGGACAATAGAAGTCCCCCCTCCCCTTCCCTTCATGCCCCCCAAACATCCGCAGTGAGTTTCACGGGGTTGCCTTTGCAAAAGCTAAGAGACCTTCACTTCTATTCCATACTCGGCAGCAACATTTAATAATAGGAAGTCCCTGCGAGTCGTGACATTTAAGAAATCAAATCTTTTTGGGAAAGGCGCTGCTTGAAACCGCACGGACAAATTGGCAGAATGCCACAGCAGTTGGACGCATGTGGAGGGCTAGAGATTTGTGGTGGCGTGGCTGATTGAGCCAGCGCAGCATGCATCCAGATCTGTCTTGCTTTCACGGCATATTTAAGGAATAGACTGATTGAAGGAATGCCAGGTAAGTAAAGACATGAGTAAGAACTATTGATGACTAGAGACATTTTGGCATTTAAACCCTTGGCGTGGGTTTATCTCTGGTAGACTTTCCACTAGAAAGACATTATATACCGTAGGAGGTGAGATAAGGCCCACTGGGCCAATGAACGACGCTACACGAGGTTGAGTGGAAATGCAGCCCAAGGCTCCTCAAAATTCTTTTGGGGATGTTGGGAATCGGCCGCTGCCAGGACGAGGTGGCCGAGTGGTTAAGGCGATGGACTGCTAATCCATTGTGCTCTGCATGCATGGGTTCGAATCCCATCCTCGTCGATTCTTTCTGACGTTTCCCACTTGGAAACTTGCTTTGCTGAGCCTCTTTTGTCTGCCAGCGGATGCCCAGAGCACGGACATTCGCAATCACCATTCAAGAAGGGCCGTTGGCAAACTCTGCAATGACGTCTGGATGGATGGATGGTGTGGCCGATGAAGGGGGGCACTAGGAAGTCACCTCTCTTTTCATTTGTCTGGCTTGATGCCATCCTATATCCTCTAAAGAAGGTGGTGGCAGAGTTCCTCCTTTTCCCGCCATTAGCCAATACACATTCTTTATCCCGCCATGGGTCTATCTTTGGGCTGTGGGAAAGGCAAGTTCGATGTCAAACGCCTCCTTATCATTTTGCGTGAAAAGCTGAAAATAGGGAAGGTAGGCACTGCTGAGATTCGAACTCAGGATCTCCTGTTTACTAGACAGGCGCTTTAACCAACTAAGACACAGCGCCACATGAGGAAGCCGCCGGGTGCCCGGGTTACAATACGGGCGCTTTAACCAACCAAGCCACAGTGCCACGGAAAGAAAGCGCTGGATCTCCTGTTTACTAGACAGGCGCTTGAAACGACCAAGCCACAGCGCCCTGCGAATAAACCGCCGCCGGGAAGCCTGCCAAACGGCATCTCTAATGGATGACTCCAATTTCTGCGCGCCTGTATTATTTGACGCAGCCCTTACAGCGTTTGCCTTTTTATCCCATCCTCGCCAGGAGGACCCATGTGGACAATAGAAGTCCCCCCTCCCCTTCCCTTCACGCCCCCCAAACATCCGCAGTGAGTTTCACGGGGTTGCCTTTGCAAAAGCTAAGAGACCTTCACTTCTATTCCATACTCGGCAGCAACATTTAATAATAGGAAGTCCCTGCGAGTCGTGACATTTAAGAAATCAAATCTTTTTGGGAAAGGCGCTGCTTGAAACCGCACGGACAAATTGGCAGAATGCCACAGCAGTTGGACGCATGTGGAGGGCTAGAGATTTGTGGTGGCGTGGCTGATTGAGCCAGCGCAGCATGCATCCAGATCTGTCTTGCTTTCACGGCATATTTAAGGAATAGACTGATTGAAGGAATGCCAGGGAAGTACAGACATGAGTAAGAACTATTGATGACTAGAGACATTTTGGCATTTAAACCCTTGGCGTGGGTTTATCTCTGGTAGACTTTCCACTAGTAAGACATTATATACCGTAGGAGGTGAGATAAGGCCCACTGGGCCAATGAACGACGCTACACGAGGTTGAGTGGAAACGCAGCCCAAGGCTCCTCAAAATTCTTTTGGGGATGTTGGGAATCGGCCGCTGCCAGGACCAGGTGGCCGAGTGGTTAAGGCGATGGACTGCTAATCCATTGTGCTCTGCATGCATGGGTTCGAATCCCATCCTCGTCGATTCTTTCTGACGTTTCCCACTTGGAAACTTGCTTTGCTGAGCCTCTTTTGTCTGCCAGCGGATGCCCAGAGCACGGACATTCGCAATCACCATTCAAGAAGGGCCGTTGGCAAATTCTGCAATGACGTCTGGATGGATGGATGGTGTGGCCGATGAAGGGGGGCACTAGGAAGTCACCTCTCTTTTCATTTGTCTGGCTTGATGCCATCCTATATCCTCTAAAGAAGGTGGTGGCAGAGTTCCTCCTTTTCCCGCCATTAGCCAATACACATTCTTTATCCCGCCATGGGTCTATCTTTGGGCTGTGGGAAAGGCAAGTTCGATGTCAAACGCCTCCTTATCATTTTGCGTGAAAAGCTGAAAATAGGGAAGGTAGGCACTGCTGAGATTCGAACTCAGGATCTCCTGTTTACTAGACAGGCGCTTTAACCAACTAAGCCACAGCGCCACATGAGGAAGCCGCCGGGTGCCCGGGTTACAATACGGGCGCTTTAACCAACCAAGCCACAGTGCCACGGAAAGAAAGCGCTGGATCTCCTGTTTACTAGACAGGCGCTTGAAACGACCAAGCCACAGCGCCCTGCGAATAAACCGCCGCCGGGAAGCCTGCCAAACGGCATCTCTAATGGATGACTCCAATTTCTGCGCGCCTGTATTATTTGACGCAGCCCTTACAGCGTTTGCCTTTTTATCCCATCCTCGCCAGGAGGACCCATGTGGACAATAGAAGTCCCCCCTCCCCTTCCCTTCACGCCCCCCAAACATCCGCAGTGAGTTTCACGGGGTTGCCTTTGCAAAAGCTAAGAGACCTTCACTTCTATTCCATACTCGGCAGCAACATTTAATAATAGGAAGTCCCTGCGAGTCGTGACATTTAAGAAATCAAATCTTTTTGGGAAAGGCGCTGCTTGAAACCGCACGGACAAATTGGCAGAATGCCACAGCAGTTGGACGCATGTGGAGGGCTAGAGATTTGTGGTGGCGTGGCTGATTGAGCCAGCGCAGCATGCATCCAGATCTGTCTTGCTTTCACGGCATATTTAAGGAATAGACTGATTGAAGGAATGCCAGGGAAGTACAGACATGAGTAAGAACTATTGATGACTAGAGACATTTTGGCATTTAAACCCTTGGCGTGGGTTTATCTCTGGTAGACTTTCCACTAGTAAGACATTATATACCGTAGGAGGTGAGATAAGGCCCACTGGGCCAATGAACGACGCTACACGAGGTTGAGTGGAAACGCAGCCCAAGGCTCCTCAAAATTCTTTTGGGGATGTTGGGAATCGGCCGCCGCCAGGACCAGGTGGCCGAGTGGTTAAGGCGATGGACTGCTAATCCATTGTGCTCTGCATGCATGGGTTCGAATCCCATCCTCGTCGATTCTTTCTGACGTTTCCCACTTGGAAACTTGCTTTGCTGAGCCTCTTTTGTCTGCCAGCGGATGCCCAGAGCACGGACATTCGCAATCACCATTCAAGAAGGGCCGTTGGCAAACTCTGCAATGACGTCTGGATGGATGGTGTGGCCGATGAAGGGGGGCACTAGGAAGTCACCTCTCTTTTCATTTGTCTGGCTTGATGCCATCCTATATCCTCTAAAGAAGGTGGTGGCAGAGTTCCTCCTTTTCCCGCCATTAGCCAATACACATTCTTTATCCCGCCATGGGTCTATCTTTGGGCTGTGGGAAAGGCAAGTTCGATGTCAAACGCCTCCTTATCATTTTGCGTGAAAAGCTGAAAATAGGGAAGGTAGGCACTGCTGAGATTCGAACTCAGGATCTCCTGTTTACTAGACAGGCGCTTTAACCAACTAAGCCACAGCGCCACATGAGGAAGCCGCCGGGTGCCCGGGTTACAATACGGGTGCTTTAACCAACCAAGCCACAGTGCCACGGAAAGAAAGCGCTGGATCTCCTGTTTACTAGACAGGCGCTTGAAACGACCAAGCCACAGCGCCCTGCGAATAAACCGCCGCCGGGAAGCCTGCCAAACGGCATCTCTAATGGATGACTCCAATTTCTGCGCGCCTGTATTATTTGACGCAGCCCTTACAGCGTTTGCCTTTTTATCCCATCCTCGCCAGGAGGACCCATGTGGACAATAGAAGTCCCCCCTCCCCTTCCCTTCACGCCCCCCAAACATCCGCAGTGAGTTTCACGGGGTTGCCTTTGCAAAAGCTAAGAGACCTTCACTTCTATTCCATACTCGGCAGCAACATTTAATAATAGGAAGTCCCTGCGAGTCGTGACATTTAAGAAATCAAATCTTTTTGGGAAAGGCGCTGCTTGAAACCGCACGGACAAATTGGCAGAATGCCACAGCAGTTGGACGCATGTGGAGGGCTAGAGATTTGTGGTGGCGTGGCTGATTGAGCCAGCGCAGCATGCATCCAGATCTGTCTTGCTTTCACGGCATATTTAAGGAATAGACTGATTGAAGGAATGCCAGGGAAGTACAGACATGAGTAAGAACTATTGATGACTAGAGACATTTTGGCATTTAAACACTTGGCGTGGGTTTATCTCTGGTAGACTTTCCACTAGTAAGACATTATATACCGTAGGAGGTGAGATAAGGCCCACTGGGCCAATGAACGACGCTACACGAGGTTGAGTGGAAACGCAGCCCAAGGCTCCTCAAAATTCTTTTGGGGATGTTGGGAATCGGCCGCCGCCAGGACGAGGTGGCCGAGTGGTTAAGGCGATGGACTGCTAATCCATTGTGCTCTGCATGCATAGGTTCGAATCCCATCCTCGTCGATTCTTTCTGACGTTTCCCACTTGGAAACTTGCTTTGCTGAGCCTCTTTTGTCTGCCAGCGGATGCCCAGAGCACGGACATTCGCAATCACCATTCAAGAAGGGCCGTTGGCAAACTCTGCAATGACGTCTGGATGGATGGATGGTGTGGCCGATGAAGGGGGGCACTAGGAAGTCACCTCTCTTTTCATTTGTCTGGCTTGATGCCATCCTATATCCTCTAAAGAAGGTGGTGGCAGAGTTCCTCCTTTTCCCGCCATTAGCCAATACACATTCTTTATCCCGCCATGGGTCTATCTTTGGGCTGTGGGAAAGGCAAGTTCGATGTCAAACGCCTCCTTATCATTTTGCGTGAAAAGCTGAAAATAGGGAAGGTAGGCACTGCTGAGATTCGAACTCAGGATCTCCTGTTTACTAGACAGGCGCTTTAACCAACTATGCCACAGCGCCACATGAGGAAGCCGCCGGGTGCCCGGGTTACAATACGGGCGCTTTAACCAACCAAGCCACAGTGCCACGGAAAGAAAGCGCTGGATCTCCTGTTTACTAGACAGGCGCTTGAAACGACCAAGCCACAGCGCCCTGCGAATAAACCGCCGCCGGGAAGCCTGCCAAACGGCATCTCTAATGGATGACTCCAATTTCTGCGCGCCTGTATTATTTGACGCAGCCCTTACAGCGTTTGCCTTTTTATCCCATCCTCGCCAGGAGGACCCATGTGGACAATAGAAGTCCCCCCTCCCCTTCCCTTCACGCCCCCCAAACATCCGCAGTGAGTTTCACGGGGTTGCCTTTGCAAAAGCTAAGAGACCTTCACTTCTATTCCATACTCGGCAGCAACATTTAATAATAGGAAGTCCCTGCGAGTCGTGACATTTAAGAAATCAAATCTTTTTGGGAAAGGCGCTGCTTGAAACCGCACGGACAAATTGGCAGAATGCCACAGCAGTTGGACGCATGTGGAGGGCTAGAGATTTGTGGTGGCGTGGCTGATTGAGCCAGCGCAGCATGCATCCAGATCTGTCTTGCTTTCACGGCATATTTAAGGAATAGACTGATTGAAGGAATGCCAGGGAAGTACAGACATGAGTAAGAACTATTGATGACTAGAGACATTTTGGCATTTAAACCCTTGGCGTGGGTTTATCTCTGGTAGACTTTCCACTAGTAAGACATTATATACCGTAGGAGGTGAGATAAGGCCCACTGGGCCAATGAACGACGCTACACGAGGTTGAGTGGAAACGCAGCCCAAGGCTCCTCAAAATTCTTTTGGGGATGTTGGGAATCGGCCGCCGCCAGGACCAGGTGGCCGAGTGGTTAAGGCGATGGACTGCTAATCCATTGTGCTCTGCATGCATGGGTTCGAATCCCATCCTCGTCGATTCTTTCTGACGTTTCCCACTTGGAAACTTGCTTTGCTGAGCCTCTTTTGTCTGCCAGCGGATGCCCAGAGCACGGACATTCGCAATCACCATTCAAGAAGGGCCGTTGGCAAACTCTGCAATGACGTCTGGATGGATGGTGTGGCCGATGAAGGGGGGCACTAGGAAGTCACCTCTCTTTTCATTTGTCTGGCTTGATGCCATCCTATATCCTCTAAAGAAGGTGGTGGCAGAGTTCCTCCTTTTCCCGCCATTAGCCAATACACATTCTTTATCCCGCCATGGGTCTATCTTTGGGCTGTGGGAAAGGCAAGTTCGATGTCAAACGCCTCCTTATCATTTTGCGTGAAAAGCTGAAAATAGGGAAGGTAGGCACTGCTGAGATTCGAACTCAGGATCTCCTGTTTACTAGACAGGCGCTTTAACCAACTAAGCCACAGCGCCACATGAGGAAGCCGCCGGGTGCCCGGGTTACAATACGGGCGCTTTAACCAACCAAGCCACAGTGCCACGGAAAGAAAGCGCTGGATCTCCTGTTTACTAGACAGGCGCTTGAAACGACCAAGCCACAGCGCCCTGCGAATAAACCGCCGCCGGGAAGCCTGCCAAACGGCATCTCTAATGGATGACTCCAATTTCTGCGCGCCTGTATTATTTGACGCAGCCCTTACAGCGTTTGCCTTTTTATCCCATCCTCGCCAGGAGGACCCATGTGGACAATAGAAGTCCCCCCTCCCCTTCCCTTCACGCCCCCCAAACATCCGCAGTGAGTTTCACGGGGTTGCCTTTGCAAAAGCTAAGAGACCTTCACTTCTATTCCATACTCGGCAGCAACATTTAATAATAGGAAGTCCCTGCGAGTCGTGACATTTAAGAAATCAAATCTTTTTGGGAAAGGCGCTGCTTGAAACCGCACGGACAAATTGGCAGAATGCCACAGCAGTTGGACGCATGTGGAGGGCTAGAGATTTGTGGTGGCGTGGCTGATTGAGCCAGCGCAGCATGCATCCAGATCTGTCTTGCTTTCACGGCATATTTAAGGAATAGACTGATTGAAGGAATGCCAGGGAAGTACAGACATGAGTAAGAACTATTGATGACTAGAGACATTTTGGCATTTAAACCCTTGGCGTGGGTTTATCTCTGGTAGACTTTCCACTAGTAAGACATTATATACCGTAGGAGGTGAGATAAGGCCCACTGGGCCAATGAACGACGCTACACGAGGTTGAGTGGAAACGCAGCCCAAGGCTCCTCAAAATTCTTTTGGGGATGTTGGGAATCGGCCGCCGCCAGGACGAGGTGGCCGAGTGGTTAAGGCGATGGACTGCTAATCCATTGTGCTCTGCATGCATGGGTTCGAATCCCATCCTCGTCGATTCTTTCTGACGTTTCCCACTTGGAAACTTGCTTTGCTGAGCCTCTTTTGTCTGCCAGCGGATGCCCAGAGCACGGACATTCGCAATCACCATTCAAGAAGGGCCGTTGGCAAACTCTGCAATGACGTCTGGATGGATGGATGGTGTGGCCGATGAAGGGGGGCACTAGGAAGTCACCTCTCTTTTCATTTGTCTGGCTTGATGCCATCCTATATCCTCTAAAGAAGGTGGTGGCAGAGTTCCTCCTTTTCCCGCCATTAGCCAATACACATTCTTTATCCCGCCATGGGTCTATCTTTGGGCTGTGGGAAAGGCAAGTTCGATGTCAAACGCCTCCTTATCATTTTGCGTGAAAAGCTGAAAATAGGGAAGGTAGGCACTGCTGAGATTCGAACTCAGGATCTCCTGTTTACTAGACAGGCGCTTTAACCAACTAAGCCACAGCGCCACATGAGTAAGCCGCCGGGTGCCCGGGTTACAATACGGGCGCTTTAACCAACCAAGCCACAGTGCCACGGAAAGAAAGCGCTGGATCTCCTGTTTATTAGACAGGCGCTTGAAACGACCAAGCCACAGCGCCCTGCGAATAAACCGCCGCCGGGAAGCCTGCCAAACGGCATCTCTAATGGATGACTCCAATTTCTGCGCGCCTGTATTATTTGACGCAGCCCTTACAGCGTTTGCCTTTTTATCCCATCCTCACCAGGAGGACCCATGTGGACAATAGAAGTCCCCCCTCCCCTTCCCTTCACGCCCCCCAAACATCCGCAGTGAGTTTCACGGGGTTGCCTTTGCAAAAGCTAAGAGACCTTCACTTCTATTCCATACTCGGCAGCAACATTTAATAATAGGAAGTCCCTGCGAGTCGTGACATTTAAGAAATCAAATCTTTTTGGGAAAGGCGCTGCTTGAAACCGCACGGACAAATTGGCAGAATGCCACAGCAGTTGGACGCATGTGGAGGGCTAGAGATTTGTGGTGGCGTGGCTGATTGAGCCAGCGCAGCATGCATCCAGATCTGTCTTGCTTTCACGGCATATTTAAGGAATAGACTGATTGAAGGAATGCCAGGGAAGTACAGACATGAGTAAGAACTATTGATGACTAGAGACATTTTGGCATTTAAACACTTGGCGTGGGTTTATCTCTGGTAGACTTTCCACTAGTAAGACATTATATACCGTAGGAGGTGAGATAAGGCCCACTGGGCCAATGAACGACGCTACACGAGGTTGAGTGGAAACGCAGCCCAAGGCTCCTCAAAATTCTTTTGGGGATGTTGGGAATCGGCCGCCGCCAGGACCAGGTGGCCGAGTGGTTAAGGCGATGGACTGCTAATCCATTGTGCTCTGCATGCATGGGTTCGAATCCCATCCTCGTCGATTCTTTCTGACGTTTCCCACTTGGAAACTTGCTTTGCTGAGCCTCTTTTGTCTGCCAGCGGATGCCCAGAGCACGGACATTCGCAATCACCATTCAAGAAGGGCCGTTGGCAAACTCTGCAATGACGTCTGGATGGATGGTGTGGCCGATGAAGGGGGGCACTAGGAAGTCACCTCTCTTTTCATTTGTCTGGCTTGATGCCATCCTATATCCTCTAAAGAAGGTGGTGGCAGAGTTCCTCCTTTTCCCGCCATTAGCCAATACACATTCTTTATCCCGCCATGGGTCTATCTTTGGGCTGTGGGAAAGGCAAGTTCAATGTCAAACGCCTGCTTATCATTTTGCGTGAAAAGCTGAAAATAGGGAAGGTAGGCACTGCTGAGATTCGAACTCAGGATCACCTGTTTACTAGACAGGCGCTTTAACCAACTAAGCCACAGCGCCACATGAGGAAGCCGCCGGGTGCCCGGGTTACAATACGGGCGCTTTAACCAACCAAGCCACAGTGCCACGGAAAGAAAGCGCTGGATCTCCTGTTTACTAGACAGGCGCTTGAAACGAACAAGCCACAGCGCCCTGCGAATAAACCGCCGCCGGGAAGCCTGCCAAACGGCATCTCTAATGGATGACTCCAATTTCTGCGCGCCTGTATTATTTGACGCAGCCCTTACAGCGTTTGCCTTTTTATCCCATCCTCGCCAGGAGGACCCATGTGGACAATAGAAGTCCCCCCTCCCCTTCCCTTCACGCCCCCCAAACATCCGCAGTGAGTTTCACGGGGTTGCCTTTGCAAAAGCTAAGAGACCTTCACTTCTATTCCATACTCGGCAGCAACATTTAATAATAGGAAGTCCCTGCGAGTCGTGACATTTAAGAAATCAAATCTTTTTGGGAAAGGCGCTGCTTGAAACCGCACGGACAAATTGGCAGAATGCCACAGCAGTTGGACGCATGTGGAGGGCTAGAGATTTGTGGTGGCGTGGCTGATTGAGCCAGCGCAGCATGCATCCAGATCTGTCTTGCTTTCACGGCATATTTAAGGAATAGACTGATTGAAGGAATGCCAGGGAAGTACAGACATGAGTAAGAACTATTGATGACTAGAGACATTTTGGCATTTAAACCCTTGGCGTGGGTTTATCTCTGGTAGACTTTCCACTAGTAAGACATTATATACCGTAGGAGGTGAGATAAGGCCCACTGGGCCAATGAACGACGCTACACGAGGTTGAGTGGAAACGCAGCCCAAGGCTCCTCAAAATTCTTTTGGGGATGTTGGGAATCGGCCGCCGCCAGGACCAGGTGGCCGAGTGGTTAAGGCGATGGACTGCTAATCCATTGTGCTCTGCATGCATGGGTTCGAATCCCATCCTCGTCGATTCTTTCTGACGTTTCCCACTTGGAAACTTGCTTTGCTGAGCCTCTTTTGTCTGCCAGCGGATGCCCAGAGCACGGACATTCGCAATCACCATTCAAGAAGGGCCGTTGGCAAACTCTGCAATGACGTCTGGATGGATGGATGGTGTGGCCGATGAAGGGGGGCACTAGGAAGTCACCTCTCTTTTCATTTGTCTGGCTTGATGCCATCCTATATCCTCTAAAGAAGGTGGTGGCAGAGTTCCTCCTTTTCCCGCCATTAGCCAATACACATTCTTTAAACCGCCATGGGTCTATCTTTGGGCTGTGGGAAAGGCAAGTTCGATGTCAAACGCCTCCTTATCATTTTGCGTGAAAAGCTGAAAATAGGGAAGGTAGGCACTGCTGAGATTCGAACTCAGGACCTCCTGTTTACTAGACAGGCGCTTTAACCAACTAAGCCACAGCGCCACATGAGGAAGCCGCCGGGTGCCCGGGTTACAATACGGGCGCTTTAACCAACCAAGCCACAGTGCCACGGAAAGAAAGCCCTGGATCTCCTGTTTACTAGACAGGCGCTTGAAACGACCAAGCCACAGCGCCCTGCGAATAAACCGCCGCCGGGAAGCCTGCCAAACGGCATCTCTAATGGATGACTCCAATTTCTGCGCGCCTGTATTATTTGACGCAGCCCTTACAGCGTTTGCCTTTTTATCCCATCCTCGCCAGGAGGACCCATGTGGACAATAGAAGTCCCCCCTCCCCTTCCCTTCACGCCCCCCAAACATCCGCAGTGAGTTTCACGGGGTTGCCTTTGCAAAAGCTAAGAGACCTTCACTTCTATTCCATACTCGGCAGCAACATTTAATAATAGGAAGTCCCTGCGAGTCGTGACATTTAAGAAATCAAATCTTTTTGGGAAAGGCGCTGCTTGAAACCGCACGGACAAATTGGCAGAATGCCACAGCAGTTGGACGCATGTGGAGGGCTAGAGATTTGTGGTGGCGTGGCTGATTGAGCCAGCGCAGCATGCATCCAGATCTGTCTTGCTTTCACGGCATATTTAAGGAATAGACTGATTGAAGGAATGCCAGGGAAGTACAGACATGAGTAAGAACTATTGATGACTAGAGACATTTTGGCATTTAAACCCTTGGCGTGGGTTTATCTCTGGTAGACTTTCCACTAGTAAGACATTATATACCGTAGGAGGTGAGATAAGGCCCACTGGGCCAATGAACGACGCTACACGAGGTTGAGTGGAAACGCAGCCCAAGGCTCCTCAAAATTCTTTTGGGGATGTTGGGAATCGGCCGCCGCCAGGACGAGGTGGCCGAGTGGTTAAGGCGATGGACTGCTAATCCATTGTGCTCTGCATGCATGGGTTCGAATCCCATCCTCGTCGATTCTTTCTGACGTTTCCCACTTGGAAACTTGCTTTGCTGAGCCTCTTTTGTCTGCCAGCGGATGCCCAGAGCACGGACATTCGCAATCACCATTCAAGAAGGGCCGTTGGCAAACTCTGCAATGACGTCTGGATGGATGGTGTGGCCGATGAAGGGGGGCACTAGGAAGTCACCTCTCTTTTCATTTGTCTGGCTTGATGCCATCCTATATCCTCTAAAGAAGGTGGTGGCAGAGTTCCTCCTTTTCCCGCCATTAGCCAATACACATTCTTTATCCCGCCATGGGTCTATCTTTGGGCTGTGGGAAAGGCAAGTTCGATGTCAAACGCCTGCTTATCATTTTGCGTGAAAAGCTGAAAATAGGGAAGATAGGCACTGCTGAGATTCGAACTCAGGATCTGCCTGTTTACTAGAGAGGCGCTTTAACCAACTAAGCCAAAGCGCCACATGAGGAAGCCGCCGGGTGCCCGGGTTACAATACGGGCGCTTTAACCAACCAAGCCACAGTGCCACGGAAAGAAAGCGCTGGATCTCCTGTTTACTAGACAGGCGCTTGAAACGACCAAGCCACAGCGCCCTGCGAATAAACCGCCGCCGGGAAGCCTGCCAAACGGCATCTCTAATGGATGACTCCAATTTCTGCGCGCCTGTATTATTTGACGCAGCCCTTACAGCGTTTGCCTTTTTATCCCATCCTCGCCAGGAGGACCCATGTGGACAATAGAAGTCCCCCCTCCCCTTCCCTTCACGCCCCCCAAACATCCGCAGTGAGTTTCACGGGGTTGCCTTTGCAAAAGCTAAGAGACCTTCACTTCTATTCCATACTCGGCAGCAACATTTAATAATAGGAAGTCCCTGCGAGTCGTGACATTTAAGAAATCAAATCTTTTTGGGAAAGGCGCTGCTTGAAACCGCACGGACAAATTGGCAGAATGCCACAGCAGTTGGACGCATGTGGAGGGCTAGAGATTTGTGGTGGCGTGGCTGATTGAGCCAGCGCAGCATGCATCCAGATCTGTCTTGCTTTCACGGCATATTTAAGGAATAGACTGATTGAAGGAATGCCAGGGAAGTACAGACATGAGTAAGAACTATTGATGACTAGAGACATTTTGGCATTTAAACCCTTGGCGTGGGTTTATCTCTGGTAGACTTTCCACTAGAAAGACATTATATACTGTAGGAGGTGAGATAAGGCCCACTGGGCCAATGAACGACGCTACACGAGGTTGAGTGGAAACGCAGCCCAAGGCTCCTCAAAATTCTTTTGGGGATGTTGGGAATCGGCCGCCGCCAGGACGAGGTGGCCGAGTGGTTAAGGCGATGGACTGCTAATCCATTGTGCTCTGCATGCATGGGTTCGAATCCCATCCTCGTCGATTCTTTCTGACGTTTCCCACTTGGAAACTTGCTTTGCTGAGCCTCTTTTGTCTGCCAGCGGATGCCCAGAGCACGGACATTCGCAATCACCATTCAAGAAGGGCCGTTGGCAAACTCTGCAATGACGTCTGGATGGATGGATGGTGTGGCCGATGAAGGGGGGCACTAGGAAGTCACCTCTCTTTTCATTTGTCTGGCTTGATGCCATCCTATATCCTCTAAAGAAGGTGGTGGCAGAGTTCCTCCTTTTCCCGCCATTAGCCAATACACATTCTTTATCCCGCCATGGGTCTATCTTTGGGCTGTGGGAAAGGCAAGTTCGATGTCAAACGCCTCCTTATCATTTTGCGTGAAAAGCTGAAAATAGGGAAGGTAGGCACTGCTGAGATTCGAACTCAGGATCTCCTGTTTACTAGACAGGCACTTTAACCAACTAAGCCACAGTGCCACATGAGGAAGCCGCCGGGTGCCCGGGTTACAATACGGGCGCTTTAACCAACCAAGCCACAGTGCCACGGAAAGAAAGCGCTGGATCTCCTGTTTACTAGACAGGCGCTTGAAACGACCAAGCCACAGCGCCCTGCGAATAAACCGCCGCCGGGAAGCCTGCCAAACGGCATCTCTAATGGATGACTCCAATTTCTGCGCGCCTGTATTATTTGACGCAGCCCTTACAGCGTTTGCCTTTTTATCCCATCCTCGCCAGGAGGACCCATGTGGACAATAGAAGTCCCCCCTCCCCTTCCCTTCACGCCCCCCAAACATCCGCAGTGAGTTTCACGGGGTTGCCTTTGCAAAAGCTAAGAGACCTTCACTTCTATTCCATACTCGGCAGCAACATTTAATAATAGGAAGTCCCTGCGAGTCGTGACATTTAAGAAATCAAATCTTTTTGGGAAAGGCGCTGCTTGAAACCGCACGGACAAATTGGCAGAATGCCACAGCAGTTGGACGCATGTGGAGGGCTAGAGATTTGTGGTGGCGTGGCTGATTGAGCCAGCGCAGCATGCATCCAGATCTGTCTTGCTTTCACGGCATATTTAAGGAATAGACTGATTGAAGGAATGCCAGGGAAGTACAGACATGAGTAAGAACTATTGATGACTAGAGACATTTTGGCATTTAAACCCTTGGCGTGGGTTTATCTCTGGTAGACTTTCCACTAGAAAGACATTATATACCGTAGGAGGTGAGATAAGGCCCACTGGGCCAATGAACGACGCTACACGAGGTTGAGTGGAAACGCAGCCCAAGGCTCCTCAAAATTCTTTTGGGGATGTTGGGAATCGGCCGCCGCCAGGACCAGGTGGCCGAGTGGTTAAGGCGATGGACTGCTAATCCATTGTGCTCTGCATGCATGGGTTCGAATCCCATCCTCGTCGATTCTTTTTGACGTTTCCCACTTGGAAACTTGCTTTGCTGAGCCTCTTTTGTCTGCCAGCGGATGCCCAGAGCACGGACATTCGCAATCACCATTCAAGAAGGGCCGTTGGCAAACTCTGCAATGACGTCTGGATGGATGGTGTGGCCGATGAAGGGGGGCACTAGGAAGTCACCTCTCTTTTCATTTGTCTGGCTTGATGCCATCCTATATCCTCTAAAGAAGGTGGTGGCAGAGTTCCTCCTTTTCCCGCCATTAGCCAATACACATTCTTTATCCCGCCATGGGTCTATCTTTGGGCTGTGGGAAAGGCAAGTTCGATGTCAAACGCCTCCTTATCATTTTGCGTGAAAAGCTGAAAATAGGGAAGGTAGGCACTGCTGAGATTCGAACTCAGGATCTCCTGTTTACTAGACAGGCGCTTTAACCAACTAAGCCACAGCGCCACATGAGGAAGCCGCCGGGTGCCCGGGTTACAATACGGGCGCTTTAACCAACCAAGCCACAGTGCCACGGAAAGAAAGCGCTGGATCTCCTGTTTACTAGACAGGCGCTTGAAACGACCAAGCCACAGCGCCCTGCGAATAAACCGCCGCCGGGAAGCCTGCCAAACGGCATCTCTAATGGATGACTCCAATTTCTGCGCGCCTGTATTATTTGACGCAGCCCTTACAGCGTTTGCCTTTTTATTCCATCCTCGCCAGGAGGACCCATGTGGACAATAGAAGTCCCCCCTCCCCTTCCCTTCACGCCCCCCAAACATCCGCAGTGAGTTTCACGGGGTTGCCTTTGCAAAAGCTAAGAGACCTTCACTTCTATTCCATACTCGGCAGCAACATTTAATAATAGGAAGTCCCTGCGAGTCGTGACATTTAAGAAATCAAATCTTTTTGGGAAAGGCGCTGCTTGAAACCGCACGGACAAATTGGCAGAATGCCACAGCAGTTGGACGCATGTGGAGGGCTAGAGATTTGTGGTGGCGTGGCTGATTGAGCCAGCGCAGCATGCATCCAGATCTGTCTTGCTTTCACGGCATATTTAAGGAATAGACTGATTGAAGGAATGCCAGGGAAGTACAGACATGAGTAAGAACTATTGATGACTAGAGACATTTTGACATTTAAACCCTTGGCGTGGGTTTATCTCTGGTAGACTTTCCACTAGAAAGACATTATATACCGTAGGAGGTGAGATAAGGCCCACTGGGCCAATGAATGACGCTACACGAGGTTGAGTGGAAACGCAGCCCAAGGCTCCTCAAAATTCTTTTGGGGATGTTGGGAATCGGCCGCTGCCAGGACAAGGTGGCCGAGTGGTTAAGGCGGTGGACTGCTAATCCATTGTGCTCTGCATGCATGGGTTCGAATCCCATCCTCGTCGATTCTTTCTGACGTTTCCCACTTGGAAACTTGCTTTGCTGAGCCTCTTTTGTCTGCCAGCGGATGCCCAGAGCACGGACATTCGCAATCACCATTCAAGAAGGGCCGTTGGCAAACTCTGCAATGACGTCTGGATGGATGGTGTGGCCGATGAAGGGGGGCACTAGGAAGTCACCTCTCTTTTCATTTGTCTGGCTTGATGCCATCCTATATCCTCTAAAGAAGGTGGTGGCAGAGTTCCTCCTTTTCCCGCCATTAGCCAATACACATTCTTTATCCCGCCATGGGTCTATCTTTGGGCTGTGGGAAAGGCAAGTTCGATGTCAAACGCCTCCTTATCATTTTGCGTGAAAAGCTGAAAATAGGGAAGGTAGGCACTGCTGAGATTCGAACTCAGGATCTCCTGTTTACTAGACAGGCGCTTTAACCAACTAAGCCACAGCGCCACATGAGGAAGCCGCCGGGTGCCCGGGTTACAATACGGGCGCTTTAACCAACCAAGCCACAGTGCCACGGAAAGAAAGCGCTGGATCTCCTGTTTACTAGACAGGCGCTTGAAACGACCAAGTCACAGCGCCCTGCGAATAAACCGCCGCCGGGAAGCCTGCCAAACGGCATCTCTAATGGATGACTCCAATTTCTGTGCGCCTGTATTATTTGACGCAGCCCTTACAGCGTTT
The DNA here is from genome assembly GCF_031893055.1 of Leptodactylus fuscus. Lineage (NCBI taxonomy): Eukaryota > Metazoa > Chordata > Amphibia > Anura > Leptodactylidae > Leptodactylus > Leptodactylus fuscus. The sequence continues at coordinate 29,106,198 of NC_134271.1, forward strand.
GCCTTTTTATCCCATCCTCGCCAGGAGGACCCATGTGGACAATAGAAGTCCCCCCTCCCCTTCCCTTCACGCCCCCCAAACATCCGCAGTGAGTTTCACGGGGTTGCCTTTGCAAAAGCTAAGAGACCTTCACTTCTATTCCATACTCGGCAGCAACATTTAATAATAGGAAGTCCCTGCGAGTCGTGACATTTAAGAAATCAAATCTTTTTGGGAAAGGCGCTGCTTGAAACCGCACGGACAAATTGGCAGAATGCCACAGCAGTTGGACGCATGTGGAGGGCTAGAGATTTGTGGTGGCGTGGCTGATTGAGCCAGCGCAGCATGCATCGAGATCTGTCTTGCTTTCACGGCATATTTAAGGAATAGACTGATTGAAGGAATGCCAGGGAAGTACAGACATGAGTAAGAACTATTGATGACTAGAGACATTTTGGCATTTAAACCCTTGGCGTGGGTTTATCTCTGGTAGACTTTCCACTAGAAAGACATTATATACCGTAGGAGGTGAGATAAGGCCCACTGGGCCAATGAACGACGCTACACGAGGTTGAGTGGAAACGCAGCCCAAGGCTCCTCAAAATTCTTTTGGGGATGTTGGGAATCGGTCGCCGCCAGGACGAGGTGGCCGAGTGGTTAAGGCGATGGACTGCTAATCCATTGTGCTCTGCATGCATGGGTTCGAATCCCATCCTCGTCGATTCTTTTTGACGTTTCCCACTTGGAAACTTGCTTTGCTGAGCCTCTTTTGTCTGCCAGCGGATGCCCAGAGCACGGACATTTGCAATCACCATTCAAGAAGGGCCGTTGGCAAACTCTGCAATGACGTCTGGATGGATGGTGTGGCCGATGAAGGGGGGCACTAGGAAGTCACCTCTCTTTTCATTTGTCTGGCTTGATGCCATCCTATATCCTCTAAAGAAGGTGGTGGCAGAGTTCCTCCTTTTCCCGCCATTAGCCAATACACATTCTTTATCCCGCCATGGGTCTATCTTTGGGCTGTGGGAAAGGCAAGTTCGATGTCAAACGCCTCCTTATTATTTTGCGTGAAAAGCTGAAAATAGGGAAGGTAGGCACTGCTGAGATTCGAACTCAGGATCTCCTGTTTACTAGATAGGCGCTTTAACCAACTAAGCCACAGCGCCACATGAGGAAGCCGCCGGGTGCCCGGGTTACAATACGGGCGCTTTAACCAACCAAGCCACAGTGCCACGGAAAGAAAGCGCTGGATCTCCTGTTTACTAGACAGGCGCTTGAAACGACCAAGCCACAGCGCCCTGCGAATAAACCGCCGCCGGGAAGCCTGCCAAACGGCATCTCTAATGGATGACTCCAATTTCTGCGCGCCTGTATTATTTGACGCAGCCCTTACAGCGTTTGCCTTTTTATCCCATCCTCGCCAGGAGGACCCATGTGGACAATAGAAGTCCCCCCTCCCCTTCCCTTCACGCCCCCCAAACATCCGCAGTGAGTTTCACGGGGTTGCCTTTGCAAAAGCTAAGAGACCTTCACTTCTATTCCATACTCGGCAGCAACATTTAATAATAGGAAGTCCCTGCGAGTCGTGACATTTAAGAAATCAAATCTTTTTGGGAAAGGCGCTGCTTGAAACCGCACGGACAAATTGGCAGAATGCCACAGCAGTTGGACGCATGTGGAGGGCTAGAGATTTGTGGTGGCGTGGCTGATTGAGCCAGCGCAGCATGCATCGAGATCTGTCTTGCATTCACGGCATATTTAAGGAATAGACTGATTGAAGGAATGCCAGGGAAGTACAGACATGAGTAAGAACTATTGATGACTAGAGACATTTTGGCATTTAAACCCTTGGCGTGGGTTTATCTCTGGTAGACTTTCCACTAGAAAGACATTATATACCGTAGGAGGTGAGATAAGGCCCACTGGGCCAATGAACGACGCTACACGAGGTTGAGTGGAAACGCAGCCCAAGGCTCCTCAAAATTCTTTTGGGGATGTTGGGAATCGGCCGCCGCCAGGACGAGGTGGCCGAGTGGTTAAGGCGATGGACTGCTAATCCATTGTGCTCTGCATGCATGGGTTCGAATCCCATCCTCGTCGATTCTTTCTGACGTTTCCCACTTGGAAACTTGCTTTGCTGAGCCTCTTTTGCCTGCCAGCGGATGCCCAGAGCACGGACATTCGCAATCACCATTCAAGAAGGGCCGTTGGCAAACTCTGCAATGACGTCTGGATGGATGGATGGTGTGGCCGATGAAGGGGGGCACTAGGAAGTCACCTCTCTTTTCATTTGTCTGGCTTGATGCCATCCTATATCCTCTAAAGAAGGTGGTGGCAGAGTTCCTCCTTTTCCCGCCATTAGCCAATACACATTCTTTATCCCGCCATGGGTCTATCTTTGGGCTGTGGGAAAGGCAAGTTCGATGTCAAACGCCTCCTTATCATTTTGCGTGAAAAGCTGAAAATAGGGAAGGTAGGCACTGCTGAGATTCGAACTCAGGATCTCCTGTTTACTAGATAGGCGCTTTAACCAACTAAGCCACAGCGCCACATGAGGAAGCCGCCGGGTGCCCGGGTTACAATACGGGCGCTTTAACCAACCAAGCCACAGTGCCACGGAAAGAAAGCGCTGGATCTCCTGTTTACTAGACAGGCGCTTGAAACGACCAAGCCACAGCGCCCTGCGAATAAACCGCCGCCGGGAAGCCTGCCAAACGGCATCTCTAATGGATGACTCCAATTTCTGCGCGCCTGTATTATTTGACGCAGCCCTTACAGCGTTTGCCTTTTTATCCCATCCTCGCCAGGAGGACCCATGTGGACAATAGAAGTCCCCCCTCCCCTTCCCTTCACGCCCCCCAAACATCCGCAGTGAGTTTCACGGGGTTGCCTTTGCAAAAGCTAAGAGACCTTCACTTCTATTCCATACTCGGCAGCAACATTTAATAATAGGAAGTCCCTGCGAGTCGTGACATTTAAGAAATCAAATCTTTTTGGGAAAGGCGCTGCGTGAAACCGCACGGACAAATTGGCAGAATGCCACAGCAGTTGGACGCATGTGGAGGGCTAGAGATTTGTGGTGGCGTGGCTGATTGAGCCAGCGCAGCATGCATCCAGATCTGTCTTGCATTCACGGCATATTTAAGGAATAGACTGATTGAAGGAATGCCAGGGAAGTACAGACATGAGTAAGAACTATTGATGACTAGAGACATTTTGGCATTTAAACCCTTGGCGTGGGTTTATCTCTGGTAGACTTTCCACTAGAAAGACATTATATACCGTAAGAGGTGAGATAAGGCCCACTGAGCCAATGAACGACGCTACACGAGGTTGAGTGGAAACGCAGCCCAAGGCTCCTCAAAATTCTTTTGGGGATGTTGGGAATCGGCCGCCGCCAGGACGAGGTGGCCGAGTGGTTAAGGCGATGGACTGCTAATCCATTGTGCTCTGCATGCATGGGTTCGAATCCCATCCTCGTCGATTCTTTCTGACGTTTCCCACTTGGAAACTTGCTTTGCTGAGCCTCTTTTGTCTGCCAGCGGATGCCCAGAGCACGGACATTCGCAATCACCATTCAAGAAGGGCCGTTGGCAAACTCTGCAATGACGTCTGGATGGATGGATGGTGTGGCCGATGAAGGGGGGCACTAGGAAGTCACCTCTCTTTTCATTTGTCTGGCTTGATGCCATCCTATATCCTCTAAAGAAGGTGGTGGCAGAGTTCCTCCTTTTCCCGCCATTAGCCAATACACATTCTTTATCCCGCCATGGGTCTATCTTTGGGCTGTGGGAAAGGCAAGTTCGATGTCAAACGCCTCCTTATCATTTTGCGTGAAAAGCTGAAAATAGGGAAGGTAGGCACTGCTGAGATTCGAACTCAGGATCTCCTGTTTACTAGACAGGCGCTTTAACCAACTAAGCCACAGCGCCACATGAGGAAGCCACCGGGTGCCCGGGTTACAATACGGGCGCTTTAACCAACCAAGCCACAGTGCCACGGAAAGAAAGCGCTGGATCTCCTGTTTACTAGACAGGCGCTTGAAACGACCAAGCCACAGCGCCCTGCGAATAAACCGCCGCCGGGAAGCCTGCCAAACGGCATCTCTAATGGATGACTCCAATTTCTGCGCGCCTGTATTATTTGACGCAGCCCTTACAGCGTTTGCCTTTTTATCCCATCCTCGCCAGGAGGACCCATGTGGACAATAGAAGTCCCCCCTCCCCTTCCCTTCACGCCCCCCAAACATCCGCAGTGAGTTTCACGGGGTTGCCTTTGCAAAAGCTAAGAGACCTTCACTTCTATTCCATACTCGGCAGCAACATTTAATAATAGGAAGTCCCTGCGAGTCGTGACATTTAAGAAATCAAATCTTTTTGGGAAAGGCGCTGCTTGAAACCGCACGGACAAATTGGCAGAATGCCACAGCAGTTGGACGCATGTGGAGGGCTAGAGATTTGTGGTGGCGTGGCTGATTGAGCCAGCGCAGCATGCATCCAGATCTGTCTTGCTTTCACGGCATATTTAAGGAATAGACTGATTGAAGGAATGCCAGGGAAGTACAGACATGAGTAAGAACTATTGATGACTAGAGACATTTTGGCATTTAAACCCTTGGCGTGGGTTTATCTCTGGTAGACTTTCCACTAGAAAGACATTATATACCGTAGGAGGTGAGATAAGGCCCACTGGGCCAATGAACGACGCTACACGAGGTTGAGTGGAAACGCAGCCCAAGGCTCCTCAAAATTCTTTTGGGGATGTTGGGAATCGGCCGCCGCCAGGACGAGGTGGCCGAGTGGTTAAGGCGATGGACTGCTAATCCATTGTGCTCTGCATGCATGGGTTCGAATCCCATCCTCGTCGATTCTTTTTGACGTTTCCCACTTGGAAACTTGCTTTGCTGAGCCTCTTTTGTCTGCCAGCGGATGCCCAGAGCACGGACATTCGCAATCACCATTCAAGAAGGGCCGTTGGCAAACTCTGCAATGACGTCTGGATGGATGGTGTGGCCGATGAAGGGGGGCACTAGGAAGTCACCTCTCTTTTCATTTGTCTGGCTTGATGCCATCCTATATCCTCTGAAGAAGGTGGTGGCAGAGTTCCTCCTTTTCCCGCCATTAGCCAATACACATTCTTTATCCCGCCATGGGTCTATCTTTGGGCTGTGGGAAAGGCAAGTTCGATGTCAAACGCCTCCTTATCATTTTGCGTGAAAAGCTGAAAATAGGGAAGGTAGGCACTGCTGAGATTCGAACTCAGGATCTCCTGTTTACTAGATAGGCGCTTTAACCAACTAAGCCACAGCGCCACATGAGGAAGCCGCCGGATACCCGGGTTACAATACGGGCGCTTTAACCAACCAAGCCACAGTGCCACGGAAAGAAAGCGCTGGATCTCCTGTTTACTAGACAGGCGCTTGAAACGACCAAGCCACAGCGCCCTGCGAATAAACCGCCGCCGGGAAGCCTGCCAAACGGCATCTCTAATGGATGACTCCAATTTCTGCGCGCCTGTATTATTTGACGCAGCCCTTGCAGCGTTTGCCTTTTTATCCCATCCTCGCCAGGAGGACCCATGTGGACAATAGAAGTCCCCCCTCCCCTTCCCTTCACGCCCCCCAAACATCCGCAGTGAGTTTCACGGGGTTGCCTTTGCAAAAGCTAAGAGACCTTCACTTCTATTCCATACTCGGCAGCAACATTTAATAATAGGAAGTCCCTGCGAGTCGTGACATTTAAGAAATCAAATCTTTTTGGGAAAGGCGCTGCTTGAAACCGCACGGACAAATTGGCAGAATGCCACAGCAGTTGGACGCATGTGGAGGGCTAGAGATTTGTGGTGGCGTGGCTGATTGAGCCAGCGCAGCATGCATCCAGATCTGTCTTGCTTTCACGGCATATTTAAGGAATAGACTGATTGAAGGAATGCCAGGGAAGTACAGACATGAGTAAGAACTATTGATGACTAGAGACATTTTGGCATTTAAACCCTTGGCGTGGGTTTATCTCTGGTAGACTTTCCACTAGAAAGACATTATATACCGTAGGAGGTGAGATAAGGCCCACTGGGCCAATGAACGACGCTACACGAGGTTGAGTGGAAACGCAGCCCAAGGCTCCTCAAAATTCTTTTGGGGATGTCGGGAATCGGCCGCCGCCAGGACGAGGTGGCCGAGTGGTTAAGGCGATGGACTGCTAATCCATTGTGCTCTGCATGCATGGGTTCGAATCCCATCCTCGTCGATTCTTTCTGACGTTTCCCACTTGGTAACTTGCTTTGCTGAGCCTCTTTTGTCTGCCAGCGGATGCCCAGAGCACGGACATTCGCAATCACCATTCAAGAAGGGCCGTTGGCAAACTCTGCAATGACGTCTAGATGGATGGATGGTGTGGCCGATGAAGGGGGGCACTAGGAAGTCACCTCTCTTTTCATTTGTCTGGCTTGATGCCATCCTATATCCTCTAAAGAAGGTGGTGGCAGAGTTCCTCCTTTTCCCGCCATTAGCCAATACACATTCTTTATCCCGCCATGGGTCTATCTTTGGGCTGTGGGAAAGGCAAGTTCGATGTCAAACGCCTCCTTATCATTTTGCGTGAAAAGCTGAAAATAGGGAAGGTAGGCACTGCTGAGATTCGAACTCAGGATCTCCTGTTTACTAGATAGGCGCTTTAACCAACTAAGCCACAGCGCCACATGAGGAAGCCGCCGGGTGCCCGGGTTACAATACGGGCGCTTTAACCAACCAAGCCACAGTGCCACGGAAAGAAAGCGCTGGATCTCCTGTTTACTAGACAGGCGCTTGAAACGACCAAGCCACAGCGCCCTGCGAATAAACCGCCGCCGGGAAGCCTGCCAAACGGCATCTCTAATGGATGACTCCAATTTCTGCGCGCCTGTATTATTTGACGCAGCCCTTACAGCGTTTGCCTTTTTATCCCATCCTCGCCAGGAGGACCCATGTGGACAATAGAAGTCCCCCCTCCCCTTCCCTTCACGCCCCCCAAACATCCGCAGTGAGTTTCACGGGGTTGCCTTTGCAAAAGCTAAGAGACCTTCACTTCTATTCCATACTCGGCAGCAACATTTAATAATAGGAAGTCCCTGCGAGTCGTGACATTTAAGAAATCAAATCTTTTTCAGAAAAGCGCTGCTTGAAACCGCACGGACAAAATGGCAGAATGCCACAGCAGTTGGACGCATGTGGAGGGCTAGAGATTTGTGGTGGCGTGGCTGATTGAGCCAGCGCAGCATGCATCCAGATCTGTCTTGCTTTCACGGCATATTTAAGGAATAGACTGATTGAAGGAATGCCAGGGAAGTACAGACATGAGTAAGAACTATTGATGACTAGAGACATTTTGGCATTTAAACCCTTGGCGTGGGTTTATCTCTGGTAGACTTTCCACTAGAAAGACATTATATACCGTAGGAGGTGAGATAAGGCCCACTGGGCCAATGAACGACGCTACACGAGGTTGAGTGAAAACGCAGCCCAAGGCTCCTCAAAATTCTTTTGGGGATGTTGGGAATTGGCTGCCGCCAGGACGAGGTGGCCGAGTGGTTAAGGCGATGGACTGCTAATCCATTGTGCTCTGCATGCATGGGTTCGAATCCCATCCTCGTCGATTCTTTCTGACGTTTCCCACTTGGAAACTTGCTTTGCTGAGCCTCTTTTGTCTGCCAGCGGATGCCCAGAGCACGGACATTCGCAATCACCATTCAAGAAGGGCCGTTGGCAAACTCTGCAATGACGTCTGGATGGATGTTGTGGCCGATGAAGGGGGGCACTAGGAAGTCACCTCTCTTTTCATTTTTCTGGCTTGATGCCATCCTATATCCTCTAAAGAAGGTGGTGGCAGAGTTCCTCCTTTTCCCGCCATTAGCCAATACACATTCTTTATCCCGCCATGGGTCTATCTTTGGGCTGTGGGAAAGGCAAGTTCGATGTCAAACGCCTCCTTATCATTTTGCGTGAAAAGCTGAAAATAGGGAAGGTAGGCACTGCTGAGATTCGAACTCAGGATCTCCTGTTTACTAGACAGGCGCTTTAACCAACTAAGCCACAGCGCCACATGAGGAAGCCACCGGGTGCCCGGGTTACAATACGGGCGCTTTAACCAACCAAGCCACAGTGCCACGGAAAGAAAGCGCTGGATCTCCTGTTTACTAGACAGGCGCTTGAAACGACCAAGCCACAGCGCCCTGCGAATAAACCGCCGCCGGGAAGCCTGCCAAACGGCATCTCTAATGGATGACTCCAATTTCTGCGCGCCTGTATTATTTGACACAACCCTTACAGCGTTTGCCTTTTTATCCCATCCTCGCCAGGAGGACCCATGTGGACAATAGAAGTCCCCCCTCCCCTTCCCTTCACGCCCCCCAAACATCCGCAGTGAGTTTCACGGGGTTGCCTTTGCAAAAGCTAAGAGACCTTCACTTCTATTCCATACTCGGCAGCAACATTTAATAATAGGAAGTCCCTGCGAGTCGTGACATTTAAGAAATCAAATCTTTTTGGGAAAGGCGCTGCTTGAAACCGCACGGACAAATTGGCAGAATGCCACAGCAGTTGGACGCATGTGGAGGGCTAGAGATTTGTGGTGGCGTGGCTGATTGAGCCAGCGCAGCATGCATCGAGATCTGTCTTGCATTCACGGCATATTTAAGGAATAGACTGATTGAAGGAATGCCAGGGAAGTACAGACATGAGTAAGAACTATTGATGACTAGAGACATTTTGGCATTTAAACCCTTGGCGTGGGTTTATCTCTGGTAGACTTTCCACTAGAAAGACATTATATACCGTAGGAGGTGAGATAAGGCCCACTGGGCCAATGAACGACGCTACACGAGGTTGAGTGGAAACGCAGCCCAAGGCTCCTCAAAATTCTTTTGGGGATGTTGGGAATCGGCCGCCGCCAGGACGAGGTGGCCGAGTGGTTAAGGCGATGGACTGCTAATCCATTGTGCTCTGCATGCATGGGTTCGAATCCCATCCTCGTCGATTCTTTCTGACGTTTCCCACTTGGAAACTTGCTTTGCTGAGCCTCTTTTGTCTGCCAGCGGATGCCCAGAGCACGGACATTCGCAATCACCATTCAAGAAGGGCCGTTGGCAAACTCTGCAATGACGTCTAGATGGATGGATGGTGTGGCCGATGAAGGGGGGCACTAGGAAGTCACCTCTCTTTTCATTTGTCTGGCTTGATGCCATCCTATATCCTCTAAAGAAGGTGGTGGCAGAGTTCCTCCTTTTCCCGCCATTAGCCAATACACATTCTTTATCCCGCCATGGGTCTATCTTTGGGCTGTGGGAAAGGCAAGTTCGATGTCAAACGCCTCCTTATCATTTTGCGTGAAAAGCTGAAAATAGGGAAGGTAGGCACTGCTGAGATTCGAACTCAGGATCTCCTGTTTACTAGACAGGCGCTTTAACCAACTAAGCCACAGCGCCACATGAGGAAGCCGCCGGGTGCCCGGGTTACAATACGGGCGCTTTAACCAACCAAGCCACAGTGCCACGGAAAGAAAGCGCTGGATCTCCTGTTTACTAGACAGGCGCTTGAAACGACCAAGCCACAGCGCCCTGCGAATAAACCGCCGCCGGGAAGCCTGCCAAACGGCATCTCTAATGGATGACTCCAATTTCTGCGCGCCTGTATTATTTGACGCAGCCCTTACAGCGTTTGCCTTTTTATCCCATCCTCGCCAGGAGGACCCATGTGGACAATAGAAGTCCCCCCTCCCCTTCCCTTCACGCCCCCCAAACATCCGCAGTGAGTTTCACGGGGTTGCCTTTGCAAAAGCTAAGAGACCTTCACTTCTATTCCATACTCGGCAGCAACATTTAATAATAGGAAGTCCCTGCGAGTCGTGACATTTAAGAAATCAAATCTTTTTGGGAAAGGCGCTGCTTGAAACCGCACGGACAAATTGGCAGAATGCCACAGCAGTTGGACGCATGTGGAGGGCTAGAGATTTGTGGTGGCGTGGCTGATTGAGCCAGCGCAGCATGCATCCAGATCTGTCTTGCTTTCACGGCATATTTAAGGAATAGACTGATTGAAGGAATGCCAGGGAAGTACAGACATGAGTAAGAACTATTGATGACTAGAGACATTTTGGCATTTAAACCCTTGGCGTGGGTTTATCTCTGGTAGACTTTCCACTAGAAAGACATTATATACCGTAGGAGGTGAGATAAGGCCCACTGGGCCAATGAACGACGCTACACGAGGTTGAGTGGAAACGCAGCCCAAGGCTCCTCAAAATTCTTTTGGGGATGTTGGGAATCGGCCGCCGCCAGGACGAGGTGGCCGAGTGGTTAAGGCGATGGACTGCTAATCCATTGTGCTCTGCATGCATGGGTTCGAATCCCATCCTCGTCGATTCTTTTTGACGTTTCCCACTTGGAAACTTGCTTTGCTGAGCCTCTTTTGTCTGCCAGCGGATGCCCAGAGCACGGACATTCGCAATCACCATTCAAGAAGGGCCGTTGGCAAACTCTGCAATGACGTCTGGATGGATGGTGTGGCCGATGAAGGGGGGCACTAGGAAGTCACCTCTCTTTTCATTTGTCTGGCTTGATGCCATCCTATATCCTCTGAAGAAGGTGGTGGCAGAGTTCCTCCTTTTCCCGCCATTAGCCAATACACATTCTTTATCCCGCCATGGGTCTATCTTTGGGCTGTGGGAAAGGCAAGTTCGATGTCAAACGCCTCCTTATCATTTTGCGTGAAAAGCTGAAAATAGGGAAGGTAGGCACTGCTGAGATTCGAACTCAGGATCTCCTGTTTACTAGATAGGCGCTTTAACCAACTAAGCCACAGCGCCACATGAGGAAGCCGCCGGATACCCGGGTTACAATACGGGCGCTTTAACCAACCAAGCCACAGTGCCACGGAAAGAAAGCGCTGGATCTCCTGTTTACTAGACAGGCGCTTGAAACGACCAAGCCACAGCGCCCTGCGAATAAACCGCCGCCGGGAAGCCTGCCAAACGGCATCTCTAATGGATGACTCCAATTTCTGCGCGCCTGTATTATTTGACGCAGCCCTTGCAGCGTTTGCCTTTTTATCCCATCCTCGCCAGGAGGACCCATGTGGACAATAGAAGTCCCCCCTCCCCTTCCCTTCACGCCCCCCAAACATCCGCAGTGAGTTTCACGGGGTTGCCTTTGCAAAAGCTAAGAGACCTTCACTTCTATTCCATACTCGGCAGCAACATTTAATAATAGGAAGTCCCTGCGAGTCGTGACATTTAAGAAATCAAATCTTTTTGGGAAAGGCGCTGCTTGAAACCGCACGGACAAATTGGCAGAATGCCACAGCAGTTGGACGCATGTGGAGGGCTAGAGATTTGTGGTGGCGTGGCTGATTGAGCCAGCGCAGCATGCATCCAGATCTGTCTTGCTTTCACGGCATATTTAAGGAATAGACTGATTGAAGGAATGCCAGGGAAGTACAGACATGAGTAAGAACTATTGATGACTAGAGACATTTTGGCATTTAAACCCTTGGCGTGGGTTTATCTCTGGTAGACTTTCCACTAGAAAGACATTATATACCGTAGGAGGTGAGATAAGGCCCACTGGGCCAATGAACGACGCTACACGAGGTTGAGTGGAAACGCAGCCCAAGGCTCCTCAAAATTCTTTTGGGGATGTCGGGAATCGGCCGCCGCCAGGACGAGGTGGCCGAGTGGTTAAGGCGATGGACTGCTAATCCATTGTGCTCTGCATGCATGGGTTCGAATCCCATCCTCGTCGATTCTTTCTGACGTTTCCCACTTGGTAACTTGCTTTGCTGAGCCTCTTTTGTCTGCCAGCGGATGCCCAGAGCACGGACATTCGCAATCACCATTCAAGAAGGGCCGTTGGCAAACTCTGCAATGACGTCTAGATGGATGGATGGTGTGGCCGATGAAGGGGGGCACTAGGAAGTCACCTCTCTTTTCATTTGTCTGGCTTGATGCCATCCTATATCCTCTAAAGAAGGTGGTGGCAGAGTTCCTCCTTTTCCCGCCATTAGCCAATACACATTCTTTATCCCGCCATGGGTCTATCTTTGGGCTGTGGGAAAGGCAAGTTCGATGTCAAACGCCTCCTTATCATTTTGCGTGAAAAGCTGAAAATAGGGAAGGTAGGCACTGCTGAGATTCGAACTCAGGATCTCCTGTTTACTAGATAGGCGCTTTAACCAACTAAGCCACAGCGCCACATGAGGAAGCCGCCGGGTGCCCGGGTTACAATACGGGCGCTTTAACCAACCAAGCCACAGTGCCACGGAAAGAAAGCGCTGGATCTCCTGTTTACTAGACAGGCGCTTGAAACGACCAAGCCACAGCGCCCTGCGAATAAACCGCCGCCGGGAAGCCTGCCAAACGGCATCTCTAATGGATGACTCCAATTTCTGCGCGCCTGTATTATTTGACGCAGCCCTTACAGCGTTTGCCTTTTTATCCCATCCTCGCCAGGAGGACCCATGTGGACAATAGAAGTCCCCCCTCCCCTTCCCTTCACGCCCCCCAAACATCCGCAGTGAGTTTCACGGGGTTGCCTTTGCAAAAGCTAAGAGACCTTCACTTCTATTCCATACTCGGCAGCAACATTTAATAATAGGAAGTCCCTGCGAGTCGTGACATTTAAGAAATCAAATCTTTTTCAGAAAAGCGCTGCTTGAAACCGCACGGACAAAATGGCAGAATGCCACAGCAGTTGGACGCATGTGGAGGGCTAGAGATTTGTGGTGGCGTGGCTGATTGAGCCAGCGCAGCATGCATCCAGATCTGTCTTGCTTTCACGGCATATTTAAGGAATAGACTGATTGAAGGAATGCCAGGGAAGTACAGACATGAGTAAGAACTATTGATGACTAGAGACATTTTGGCATTTAAACCCTTGGCGTGGGTTTATCTCTGGTAGACTTTCCACTAGAAAGACATTATATACCGTAGGAGGTGAGATAAGGCCCACTGGGCCAATGAACGACGCTACACGAGGTTGAGTGAAAACGCAGCCCAAGGCTCCTCAAAATTCTTTTGGGGATGTTGGGAATTGGCTGCCGCCAGGACGAGGTGGCCGAGTGGTTAAGGCGATGGACTGCTAATCCATTGTGCTCTGCATGCATGGGTTCGAATCCCATCCTCGTCGATTCTTTCTGACGTTTCCCACTTGGAAACTTGCTTTGCTGAGCCTCTTTTGTCTGCCAGCGGATGCCCAGAGCACGGACATTCGCAATCACCATTCAAGAAGGGCCGTTGGCAAACTCTGCAATGACGTCTGGATGGATGTTGTGGCCGATGAAGGGGGGCACTAGGAAGTCACCTCTCTTTTCATTTTTCTGGCTTGATGCCATCCTATATCCTCTAAAGAAGGTGGTGGCAGAGTTCCTCCTTTTCCCGCCATTAGCCAATACACATTCTTTATCCCGCCATGGGTCTATCTTTGGGCTGTGGGAAAGGCAAGTTCGATGTCAAACGCCTCCTTATCATTTTGCGTGAAAAGCTGAAAATAGGGAAGGTAGGCACTGCTGAGATTCGAACTCAGGATCTCCTGTTTACTAGACAGGCGCTTTAACCAACTAAGCCACAGCGCCACATGAGGAAGCCACCGGGTGCCCGGGTTACAATACGGGCGCTTTAACCAACCAAGCCACAGTGCCACGGAAAGAAAGCGCTGGATCTCCTGTTTACTAGACAGGCGCTTGAAACGACCAAGCCACAGCGCCCTGCGAATAAACCGCCGCCGGGAAGCCTGCCAAACGGCATCTCTAATGGATGACTCCAATTTCTGCGCGCCTGTATTATTTGACACAACCCTTACAGCGTTTGCCTTTTTATCCCATCCTCGCCAGGAGGACCCATGTGGACAATAGAAGTCCCCCCTCCCCTTCCCTTCACGCCCCCCAAACATCCGCAGTGAGTTTCACGGGGTTGCCTTTGCAAAAGCTAAGAGACCTTCACTTCTATTCCATACTCGGCAGCAACATTTAATAATAGGAAGTCCCTGCGAGTCGTGACATTTAAGAAATCAAATCTTTTTGGGAAAGGCGCTGCTTGAAACCGCACGGACAAATTGGCAGAATGCCACAGCAGTTGGACGCATGTGGAGGGCTAGAGATTTGTGGTGGCGTGGCTGATTGAGCCAGCGCAGCATGCATCGAGATCTGTCTTGCATTCACGGCATATTTAAGGAATAGACTGATTGAAGGAATGCCAGGGAAGTACAGACATGAGTAAGAACTATTGATGACTAGAGACATTTTGGCATTTAAACCCTTGGCGTGGGTTTATCTCTGGTAGACTTTCCACTAGAAAGACATTATATACCGTAGGAGGTGAGATAAGGCCCACTGGGCCAATGAACGACGCTACACGAGGTTGAGTGGAAACGCAGCCCAAGGCTCCTCAAAATTCTTTTGGGGATGTTGGGAATCGGCCGCCGCCAGGACGAGGTGGCCGAGTGGTTAAGGCGATGGACTGCTAATCCATTGTGCTCTGCATGCATGGGTTCGAATCCCATCCTCGTCGATTCTTTCTGACGTTTCCCACTTGGAAACTTGCTTTGCTGAGCCTCTTTTGTCTGCCAGCGGATGCCCAGAGCACGGACATTCGCAATCACCATTCAAGAAGGGCCGTTGGCAAACTCTGCAATGACGTCTAGATGGATGGATGGTGTGGCCGATGAAGGGGGGCACTAGGAAGTCACCTCTCTTTTCATTTGTCTGGCTTGATGCCATCCTATATCCTCTAAAGAAGGTGGTGGCAGAGTTCCTCCTTTTCCCGCCATTAGCCAATACACATTCTTTATCCCGCCATGGGTCTATCTTTGGGCTGTGGGAAAGGCAAGTTCGATGTCAAACGCCTCCTTATCATTTTGCGTGAAAAGCTGAAAATAGGGAAGGTAGGCACTGCTGAGATTCGAACTCAGGATCTCCTGTTTACTAGACAGGCGCTTTAACCAACTAAGCCACAGCGCCACATGAGGAAGCCGCCGGGTGCCCGGGTTACAATACGGGCGCTTTAACCAACCAAGCCACAGTGCCACGGAAAGAAAGCGCTGGATCTCCTGTTTACTAGACAGGCGCTTGAAACGACCAAGCCACAGCGCCCTGCGAATAAACCGCCGCCGGGAAGCCTGCCAAACGGCATCTCTAATGGATGACTCCAATTTCTGCGCGCCTGTATTATTTGACGCAGCCCTTACAGCGTTTGCCTTTTTATCCCATCCTCGCCAGGAGGACCCATGTGGACAATAGAAGTCCCCCCTCCCCTTCCCTTCACGCCCCCCAAACATCCGCAGTGAGTTTCACGGGGTTGCCTTTGCAAAAGCTAAGAGACCTTCACTTCTATTCCATACTCGGCAGCAACATTTAATAATAGGAAGTCCCTGCGAGTCGTGACATTTAAGAAATCAAATCTTTTTGGGAAAGGCGCTGCTTGAAACCGCACGGACAAATTGGCAGAATGCCACAGCAGTTGGACGCATGTGGAGGGCTAGAGATTTGTGGTGGCGTGGCTGATTGAGCCAGCGCAGCATGCATCCAGATCTGTCTTGCTTTCACGGCATATTTAAGGAATAGACTGATTGAAGGAATGCCAGGGAAGTACAGACATGAGTAAGAACTATTGATGACTAGAGACATTTTGGCATTTAAACCCTTGGCGTGGGTTTATCTCTGGTAGACTTTCCACTAGAAAGACATTATATACCGTAGGAGGTGAGATAAGGCCCACTGGGCCAATGAACGACGCTACACGAGGTTGAGTGGAAACGCAGCCCAAGGCTCCTCAAAATTCTTTTGGGGATGTTGGGAATCGGCCGCCGCCAGGACGAGGTGGCCGAGTGGTTAAGGCGATGGACTGCTAATCCATTGTGCTCTGCATGCATGGGTTCGAATCCCATCCTCGTCGATTCTTTTTGACGTTTCCCACTTGGAAACTTGCTTTGCTGAGCCTCTTTTGTCTGCCAGCGGATGCCCAGAGCACGGACATTCGCAATCACCATTCAAGAAGGGCCGTTGGCAAACTCTGCAATGACGTCTGGATGGATGGTGTGGCCGATGAAGGGGGGCACTAGGAAGTCACCTCTCTTTTCATTTGTCTGGCTTGATGCCATCCTATATCCTCTGAAGAAGGTGGTGGCAGAGTTCCTCCTTTTCCCGCCATTAGCCAATACACATTCTTTATCCCGCCATGGGTCTATCTTTGGGCTGTGGGAAAGGCAAGTTCGATGTCAAACGCCTCCTTATCATTTTGCGTGAAAAGCTGAAAATAGGGAAGGTAGGCACTGCTGAGATTCGAACTCAGGATCTCCTGTTTACTAGATAGGCGCTTTAACCAACTAAGCCACAGCGCCACATGAGGAAGCCGCCGGATACCCGGGTTACAATACGGGCGCTTTAACCAACCAAGCCACAGTGCCACGGAAAGAAAGCGCTGGATCTCCTGTTTACTAGACAGGCGCTTGAAACGACCAAGCCACAGCGCCCTGCGAATAAACCGCCGCCGGGAAGCCTGCCAAACGGCATCTCTAATGGATGACTCCAATTTCTGCGCGCCTGTATTATTTGACGCAGCCCTTGCAGCGTTTGCCTTTTTATCCCATCCTCGCCAGGAGGACCCATGTGGACAATAGAAGTCCCCCCTCCCCTTCCCTTCACGCCCCCCAAACATCCGCAGTGAGTTTCACGGGGTTGCCTTTGCAATAGCTAAGAGACCTTCACTTCTATTCCATACTCGGCAGCAACATTTAATAATAGGAAGTCCCTGCGAGTCGTGACATTTAAGAAATCAAATCTTTTTGGGAAAGGCGCTGCTTGAAACCGCACGGACAAATTGGCAGAATGCCACAGCAGTTGGACGCATGTGGAGGGCTAGAGATTTGTGGTGGCGTGGCTGATTGAGCCAGCGCAGCATGCATCCAGATCTGTCTTGCTTTCACGGCATATTTAAGGAATAGACTGATTGAAGGAATGCCAGGGAAGTACAGACATGAGTAAGAACTATTGATGACTAGAGACATTTTGGCATTTAAACCCTTGGCGTGGGTTTATCTCTGGTAGACTTTCCACTAGAAAGACATTATATACCGTAGGAGGTGAGATAAGGCCCACTGGGCCAATGAACGACGCTACACGAGGTTGAGTGGAAACGCAGCCCAAGGCTCCTCAAAATTCTTTTGGGGATGTTGGGAATCGGCCGCCGCCAGGACGAGGTGGCCGAGTGGTTAAGGCGATGGACTGCTAATCCATTGTGCTCTGCATGCATGGGTTCGAATCCCATCCTCGTCGATTCTTTCTGACGTTTCCCACTTGGAAACTTGCTTTGCTGAGCCTCTTTTGTCTGCCAGCGGATGCCCAGAGCACGGACATTCGCAATCACCATTCAAGAAGGGCCGTTGGCAAACTCTGCAATGACGTCTGGATGGATGGTGTGGCCGATGAAGGGGGGCACTAGGAAGTCACCTCTCTTTTCATTTGTCTGGCTTGATGCCTTCCTATATCCTCTAAAGAAGGTGGTGGCAGAGTTCCTCCTTTTCCCGCCATTAGCCAATACACATTCTTTATCCCGCCATGGGTCTATCTTTGGGCTGTGGGAAAGGCAAGTTCGATGTCAAACGCCTCCTTATCATTTTGCGTGAAAAGCTGAAAATAGGGAAGGTAGGCACTGCTGAGATTCGAACTCAGGATCTCCTGTTTACTAGACAGGCGCTTTAACCAACTAAGCCACAGCGCCACATGAGGAAGCCGCCGGGTGCCCGGGTTACAATACGGGCGCTTTAACCAACCAAGCCACAGTGCCACGGAAAGAAAGCGCTGGATCTCCTGTTTACTAGACAGGCGCTTGAAACGACCAAGCCACAGCGCCCTGCGAATAAACCGCCGCCGGGAAGCCTGCCAAACGGCATCTCTAATGGATGACTCCAATTTCTGCGCGCCTGTATTATTTGACGCAGCCCTTACAGCGTTTGCCTTTTTATCCCATCCTCGCCAGGAGGACCCATGTGGACAATAGAAGTCCCCCCTCCCCTTCCCTTCACGCCCCCCAAACATCCGCAGTGAGTTTCACGGGGTTGCCTTTGCAAAAGCTAAGAGACCTTCACTTCTATTCCATACTCGGCAGCAACATTTAATAATAGGAAGTCCCTGCGAGTCGTGACATTTAAGAAATCAAATCTTTTTCAGAAAAGCGCTGCTTGAAACCGCACGGACAAAATGGCAGAATGCCACAGCAGTTGGACGCATGTGGAGGGCTAGAGATTTGTGGTGGCGTGGCTGATTGAGCCAGCGCAGCATGCATCCAGATCTGTCTTGCTTTCACGGCATATTTAAGGAATAGACTGATTGAAGGAATGCCAGGGAAGTACAGACATGAGTAAGAACTATTGATGACTAGAGACATTTTGGCATTTAAACCCTTGGCGTGGGTTTATCTCTGGTAGACTTTCCACTAGAAAGACATTATATACCGTAGGAGGTGAGATAAGGCCCACTGGGCCAATGAACGACGCTACACGAGGTTGAGTGGAAACGCAGCCCAAGGCTCCTCAAAATTCTTTTGGGGATGTTGGGAATCGGCCGCCGCCAGGACGAGGTGGCCGAGTGGTTAAGGCGATGGACTGCTAATCCATTGTGCTCTGCATGCATGGGTTCGAATCCCATCCTCGTCGATTCTTTCTGACGTTTCCCACTTGGAAACTTGCTTTGCTGAGCCTCTTTTGTCTGCCAGCGGATGCCCAGAGCACGGACATTCGCAATCACCATTCAAGAAGGGCCGTTGGCAAACTCTGCAATGACGTCTAGATGGATGGATGGTGTGGCCGATGAAGGGGGGCACTAGGAAGTCACCTCTCTTTTCATTTGTCTGGCTTAATGCCATCCTATATCCTCTAAAGAAGGTGGTGGCAGAGTTCCTCCTTTTCCCGCCATTAGCCAATACACATTCTTTATCCCGCCATGGGTCTATCTTTGGGCTGTGGGAAAGGCAAGTTCGATGTCAAACGCCTCCTTATCATTTTGCGTGAAATGTGAAAATAGGGAAGGTAGGCACTGCTGAGATTCGAACTCAGGATCTCCTGTTTACTAGACAGGCGCTTTAACCAACTAAGCCACAGCGCCACATGAGGAAGCCGCCGGGTGCCCGGGTTACAATACGGGCGCTTTAACCAACCAAGCCACAGTGCCACGGAAAGAAAGCGCTGGATCTCCTGTTTACTAGACAGGCGCTTGAAACGACCAAGCCACAGCGCCCTGCGAATAAACCGCCGCCGGGAAGCCTGCCAAACGGCATCTCTAATGGATGACTCCAATTTCTGCGCGCCTGTATTATTTGACGCAGCCCTTACAGCGTTTGCCTTTTTATCCCATCCTCGCCAGGAGGACCCATGTGGACAATAGAAGTCCCCCCTCCCCTTCCCTTCACGCCCCCCAAACATCCGCAGTGAGTTTCACGGGGTTGCCTTTGCAAAAGCTAAGAGACCTTCACTTCTATTCCATACTCGGCAGCAACATTTAATAATAGGAAGTCCCTGCGAGTCGTGACATTTAAGAAATCAAATCTTTTTCAGAAAAGCGCTGCTTGAAACCGCACGGACAAAATGGCAGAATGCCACAGCAGTTGGACGCATGTGGAGGGCTAGAGATTTGTGGTGGCGTGGCTGATTGAGCCAGCGCAGCATGCATCCAGATCTGTCTTGCTTTCACGGCATATTTAAGGAATAGACTGATTGAAGGAATGCCAGGGAAGTACAGACATGAGTAAGAACTATTGATGACTAGAGACATTTTGGCATTTAAACCCTTGGCGTGGGTTTATCTCTGGTAGACTTTCCACTAGAAAGACATTATATACCGTAGGAGGTGAGATAAGGCCCACTGGGCCAATGAACGACGCTACACGAGGTTGAGTGAAAACGCAGCCCAAGGCTCCTCAAAATTCTTTTGGGGATGTTGGGAATTGGCTGCCGCCAGGACGAGGTGGCCGAGTGGTTAAGGCGATGGACTGCTAATCCATTGTGCTCTGCATGCATGGGTTCGAATCCCATCCTCGTCGATTCTTTCTGACGTTTCCCACTTGGAAACTTGCTTTGCTGAGCCTCTTTTGTCTGCCAGCGGATGCCCAGAGCACGGACATTCGCAATCACCATTCAAGAAGGGCCGTTGGCAAACTCTGCAATGACGTCTGGATGGATGTTGTGGCCGATGAAGGGGGGCACTAGGAAGTCACCTCTCTTTTCATTTTTCTGGCTTGATGCCATCCTATATCCTCTAAAGAAGGTGGTGGCAGAGTTCCTCCTTTTCCCGCCATTAGCCAATACACATTCTTTATCCCGCCATGGGTCTATCTTTGGGCTGTGGGAAAGGCAAGTTCGATGTCAAACGCCTCCTTATCATTTTGCGTGAAAAGCTGAAAATAGGGAAGGTAGGCACTGCTGAGATTCGAACTCAGGATCTCCTGTTTACTAGACAGGCGCTTTAACCAACTAAGCCACAGCGCCACATGAGGAAGCCACCGGGTGCCCGGGTTACAATACGGGCGCTTTAACCAACCAAGCCACAGTGCCACGGAAAGAAAGCGCTGGATCTCCTGTTTACTAGACAGGCGCTTGAAACGACCAAGCCACAGCGCCCTGCGAATAAACCGCCGCCGGGAAGCCTGCCAAACGGCATCTCTAATGGATGACTCCAATTTCTGCGCGCCTGTATTATTTGACACAGCCCTTACAGCGTTTGCCTTTTTATCCCATCCTCGCCAGGAGGACCCATGTGGACAATAGAAGTCCCCCCTCCCCTTCCCTTCACGCCCCCCAAACATCCGCAGTGAGTTTCACGGGGTTGCCTTTGCAAAAGCTAAGAGACCTTCACTTCTATTCCATACTCGGCAGCAACATTTAATAATAGGAAGTCCCTGCGAGTCGTGACATTTAAGAAATCAAATCTTTTTGGGAAAGGCGCTGCTTGAAACCGCACGGATAAATTGGCAGAATGCCACAGCAGTTGGACGCATGTGGAGGGCTAGAGATTTGTGGTGGCGTGGCTGATTGAGCCAGCGCAGCATGCATCCAGATCTGTCTTGCTTTCACGGCATATTTAAGGAATAGACTGATTGAAGGAATGCCAGGGAAGTACAGACATGAGTAAGAACTATTGATGACTAGAGACATTTTGGCATTTAAACCCTTGGCGTGGGTTTATCTCTGGTAGACTTTCCACTAGAAAGACATTATATACCGTAGGAGGTGAGATAAGGCCCACTGGGCCAATGAACGACGCTACACGAGGTTGAGTGGAAACGCAGCCCAAGGCTCCTCAAAATTCTTTTGGGGATGTTGGGAATCGGCCGCCGCCAGGACGAGGTGGCCGAGTGGTTAAGGCGATGGACTGCTAATCCATTGTGCTCTGCATGCATGGGTTCGAATCCCTTCCTCGTCGATTCTTTCTGACGTTTCCCACTTGGAAACTTGCTTTGCTGAGCCTCTTTTGTCTGCCAGCGGATGCCCAGAGCACGGACATTCGCAATCACCATTCAGGAAGGGCCGTTGGCAAACTCTGCAATGACGTCTAGATGGATGGATGGTGTGGCCGATGAAGGGGGGCACTAGGAAGTCACCTCTCTTTTCATTTGTCTGGCTTAATGCCATCCTATATCCTCTAAAGAAGGTGGTGGCAGAGTTCCTCCTTTTCCCGCCATTAGCCAATACACATTCTTTATCCCGCCATGGGTCTATCTTTGGGCTGTGGGAAAGGCAAGTTCGATGTCAAACGCCTCCTTATCATTTTGCGTGAAAAGCTGAAAATAGGGAAGGTAGGCACTGCTGAGATTCGAACTCAGGATCTCCTGTTTACTAGACAGGCGCTTTAACCAACTAAGCCACAGCGCCACATGAGGAAGCCGCCGGGTGCCCGGGTTACAATACGGGCGCTTTAACCAACCAAGCCACAGTGCCACGGAAAGAAAGCGCTGGATCTCCTGTTTACTAGACAGGCGCTTGAAACGACCAAGCCACAGCGCCCTGCGAATAAACCGCCGCCGGGAAGCCTGCCAAACGGCATCTCTAATGGATGACTCCAATTTCTGCGCGCCTGTATTATTTGACGCAGCCCTTACAGCGTTTGCCTTTTTATCCCATCCTCGCCAGGAGGACCCATGTGGACAATAGAAGTCCCCCCTCCCCTTCCCTTCACGCCCCCCAAACATCCGCAGTGAGTTTCACGGGGTTGCCTTTGCAAAAGCTAAGAGACCTTCACTTCTATTCCATACTCGGCAGCAACATTTAATAATAGGAAGTCCCTGCGAGTCGTGACATTTAAGAAATCAAATCTTTTTGGGAAAGGCGCTGCTTGAAACCGCACGGACAAATTGGCAGAATGCCACAGCAGTTGGACGCATGTGGAGGGCTAGAGATTTGTGGTGGCGTGGCTGATTGAGCCAGCGCAGCATGCATCCAGATCTGTCTTGCTTTCACGGCATATTTAAGGAATAGACTGATTGAAGGAATGCCAGGGAAGTACAGACATGAGTAAGAACTATTGATGACTAGAGACATTTTGGCATTTAAACCCTTGGCGTGGGTTTATCTCTGGTAGACTTTCCACTAGAAAGACATTATATACCGTAGGAGGTGAGATAAGGCCCACTGGGCCAATGAACGACGCTACACGAGGTTGAGTGGAAACGCAGCCCAAGGCTCCTCAAAATTCTTTTGGGGATGTTGGGAATCGGCCGCCGCCAGGACGAGGTGGCCGAGTGGTTAAGGCGATGGACTGCTAATCCATTGTGCTCTGCATGCATGGGTTCGAATCCCATCCTCGTCGATTCTTTCTGACGTTTCCCACTTGGAAACTTGCTTTGCTGAGCCTCTTTTGTCTGCCAGCGGATGCCCAGAGCACGGACATTCGCAATCACCATTCAAGAAGGGCCGTTGGCAAACTCTGCAATGACGTCTGGATGGATGGTGTGGCCGATGAAGGGGGGCACTAGGAAGTCACCTCTCTTTTCATTTGTCTGGCTTGATGCCATCCTATATCCTCTAAAGAAGGTGGTGGCAGAGTTCCTCCTTTTCCCGCCATTAGCCAATACACATTCTTTATCCCGCCATGGGTCTATCTTTGGGCTGTGGGAAAGGCAAGTTCGATGTCAAACGCCTCCTTATCATTTTGCGTGAAAAGCTGAAAATAGGGAAGGTAGGCACTGCTGAGATTCGAACTCAGGATCTCCTGTTTACTAGACAGGCGCTTTAACCAACTAATCCACAGCGCCACATGAGGAAGCCGCCGGGTGCCCGGGTTACAATACGGGCGCTTTAACCAACCAAGCCACAGTGCCACGGAAAGAAAGCGCTGGATCTCCTGTTTACTAGACAGGCGCTTGAAACGACCAAGCCACAGCGCCCTGCGAATAAACCGCCGCCGGAAAGCCTGCCAAACGGCATCTCTAATGGATGACTCCAATTTCTGCGCGCCTGTATTATTTGACGCAGCCCTTACAGCGTTTGCCTTTTTATCCCATCCTCGCCAGGAGGACCCATGTGGACAATAGAAGTCCCCCCTCCCCTTCCCTTCACGCCCCCCAAACATCCGCAGTGAGTTTCACGGGGTTGCCTTTGCAAAAGCTAAGAGACCTTCACTTCTATTCCATACTCGGCAGCAACATTTAATAATAGGAAGTCCCTGCGAGTCGTGACGTTTAAGAAATCAAATCTTTTTGAGAAAGGCGCTGCTTGAAACCGCACGGACAAATTGGCAGAATGCCACAGCAGTTAGACGCATGTGGAGGGCTAGAGATTTGTGGTGGCGTGGCTGATTGAGCCAGCGCAGCATGCATCCAGATCTGTCTTGCTTTCACGGCATATTTAAGGAATAGACTGATTGAAGGAATGCCAGGGAAGTACAGACATGAGTAAGAACTATTGATGACTAGAGACATTTTGGCATTTAAACCCTTGGCGTGGGTTTATCTCTGGTAGAATTTCCACTAGAAAGACATTATATACCGTAGGAGGTGAGATAAGGCCCACTGGGCCAATGAACGACGCTACACGAGGTTGAGTGGAAACGCAGCCCAAGGCTCCTCAAAATTCTTTTGGGGATGTTGGGAATCGGCCGCCGCCAGGACGAGGTGGCCGAGTGGTTAAGGCGATGGACTGCTAATCCATTGTGCTCTGCATGCATGGGTTCGAATCCCATCCTCGTCGATTCTTTCTGACGTTTCCCACTTGGTAACTTGCTTTGCTGAGCCTCTTTTGTCTGCCAGCGGATGCCCAGAGCACGGACATTCGCAATCACCATTCAAGAAGGGCCGTTGGCAAACTCTGCAATGACGTCTAGATGGATGGATGGTGTGGCCGATGAAGGGGGGCACTAGGAAGTCACCTCTCTTTTCATTTGTCTGGCTTGATGCCATCCTATATCCTCTAAAGAAGGTGGTGGCAGAGTTCCTCCTTTTCCCGCCATTAGCCAATACACATTCTTTATCCCGCCATGGGTCTATCTTTGGGCTGTGGGAAAGGCAAGTTCGATGTCAAACGCCTCCTTATCATTTTGCGTGAAAAGCTGAAAATAGGGAAGGTAGGCACTGCTGAGATTCGAACTCAGGATCTCCTGTTTACTAGATAGGCGCTTTAACCAACTAAGCCACAGCGCCACATGAGGAAGCCGCCGGGTGCCCGGGTTACAATACGGGCGCTTTAACCAACCAAGCCACAGTGCCACGGAAAGAAAGCGCTGGATCTCCTGTTTACTAGACAGGCGCTTGAAACGACCAAGCCACAGCGCCCTGCGAATAAACCGCCGCCGGGAAGCCTGCCAAACGGCATCTCTAATGGATGACTCCAATTTCTGCGCGCCTGTATTATTTGACG
Organism: Leptodactylus fuscus; assembly: GCF_031893055.1. NCBI lineage: Eukaryota > Metazoa > Chordata > Amphibia > Anura > Leptodactylidae > Leptodactylus > Leptodactylus fuscus. The sequence continues at coordinate 29,131,038 of NC_134271.1, forward strand.
CAGCCCTTACAGCGTTTGCCTTTTTATCCCATCCTCGCCAGGAGGACCCATGTGGACAATAGAAGTCCCCCCTCCCCTTCCCTTCACGCCCCCCAAACATCCGCAGTGAGTTTCACGGGGTTGCCTTTGCAAAAGCTAAGAGACCTTCACTTCTATTCCATACTCGGCAGCAACATTTAATAATAGGAAGTCCCTGCGAGTCGTGACATTTAAGAAATCAAATCTTTTTGGGAAAGGCGCTGCTTGAAACCGCACGGACAAATTGGCAGAATGCCACAGCAGTTGGACGCATGTGGAGGGCTAGAGATTTGTGGTGGCGTGGCTGATTGAGCCAGCGCAGCATGCATCCAGATCTGTCTTGCATTCACGGCATATTTAAGGAATAGACTGATTGAAGGAATGCCAGGGAAGTACAGACATGAGTAAGAACTATTGATGACTAGAGACATTTTGGCATTTAAACCCTTGGCGTGGGTTTATCTCTGGTAGACTTTCCACTAGAAAGACATTATATACCGTAGGAGGTGAGATAAGGCCCACTGGGCCAATGAACGACGCTACACGAGGTTGAGTGAAAACGCAGCCCAAGGCTCCTCAAAATTCTTTTGGGGATGTTGGGAATTGGCTGCCGCCAGGACGAGGTGGCCGAGTGGTTAAGGCGATGGACTGCTAATCCATTGTGCTCTGAATGCATGGGTTCGAATCCCATCCTCGTCGATTCTTTCTGACGTTTCCCACTTGGAAACTTGCTTTGCTGAGCCTCTTTTGTCTGCCAGCGGATGCCCAGAGCACGGACATTCGCAATCACCATTCAAGAAGGGCCGTTGGCAAACTCTGCAATGACGTCTGGATGGATGTTGTGGCCGATGAAGGGGGGCACTAGGAAGTCACCTCTCTTTTCATTTTTCTGGCTTGATGCCATCCTATATCCTCTAAAGAAGGTGGTGGCAGAGTTCCTCCTTTTCCCGCCATTAGCCAATACACATTCTTTATCCCGCCATGGGTCTATCTTTGGGCTGTGGGAAAGGCAAGTTCGATGTCAAACGCCTCCTTATCATTTTGCGTGAAAAGCTGAAAATAGGGAAGGTAGGCACTGCTGAGATTCGAACTCAGGATCTCCTGTTTACTAGACAGGCGCTTTAACCAACTAAGCCACAGCGCCACATGAGGAAGCCACCGGGTGCCCGGGTTACAATACGGGCGCTTTAACCAACCAAGCCACAGTGCCACGGAAAGAAAGCGCTGGATCTCCTGTTTACTAGACAGGCGCTTGAAACGACCAAGCCACAGCGCCCTGCGAATAAACCGCCGCCGGGAAGCCTGCCAAACGGCATCTCTAATGGATGACTCCAATTTCTGCGCGCCTGTATTATTTGACACAGCCCTTACAGCGTTTGCCTTTTTATCCCATCCTCGCCAGGAGGACCCATGTGGACAATAGAAGTCCCCCCTCCCCTTCCCTTCACGCCCCCCAAACATCCGCAGTGAGTTTCACGGGGTTGCCTTTGCAAAAGCTAAGAGACCTTCACTTCTATTCCATACTCGGCAGCAACATTTAATAATAGGAAGTCCCTGCGAGTCGTGACATTTAAGAAATCAAATCTTTTTGGGAAAGGCGCTGCTTGAAACCGCACGGACAAATTGGCAGAATGCCACAGCAGTTGGACGCATGTGGAGGGCTAGAGATTTGTGGTGGCGTGGCTGATTGAGCCAGCGCAGCATGCATCCAGATCTGTCTTGCTTTCACGGCATATTTAAGGAATAGACTGATTGAAGGAATGCCAGGGAAGTACAGACATGAGTAAGAACTATTGATGACTAGAGACATTTTGGCATTTAAACCCTTGGCGTGGGTTTATCTCTGGTAGACTTTCCACTAGAAAGACATTATATACCGTAGGAGGTGAGATAAGGCCCACTGGGCCAATGAACGACGCTACACGAGGTTGAGTGGAAACGCAGCCCAAGGCTCCTCAAAATTCTTTTGGGGATGTTGGGAATCGGCCGCCGCCAGGACGAGGTGGCCGAGTGGTTAAGGCGATGGACTGCTAATCCATTGTGCTCTGCATGCATGGGTTCGAATCCCATCCTCGTCGATTCTTTCTGACGTTTCCCACTTGGAAACTTGCTTTGCTGAGCCTCTTTTGTCTGCCAGCGGATGCCCAGAGCACGGACATTCGCAATCACCATTCAAGAAGGGCCGTTGGCAAACTCTGCAATGACGTCTGGATGGATGGTGTGGCCGATGAAGGGGGGCACTAGGAAGTCACCTCTCTTTTCATTTGTCTGGCTTGATGCCATCCTATATCCTCTAAAGAAGGTGGTGGCAGAGTTCCTCCTTTTCCCGCCATTAGCCAATACACATTCTTTATCCCGCCATGGGTCTATCTTTGGGCTGTGGGAAAGGCAAGTTCGATGTCAAACGCCTCCTTATCATTTTGCGTGAAAAGCTGAAAATAGGGAAGGTAGGCACTGCTGAGATTCGAACTCAGGATCTCCTGTTTACTAGACAGGCGCTTTAACCAACTAAGCCACAGCGCCACATGAGGAAGCCGCCGGGTGCCCGGGTTACAATACGGGCGCTTTAACCAACCAAGCCACAGTGCCACGGAAAGAAAGCGCTGGATCTCCTGTTTACTAGACAGGCGCTTGAAACGACCAAGCCACAGCGCCCTGCGAATAAACCGCCGCCGGAAAGCCTGCCAAACGGCATCTCTAATGGATGACTCCAATTTCTGCGCGCCTGTATTATTTGACGCAGCCCTTACAGCGTTTGCCTTTTTATCCCATCCTCGCCAGGAGGACCCATGTGGACAATAGAAGTCCCCCCTCCCCTTCCCTTCACGCCCCCCAAACATCCGCAGTGAGTTTCACGGGGTTGCCTTTGCAAAAGCTAAGAGACCTTCACTTCTATTCCATACTCGGCAGCAACATTTAATAATAGGAAGTCCCTGCGAGTCGTGACATTTAAGAAATCAAATCTTTTTGAGAAAGGCGCTGCTTGAAACCGCACGGACAAATTGGCAGAATGCCACAGCAGTTAGACGCATGTGGAGGGCTAGAGATTTGTGGTGGCGTGGCTGATTGAGCCAGCGCAGCATGCATCCAGATCTGTCTTGCTTTCACGGCATATTTAAGGAATAGACTGATTGAAGGAATGCCAGGGAAGTACAGACATGAGTAAGAACTATTGATGACTAGAGACATTTTGGCATTTAAACCCTTGGCGTGGGTTTATCTCTGGTAGAATTTCCACTAGAAAGACATTATATACCGTAGGAGGTGAGATAAGGCCCACTGGGCCAATGAACGACGCTACACGAGGTTGAGTGGAAACGCAGCCCAAGGCTCCTCAAAATTCTTTTGGGGATGTTGGGAATCGGCCGCCGCCAGGACGAGGTGACCGAGTGGTTAAGGCGATGGACTGCTAATCCATTGTGCTCTGCATGCATGGGTTCGAATCCCATCCTCGTCGATTCTTTCTGACGTTTCCCACTTGGTAACTTGCTTTGCTGAGCCTCTTTTGTCTGCCAGCGGATGCCCAGAGCACGGACATTCGCAATCACCATTCAAGAAGGGCCGTTGGCAAACTCTGCAATGACGTCTAGATGGATGGATGGTGTGGCCGATGAAGGGGGGCACTAGGAAGTCACCTCTCTTTTCATTTGTCTGGCTTGATGCCATCCTATATCCTCTAAAGAAGGTGGTGGCAGAGTTCCTCCTTTTCCCGCCATTAGCCAATACACATTCTTTATCCCGCCATGGGTCTATCTTTGGGCTGTGGGAAAGGCAAGTTCGATGTCAAACGCCTCCTTATCATTTTGCGTGAAAAGCTGAAAATAGGGAAGGTAGGCACTGCTGAGATTCGAACTCAGGATCTCCTGTTTACTAGATAGGCGCTTTAACCAACTAAGCCACAGCGCCACATGAGGAAGCCGCCGGGTGCCCGGGTTACAATACGGGCGCTTTAACCAACCAAGCCACAGTGCCACGGAAAGAAAGCGCTGGATCTCCTGTTTACTAGACAGGCGCTTGAAACGACCAAGCCACAGCGCCCTGCGAATAAACCGCCGCCGGGAAGCCTGCCAAACGGCATCTCTAATGGATGACTCCAATTTCTGCGCGCCTGTATTATTTGACGCAGCCCTTACAGCGTTTGCCTTTTTATCCCATCCTCGCCAGGAGGACCCATGTGGACAATAGAAGTCCCCCCTCCCCTTCCCTTCACGCCCCCCAAACATCCGCAGTGAGTTTCACGGGGTTGCCTTTGCAAAAGCTAAGAGACCTTCACTTCTATTCCATACTCGGCAGCAACATTTAATAATAGGAAGTCCCTGCGAGTCGTGACATTTAAGAAATCAAATCTTTTTGGGAAAGGCGCTGCTTGAAACCGCACGGACAAATTGGCAGAATGCCACAGCAGTTGGACGCATGTGGAGGGCTAGAGATTTGTGGTGGCGTGGCTGATTGAGCCAGCGCAGCATGCATCCAGATCTGTCTTGCATTCACGGCATATTTAAGGAATAGACTGATTGAAGGAATGCCAGGGAAGTACAGACATGAGTAAGAACTATTGATGACTAGAGACATTTTGGCATTTAAACCCTTGGCGTGGGTTTATCTCTGGTAGACTTTCCACTAGAAAGACATTATATACCGTAGGAGGTGAGATAAGGCCCACTGGGCCAATGAACGACGCTACACGAGGTTGAGTGGAAACGCAGCCCAAGGCTCCTCAAAATTCTTTTGGGGATGTTGGGAATCGGCCGCCGCCAGGACGAGGTGGCCGAGTGGTTAAGGCGATGGACTGCTAATCCATTGTGCTCTGCATGCATGGGTTCGAATCCCATCCTCGTCGATTCTTTCTGACGTTTCCCACTTGGAAACTTGCTTTGCTGAGCCTCTTTTGTCTGCCAGCGGATGCCCAGAGCACGGACATTCGCAATCACCATTCAAGAAGGGCCGTTGGCAAACTCTGCAATGACGTCTGGATGGATGGTGTGGCCGATGAAGGGGGGCACTAGGAAGTCACCTCTCTTTTCATTTGTCTGGCTTGATGCCATCCTATATCCTCTAAAGAAGGTGGTGGCAGAGTTCCTCCTTTTCCCGCCATTAGCCAATACACATTCTTTATCCCGCCATGGGTCTATCTTTGGGCTGTGGGAAAGGCAAGTTCGATGTCAAACGCCTCCTTATCATTTTGCGTGAAAAGCTGAAAATAGGGAAGGTAGGCACTGCTGAGATTCGAACTCAGGATCTCCTGTTTACTAGACAGGCGCTTTAACCAACTAAGCCACAGCGCCACATGAGGAAGCCGCCGGGTGCCCGGGTTACAATACGGGCGCTTTAACCAACCAAGCCACAGTGCCACGGAAAGAAAGCGCTGGATCTCCTGTTTACTAGACAGGCGCTTGAAACGACCAAGCCACAGCGCCCTGCGAATAAACCGCCGCCGGAAAGCCTGCCAAACGGCATCTCTAATGGATGACTCCAATTTCTGCGCGCCTGTATTATTTGACGCAGCCCTTACAGCGTTTGCCTTTTTATCCCATCCTCGCCAGGAGGACCCATGTGGACAATAGAAGTCCCCCCTCCCCTTCCCTTCACGCCCCCCAAACATCCGCAGTGAGTTTCACGGGGTTGCCTTTGCAAAAGCTAAGAGACCTTCACTTCTATTCCATACTCGGCAGCAACATTTAATAATAGGAAGTCCCTGCGAGTCGTGACATTTAAGAAATCAAATCTTTTTGAGAAAGGCGCTGCTTGAAACCGCACGGACAAATTGGCAGAATGCCACAGCAGTTAGACGCATGTGGAGGGCTAGAGATTTGTGGTGGCGTGGCTGATTGAGCCAGCGCAGCATGCATCCAGATCTGTCTTGCTTTCACGGCATATTTAAGGAATAGACTGATTGAAGGAATGCCAGGGAAGTACAGACATGAGTAAGAACTATTGATGACTAGAGACATTTTGGCATTTAAACCCTTGGCGTGGGTTTATCTCTGGTAGAATTTCCACTAGAAAGACATTATATACCGTAGGAGGTGAGATAAGGCCCACTGGGCCAATGAACGACGCTACACGAGGTTGAGTGGAAACGCAGCCCAAGGCTCCTCAAAATTCTTTTGGGGATGTTGGGAATCGGCCGCCGCCAGGACGAGGTGGCCGAGTGGTTAAGGCGATGGACTGCTAATCCATTGTGCTCTGCATGCATGGGTTCGAATCCCATCCTCGTCGATTCTTTCTGACGTTTCCCACTTGGTAACTTGCTTTGCTGAGCCTCTTTTGTCTGCCAGCGGATGCCCAGAGCACGGACATTCGCAATCACCATTCAAGAAGGGCCGTTGGCAAACTCTGCAATGACGTCTAGATGGATGGATGGTGTGGCCGATGAAGGGGGGCACTAGGAAGTCACCTCTCTTTTCATTTGTCTGGCTTGATGCCATCCTATATCCTCTAAAGAAGGTGGTGGCAGAGTTCCTCCTTTTCCCGCCATTAGCCAATACACATTCTTTATCCCGCCATGGGTCTATCTTTGGGCTGTGGGAAAGGCAAGTTCGATGTCAAACGCCTCCTTATCATTTTGCGTGAAAAGCTGAAAATAGGGAAGGTAGGCACTGCTGAGATTCGAACTCAGGATCTCCTGTTTACTAGATAGGCGCTTTAACCAACTAAGCCACAGCGCCACATGAGGAAGCCGCCGGGTGCCCGGGTTACAATACGGGCGCTTTAACCAACCAAGCCACAGTGCCACGGAAAGAAAGCGCTGGATCTCCTGTTTACTAGACAGGCGCTTGAAACGACCAAGCCACAGCGCCCTGCGAATAAACCGCCGCCGGGAAGCCTGCCAAACGGCATCTCTAATGGATGACTCCAATTTCTGCGCGCCTGTATTATTTGACGCAGCCCTTACAGCGTTTGCCTTTTTATCCCATCCTCGCCAGGAGGACCCATGTGGACAATAGAAGTCCCCCCTCCCCTTCCCTTCACGCCCCCCAAACATCCGCAGTGAGTTTCACGGGGTTGCCTTTGCAAAAGCTAAGAGACCTTCACTTCTATTCCATACTCGGCAGCAACATTTAATAATAGGAAGTCCCTGCGAGTCGTGACATTTAAGAAATCAAATCTTTTTGGGAAAGGCGCTGCTTGAAACCGCACGGACAAATTGGCAGAATGCCACAGCAGTTGGACGCATGTGGAGGGCTAGAGATTTGTGGTGGCGTGGCTGATTGAGCCAGCGCAGCATGCATCCAGATCTGTCTTGCTTTCACGGCATATTTAAGGAATAGACTGATTGAAGGAATGCCAGGGAAGTACAGACATGAGTAAGAACTATTGATGACTAGAGACATTTTGGCATTTAAACCCTTGGCGTGGGTTTATCTCTGGTAGACTTTCCACTAGAAAGACATTATATACCGTAGGAGGTGAGATAAGGCCCACTGGGCCAATGAACGACGCTACACGAGGTTGAGTGGAAACGCAGCCCAAGGCTCCTCAAAATTCTTTTGGGGATGTTGGGAATCGGCCGCCGCCAGGACGAGGTGGCCGAGTGGTTAAGGCGATGGACTGCTAATCCATTGTGCTCTGCATGCATGGGTTCGAATCCCATCCTCGTCGATTCTTTCTGACGTTTCCCACTTGGAAACTTGCTTTGCTGAGCCTCTTTTGTCTGCCAGCGGATGCCCAGAGCACGGACATTCGCAATCACCATTCAAGAAGGGCCGTTGGCAAACTCTGCAATGACGTCTGGATGGATGTTGTGGCCGATGAAGGGGGGCACTAGGAAGTCACCTCTCTTTTCATTTTTCTGGCTTGATGCCATCCTATATCCTCTAAAGAAGGTGGTGGCAGAGTTCCTCCTTTTCCCGCCATTAGCCAATACACATTCTTTATCCCGCCATGGGTCTATCTTTGGGCTGTGGGAAAGGCAAGTTCGATGTCAAACGCCTCCTTATCATTTTGCGTGAAAAGCTGAAAATAGGGAAGGTAGGCACTGCTGAGATTCGAACTCAGGATCTCCTGTTTACTAGACAGGCGCTTTAACCAACTAAGCCACAGCGCCACATGAGGAAGCCACCGGGTGCCCGGGTTACAATACGGGCGCTTTAACCAACTAAGCCACAGTGCCACGGAAAGAAAGCGCTGGATCTCCTGTTTACTAGACAGGCGCTTGAAACGACCAAGCCACAGCGCCCTGCGAATAAACCGCCGCCGGGAAGCCTGCCAAACGGCATCTCTAATGGATGACTCCAATTTCTGCGCGCCTGTATTATTTGACACAGCCCTTACAGCGTTTGCCTTTTTATCCCATCCTCGCCAGGAGGACCCATGTGGACAATAGAAGTCCCCCCTCCCCTTCCCTTCACGCCCCCCAAACATCCGCAGTGAGTTTCACGGGGTTGCCTTTGCAAAAGCTAAGAGACCTTCACTTCTATTCCATACTCGGCAGCAACATTTAATAATAGGAAGTCCCTGCGAGTCGTGACATTTAAGAAATCAAATCTTTTTGGGAAAGGCGCTGCTTGAAACCGCACGGATAAATTGGCAGAATGCCACAGCAGTTGGACGCATGTGGAGGGCTAGAGATTTGTGGTGGCGTGGCTGATTGAGCCAGCGCAGCATGCATCCAGATCTGTCTTGCTTTCACGGCATATTTAAGGAATAGACTGATTGAAGGAATGCCAGGGAAGTACAGACATGAGTAAGAACTATTGATGACTAGAGACATTTTGGCATTTAAACCCTTGGCGTGGGTTTATCTCTGGTAGACTTTCCACTAGAAAGACATTATATACCGTAGGAGGTGAGATAAGGCCCACTGGGCCAATGAACGACGCTACACGAGGTTGAGTGGAAACGCAGCCCAAGGCTCCTCAAAATTCTTTTGGGGATGTTGGGAATCGGCCGCCGCCATGACGAGGTGGCCGAGTGGTTAAGGCGATGGACTGCTAATCCATTGTGCTCTGCATGCATGGGTTCGAATCCCATCCTCGTCGATTCTTTCTGACGTTTCCCGCTTGGAAACTTGCTTTGCTGAGCCTCTTTTGTCTGCCAGCGGATGCCCAGAGCACGGACATTCGCAATCACCATTCAAGAAGGGCCGTTGGCAAACTCTGCAATGACGTCTAGATGGATGGATGGTGTGGCCGATGAAGGGGGGCACTAGGAAGTCACCTCTCTTTTCATTTGTCTGGCTTGATGCCATCCTATATCCTCTAAAGAAGGTGGTGGCAGAGTTCCTCCTTTTCCCGCCATTAGCCAATACACATTCTTTATCCCGCCATGGGTCTATCTTTGGGCTGTGGGAAAGGCAAGTTCGATGTCAAACGCCTCCTTATCATTTTGCGTGAAAAGCTGAAAATAGGGAAGGGAGGCACTGCTGAGATTCGAACTCAGGATCTCCTGTTTACTAGACAGGCGCTTTAACCAACTAAGCCACAGCGCCACATGAGGAAGCCGCCGGGTGCCCGGGTTACAATACGGGCGCTTTAACCAACCAAGCCACAGTGCCACGGAAAGAAAGCGCTGGATCTCCTGTTTACTAGACAGGCGCTTGAAACGACCAAGCCACAGCGCCCTGCGAATAAACCGCCGCCGGAAAGCCTGCCAAACGGCATCTCTAATGGATGACTCCAATTTCTGCGCGCCTGTATTATTTGACGCAGCCCTTACAGCGTTTGCCTTTTTATCCCATCCTCGCCAGGAGGACCCATGTGGACAATAGAAGTCCCCCCTCCCCTTCCCTTCACGCCCCCCAAACATCCGCAGTGAGTTTCACGGGGTTGCCTTTGCAAAAGCTAAGAGACCTTCACTTCTATTCCATACTCGGCAGCAACATTTAATAATAGGAAGTCCCTGCGAGTCGTGACATTTAAGAAATCAAATCTTTTTGAGAAAGGCGCTGCTTGAAACCGCACGGACAAATTGGCAGAATGCCACAGCAGTTGGACGCATGTGGAGGGCTAGAGATTTGTGGTGGCGTGGCTGATTGAGCCAGCGCAGCATGCATCCAGATCTGTCTTGCTTTCACGGCATATTTAAGGAATAGACTGATTGAAGGAATGCCAGGGAAGTACAGACATGAGTAAGAACTATTGATGACTAGAGACATTTTGGCATTTAAACCCTTGGCGTGGGTTTATCTCTGGTAGAATTTCCACTAGAAAGACATTATATACCGTAGGAGGTGAGATAAGGCCCACTGGGCCAATGAACGACGCTACACGAGGTTGAGTGGAAACGCAGCCCAAGGCTCCTCAAAATTCTTTTGGGGATGTTGGGAATTGGCCGCCGCCAGGACGAGGTGGCCGAGTGGTTAAGGCGATGGACTGCTAATCCATTGTGCTCTGCATGCATGGGTTCGAATCCCATCCTCGTCGATTCTTTCTGACGTTTCCCACTTGGTAACTTGCTTTGCTGAGCCTCTTTTGTCTGCCAGCGGATGCCCAGAGCACGGACATTCGCAATCACCATTCAAGAAGGGCCGTTGGCAAACTCTGCAATGACGTCTAGATGGATGGATGGTGTGGCCGATGAAGGGGGGCACTAGGAAGTCACCTCTCTTTTCATTTGTCTGGCTTGATGCCATCCTATATCCTCTAAAGAAGGTGGTGGCAGAGTTCCTCCTTTTCCCGCCATTAGCCAATACACATTCTTTATCCCGCCATGGGTCTATCTTTGGGCTGTGGGAAAGGCAAGTTCGATGTCAAACGCCTCCTTATCATTTTGCGTGAAAAGCTGAAAATAGGGAAGGTAGGCACTGCTGAGATTCGAACTCAGGATCTCCTGTTTACTACATAGGCGCTTTAACCAACTAAGCCACAGCGCCACATGAGGAAGCCGCCGGGTGCCCGGGTTACAATACGGGCGCTTTAACCAACCAAGCCACAGTGCCACGGAAAGAAAGCGCTGGATCTCCTGTTTACTAGACAGGCGCTTGAAACGACCAAGCCACAGCGCCCTGCGAATAAACCGCCGCCGGGAAGCCTGCCAAACGGCATCTCTAATGGATGACTCCAATTTCTGCGCGCCTGTATTATTTGACGCAGCCTTTACAGCGTTTGCCTTTTTATCCCATCCTCGCCAGGAGGACCCATGTGGACAATAGAAGTCCCCCCTCCCCTTCCCTTCACGCCCCCCAAACATCCGCAGTGAGTTTCACGGGGTTGCCTTTGCAAAAGCTAAGAGACCTTCACTTCTATTCCATACTCGGCAGCAACATTTAATAATAGGAAGTCCCTGCGAGTCGTGACATTTAAGAAATCAAATCTTTTTGGGAAAGGCGCTGCTTGAAACCGCACGGACAAATTGGCAGAATGCCACAGCAGTTGGACGCATGTGGAGGGCTAGAGATTTGTGGTGGCGTGGCTGATTGAGCCAGCGCAGCATGCATCCAGATCTGTCTTGCATTCACGGCATATTTAAGGAATAGACTGATTGAAGGAATGCCAGGGAAGTACAGACATGAGTAAGAACTATTGATGACTAGAGACATTTTGGCATTTAAACCCTTGGCGTGGGTTTATCTCTGGTAGACTTTCCACTAGAAAGACATTATATACCGTAGGAGGTGAGATAAGGCCCCCTGGGCCAATGAACGACGCTACACGAGGTTGAGTGGAAACGCAGCCCAAGGCTCCTCAAAATTCTTTTGGGGATGTTGGGAATCGGCCGCCGCCAGGACGAGGTGGCCGAGTGGTTAAGGCGATGGACTGCTAATCCATTGTGCTCTGCATGCATGGGTTCGAATCCCATCCTCGTCGATTCTTTCTGACGTTTCCCACTTGGTAACTTGCTTTGCTGAGCCTCTTTTGTCTGCCAGCGGATGCCCAGAGCACGGACATTCGCAATCACCATTCAAGAAGGGCCGTTGGCAAACTCTGCAATGACGTCTAGATGGATGGATGGTGTGGCCGATGAAGGGGGGCACTAGGAAGTCACCTCTCTTTTCATTTGTCTGGCTTGATGCCATCCTATATCCTCTAAAGAAGGTGGTGGCAGAGTTCCTCCTTTTCCCGCCATTAGCCAATACACATTCTTTATCCCGCCATGGGTCTATCTTTGGGCTGTGGGAAAGGCAAGTTCGATGTCAAACGCCTCCTTATCATTTTGCGTGAAAAGCTGAAAATAGGGAAGGTAGGCACTGCTGAGATTCGAACTCAGGATCTCCTGTTTACTAGACAGGCGCTTTAACCAACTAAGTCACAGCGCCACATGAGGAAGCCGCCGGGTGCCCGGGTTACAATACGGGCGCTTTAACCAACCAAGCCACAGTGCCACGGAAAGAAAGCGCTGGATCTCCTGTTTACTAGACAGGCGCTTGAAACGACCAAGCCACAGCGCCCTGCGAATAAACCGCCGCCGGGAAGCCTGCCAAACGGCATCTCTAATGGATGACTCCAATTTCTGCGCGCCTGTATTATTTGACGCAGCCCTTACAGCATTTGCCTTTTTATCCCATCCTCGCCAGGAGGACCCATGTGGACAATAGAAGTCCCCCCTCCCCTTCCCTTCACGTCCCCCAAACATCCGCAGTGAGTTTCACGGGGTTGCCTTTGCAAAAGCTAAGAGACCTTCACTTCTATTCCATACTCGGCAGCAACATTTAATAATAGGAAGTCCCTGCGAGTCGTGACATTTAAGAAATCAAATCTTTTTGGGAAAGGCGCTGCTTGAAACCGCACGGACAAATTGGCAGAATGCCACAGCAGTTGGACGCATGTGGAGGGCTAGAGATTTGTGGTGGCGTGGCTGATTGAGCCAGCGCAGCATGCATCCAGATCTGTCTTGCTTTCACGGCATATTTAAGGAATAGACTGATTGAAGGAATGCCAGGGAAGTACAGACATGAGTAAGAACTATTGATGACTAGAGACATTTTGGCATTTAAACCCTTGGCGTGGGTTTATCTCTGGTAGACTTTCCACTAGAAAGACATTATATACCGTAGGAGGTGAGATAAGGCCCACTGGGCCAATAAACGACGCTACACGAGGTTGAGTGGAAACGCAGCCCAAGGCTCCTCAAAATTCTTTTGGGGATGTTGGGAATCGGCCGCCGCCAGGACGAGGTGGCCGAGTGGTTAAGGCGATGGACTGCTAATCCATTGTGCTCTGCATGCATGGGTTCGAATCCCATCCTCGTCGATTCTTTCTGACGTTTCCCACTTGGAAACTTGCTTTGCTGAGCCTCTTTTGTCTGCCAGCGGATGCCCAGAGCACGGACATTCGCAATCACCATTCAAGAAGGGCCGTTGGCAAACTCTGCAATGACGTCTGGATGGATGGTGTGGCCGATGAAGGGGGGCACTAGGAAGTCACCTCTCTTTTCATTTGTCTGGCTTGATGCCATCCTATATCCTCTAAAGAAGGTGGTGGCAGAGTTCCTCCTTTTCCCGCCATTAGCCAATACACATTCTTTATCCCGCCATGGGTCTATCTTTGGGCTGTGGGAAAGGCAAGTTCGATGTCAAACGCCTCCTTATCATTTTGCGTGAAAAGCTGAAAATAGGGAAGGTAGGCACTGCTGAGATTCGAACTCAGGATCTCCTGTTTACTAGACAGGCGCTTTAACCAACTAAGCCACAGCGCCACATGATGAAGCCGCCGGGTGCCCGGGTTACAATACGGGCGCTTTAACCAACCAAGCCACAGTGCCACGGAAAGAAAGTGCTGGATCTCCTGTTTACTAGACAGGCACTTGAAACGACCAAGCCACAGCGCCCTGCGAATAAACCGCCGCCGGGAAGCCTGCCAAACGGCATCTCTAATGGATGACTCCAATTTCTGCGCGCCTGTATTATTTGACGCAGCCCTTACAGCGTTTGCCTTTTTATCCCATCCTCGCCAGGAGGACCCATGTGGACAATAGAAGTCCCCCCTCCCCTTCCCTTCACGCCCCCCAAACATCCTCAGTGAGTTTCACGGGGTTGCCTTTGCAGAAGCTAAGAGACCTTCACTTCTATTCCATACTCGGCAGCAACATTTAATAATAGGAAGTCCCTGCGAGTCGTGACATTTAAGAAATCAAATCTTTTTCAGAAAAGCGCTGCTTGAAACCGCACGGACAAATTGGCAGAATGCCACAGCAGTTGGACGCATGTGGAGGGCTAGAGATTTGTGGTGGCGTGGCTGATTGAGCCAGCGCAGCATGCATCCAGATCTGTCTTGCTTTCACGGCATATTTAAGGAATAGACTGATTGAAGGAATGCCAGGGAAGTACAGACATGAGTAAGAACTATTGATGACTAGAGACATTTTGGCATTTAAACCCTTGGCGTGGGTTTATCTCTGGTAGACTTTCCACTAGAAAGACATTATATACCGTAGGAGGTGAGATAAGGCCCACTGGGCCAATGAACGACGCTACACGAGGTTGAGTGAAAACGCAGCCCAAGGCTCCTCAAAATTCTTTTGGGGATGTTGGGAATCGGCTGCCGCCAGGACGAGGTGGCCGAGTGGTTAAGGCGATGGACTGCTAATCCATTGTGCTCTGCATGCATGGGTTCGAATCCCATCCTCGTCGATTCTTTCTGACGTTTCCCACTTGGAAACTTGCTTTGCTGAGCCTCTTTTGTCTGCCAGCGGATGCCCAGAGCACGGACATTCGCAATCACCATTCAAGAAGGGCCGTTGGCAAACTCTGCAATGACGTCTGGATGGATGTTGTGGCCGATGAAGGGGGGCACTAGGAAGTCACCTCTCTTTTCATTTGTCTGGCTTGATGCCATCCTATATCCTCTAAAGAAGGTGGTGGCAGAGTTCCTCCTTTTCCCGCCATTAGCCAATACGCATTCTATATCCCGCCATGGGTCTATCTTTGGGCTGTGGGAAAGGCAAGTTCGATGTCAAACGCCTCCTTATCATTTTGCCTGAAAAGCTGAAAATAGGGAAAGTAGGCACTGCTGAGATTTGAACTCATGATCTCCTGTTTACTAGACAGGCGCTTTAACCAACTAAGCCACAGCGCCACATGGGAAAGCCGCCGGGTGCCCGGGTTACAATACGGGCGCTTCAACCAACCAAGCCACAGTGCCAAGGAAAGAAAGCGCTGGGTCTCCTGTTTACTAGACAGGCGCTTGAAACGACCAAGCCACAACGCCCTGCGAATAAACCGCCGCCGGGAAGCCTGCCAAACGGCATCTCTAATGGATGACTCCAATTTCTGCGCGCCTGTATTATTTGACGCAGCCCTTACAGCGTTTGCCTTTTTATCCCATCCTCGCCAGGAGGACCCATGTGGACAATAGAAGTCCCCCCTCCCCTTCCCTTCACGCCCCCCAAACATCCGCAGTGAGTTTCACGGGGTTGCCTTTGCAAAAGCTAAGAGACCTTCACTTCTATTCCATACTCGGCAGCAACATTTAATAATAGGAAGTCCCTGCGAGTCGTGACATTTAAGAAATCAAATCTTTTTGGGAAAGGCGCTGCTTGAAACCGCACGGACAAATTGGCAGAATGCCACAGCAGTTGGACGCATGTGGAGGGCTAGAGATTTGTGGTGGCGTGGCTGATTGAGCCAGCGCAGCATGCATCGAGATCTGTCTTGCTTTCACGGCATATTTAAGGAATAGACTGATTGAAGGAATGCCAGGGAAGTACAGACATGAGTAAGAACTATTGATGACTAGAGACATTTTGGCATTTAAACCCTTGGCGTGGGTTTATCTCTGGTAGACTTTCCACTAGAAAGACATTATATACCGTAGGAGGTGAGATAAGGCCCACTGGGCCAATGAACGACGCTACACGAGGTTGAGTGGAAACGCAGCCCAAGGCTCCTCAAAATTCTTTTGGGGATGTTGGGAATCGGCCGCCGCCAGGACGAGGTGGCCGAGTGGTTAAGGCGATGGACTGCTAATCCATTGTGCTCTGCATGCATGAGTTCGAATCCCATCCTCGTCGATTCTTTCTGACGTTTCCCACTTGGAAACTTGCTTTGCTGAGCCTCTTTTGTCTGCCAGCGGATGCCCAGAGCACGGACATTCGCAATCACCATTCAAGAAGGGCCGTTGGCAAACTCTGCAATGACGTCTGGATAGATGGTGTGGCCGATGAAGGGGGGCACTAGGAAGTCACCTCTCTTTTCATTTGTCTGGCTTGATGCCATCCTATATCCTCTAAAGAAGGTGGTGGCAGAGTTCCTCCTTTTCCCGCCATTAGCCAATACACATTCTTTATCCCGCCATGGGTCTATCTTTGGGCTGTGGGAAAGGCAAGTTCGATGTCAAACGCCTCCTTATCATTTTGCGTGAAAAGCTGAAAATAGGGAAGGTAGGCACTGCTGAGATTCGAACTCAGGATCTCCTGTTTACTAGACAGGCGCTTTAACCAACTAAGCCACAGCGCCACATGAGGAAGCCGCCGGGTGCCCGGGTTACAATACGGGCGCTTTAACCAACCAAGCCACAGTGCCACGGAAAGAAAGCGCTGGATCTCCTGTTTACTAGACAGGCGCTTGAAACGACCAAGCCACAGCGCCCTGCGAATAAACCGCCGCCGGGAAGCCTGCCAAACGGCATCTCTAATGGATGATTCCAATTTCTGCGCGCCTGTATTATTTGACGCAGCCCTTACAGCGTTTGCCTTTTTATCCCATCCTCGCCAGGAGGACCCATGTGGACAATAGAAGTCCCCCCTCCCCTTCCCTTCACGCCCCCCAAACATCCGCAGTGAGTTTCACGGGGTTGCCTTTGCAAAAGCTAAGAGACCTTCACTTCTATTCCATACTCGGCAGCAACATTTAATAATAGGAAGTCCCTGCGAGTCGTGACATTTAAGAAATCAAATCTTTTTGGGAAAGGCGCTGCTTGAAACCGCACGGACAAATTGGCAGAATGCCACAGCAGTTGGACGCATGTGGAGGGCTAGAGATTTGTGGTGGCATGGCTGATTGAGCCAGCGCAGCATGCATCCAGATCTGTCTTGCTTTCTCGGCATATTTAAGGAATAGACTGATTGAAGGAATGCCAGGGAAGTACAGACATGAGTAAGAACTATTGATGACTAGAGACATTTTGGCATTTAAACCCTTGGCGTGGGTTTATCTCTGGTAGACTTTCCACTAGAAAGACATTATATACCGTAGGAGGTGAGATAAGGCCCACTGGGCCAATGAACGACGCTACACGAGGTTGAGTGGAAACGCAGCCCAAGGCTCCTCAAAATTCTTTTGGGGATGTTGGGAATCGGCCGCCGCCAGGACGAGGTGGCCGAGTGGTTAAGGCGATGGACTGCTAATCCATTGTGCTCTGCATGCATGGGTTCGAATCCCATCCTCGTCGATTCTTTCTGACGTTTCCCACTTGGAAACTTGCTTTGCTGAGCCTCTTTTGTCTGCCAGCGGATGCCCAGAGCACGGACATTCGCAATCACCATTCAAGAAGGGCCGTTGGCAAACTTTGCAATGACGTCTGGATGGATGGTGTGGCCGATGAAGGGGGGCACTAGGAAGTCACCTCTCTTTTCATTTGTCTGGCTTGATGCCATCCTATATCCTCTAAAGAAGGTGGTGGCAGAGTTCCTCCTTTTCCCGCCATTAGCCAATACACATTCTTTATCCCGCCATGGGTCTATCTTTGGGCTGTGGGAAAGGCAAGTTCGATGTCAAACGCCTCCTTATCATTTTGCGTGAAAAGCTGAAAATAGGGAAGGTAGGCACTGCTGAGATTCGAACTCAGGATCTCCTGTTTACTAGACAGGCGCTTTAACCAACTAAGCCACAGCGCCACATGAGGAAGCCGCCGGGTGCCCGGGTTACAATACGGGCGCTTTAACCAACCAAGCCACAGTGCCACGGAAAGAAAGCGCTGGATCTCCTGTTTACTAGACAGGCGCTTGAAACGACCAAGCCACAGCGCCCTGCGAATAAACCGCCGCCGGGAAGCCTGCCAAACGGCATCTCTAATGGATGACTCCAATTTCTGCGCGCCTGTATTATTTGACGCAGCCCTTACAGCGTTTGCCTTTTTATCCCATCCTCGCCAGGAGGACCCATGTGGACAATAGAAGTCCCCCCTCCCCTTCCCTTCACGCCCCCCAAACATCCGCAGTGAGTTTCACGGGGTTGCCTTTGCAAAAGCTAAGAGACCTTCACTTCTATTCCATACTCGGCAGCAACATTTAATAATAGGAAGTCCCTGCGAGTCGTGACATTTAAGAAATCAAATCTTTTTGGGAAAGGCGCTGCTTGAAACCGCACGGACAAATTGGCAGAATGCCACAGCAGTTGGACGCATGTGGAGGGCTAGAGATTTGTGGTGGCGTGGCTGATTGAGCCAGCGCAGCATGCATCCAGATCTGTCTTGCTTTCACGGCATATTTAAGGAATAGACTGATTGAAGGAATGCCAGGGAAGTACAGACATGAGTAAGAACTATTGATGACTAGAGACATTTTGGCATTTAAACCCTTGGCGTGGGTTTATCTCTGGTAGACTTTCCACTAGAAAGACATTATATACCGTAGGAGGTGAGATAAGGCCCACTGGGCCAATGAACGACGCTACACGAGGTTGAGTGGAAACGCAGCCCAAGGCTCCTCAAAATTCTTTTGGGGATGTTGGGAATCGGCCGCCGCCAGGACGAGGTGGCCGAGTGGTTAAGGCGATGGACTGCTAATCCATTGTGCTCTGCATGCATGGGTTCGAATCCCATCCTCGTCGATTCTTTCTGACGTTTCCCACTTGGTAACTTGCTTTGCTGAGCCTCTTTTGTCTGCCAGCGGATGCCCAGAGCACGGACATTCGCAATCACCATTCAAGAAGGGCCGTTGGCAAACTCTGCAATGACGTCTAGATGGATGGATGGTGTGGCCGATGAAGGGGGGCACTAGGAAGTCACCTCTCTTTTCATTTGTCTGGCTTGATGCCATCCTATATCCTCTAAAGAAGGTGGTGGCAGAGTTCCTCCTTTTCCCGCCATTAGCCAATACACATTCTTTATCCCGCCATGGGTCTATCTTTGGGCTGTGGGAAAGGCAAGTTCGATGTCAAACGCCTCCTTATCATTTTGCGTGAAAAGCTGAAAATAGGGAAGGTAGGCACTGCTGAGATTCGAACTCAGGATCTCCTGTTTACTAGATAGGCACTTTAACCAACTAAGCCACAGCGCCACATGAGGAAGCCGCCGGGTGCCCGGGTTACAATACGGGCGCTTTAACCAACCAAGCCACAGTGCCACGGAAAGAAAGCGCTGGATCTCCTGTTTACTAGACAGGCGCTTGAAACGACCAAGCCACAGCGCCCTGCGAATAAACCGCCGCCGGGAAGCCTGCCAAACGGCATCTCTAATGGATGACTCCAATTTCTGCGCGCCTGTATTATTTGACGCAGCCCTTACAGCGTTTGCCTTTTTATCCCATCCTCGCCAGGAGGACCCATGTGGACAATAGAAGTCCCCCCTCCCCTTCCCTTCACGCCCCCCAAACATCCGCAGTGAGTTTCACGGGGTTGCCTTTGCAAAAGCTAAGAGACCTTCACTTCTATTCCATACTCGGCAGCAACATTTAATAATAGGAAGTCCCTGCGAGTCGTGACATTTAAGAAATCAAATCTTTTTGGGAAAGGCGCTGCTTGAAACCGCACGGACAAATTGGCAGAATGCCACAGCAGTTGGACGCATGTGGAGGGCTAGAGATTTGTGGTGGCGTGGCTGATTGAGCCAGCGCAGCATGCATCCAGATCTGTCTTGCTTTCACGGCATATTTAAGGAATAGACTGATTGAAGGAATGCCAGGGAAGTACAGACATGAGTAAGAACTATTGATGACTAGAGACATTTTGGCATTTAAACCCTTGGCGTGGGTTTATCTCTGGTAGACTTTCCACTAGAAAGACATTATATACCGTAGGAGGTGAGATAAGGCCCACTGGGCCAATGAACGACGCTACACGAGGTTGAGTGGAAACGCAGCCCAAGGCTCCTCAAAATTCTTTTGGGGATGTTGGGAATCGGCCGCCGCCAGGACGAGGTGGCCGAGTGGTTAAGGCGATGGACTGCTAATCCATTGTGCTCTGCATGCATGGGTTCGAATCCCATCCTCGTCGATTCTTTCTGACGTTTCCCACTTGGAAACTTGCTTTGCTGAGCCTCTTTTGTCTGCCAGCGGATGCCCAGAGCACGGACATTCGCAATCACCATTCAAGAAGGGCCGTTGGCAAACTCTGCAATGACGTCTGGATGGATGGATGGTGTGGCCGATGAAGGGGGGCACTAGGAAGTCACCTCTCTTTTCATTTGTCTGGCTTGATGCCATCCTATATCCTCTAAAGAAGGTGGTGGCAGAGTTCCTCCTTTTCCCGCCATTAGCCAATACACATTCTTTATCCCGCCATGGGTCTATCTTTGGGCTGTGGGAAAGGCAAGTTCGATGTCAAACGCCTCCTTATCATTTTGCGTGAAAAGCTGAAAATAGGGAAGGTAGGCACTGCTGAGATTCGAACTCAGGATCTCCTGTTTACTAGACAGGCGCTTTAACCAACTAAGCCACAGCGCCACATGAGGAAGCCGCTGGGTGCCCGGGTTACAATACGGGCGCTTTAACCAACCAAGCCACAGTGCCACGGAAAGAAAGCGCTGGATCTCCTGTTTACTAGACAGGCGCTTGAAACGACCAAGCCACAGCGCCCTGCGAATAAACCGCCGCCGGGAAGCCTGCCAAACGGCATCTCTAATGGATGACTCCAATTTCTGCGCGCCTGTATTATTTGACGCAGCCCTTACAGCGTTTGCCTTTTTATCCCATCCTCGCCAGGAGGACCCATGTGGACAATAGAAGTCCCCCCTCCCCTTCCCTTCACGCCCCCCAAACATCCGCAGTGAGTTTCACGGGGTTGCCTTTGCAAAAGCTAAGAGACCTTCACTTCTATTCCATACTCGGCAGCAACATTTAATAATAGGAAGTCCCTGCGAGTCGTGACATTTAAGAAATCAAATCTTTTTGGGAAAGGCGCTGCTTGAAACCGCACGGACAAATTGGCAGAATGCCACAGCAGTTGGACGCATGTGGAGGGCTAGAGATTTGTGGTGGCGTGGCTGATTGAGCCAGCGCAGCATGCATCCAGATCTGTCTTGCATTCACGGCATATTTAAGGAATAGACTGATTGAAGGAATGCCAGGGAAGTACAGACATGAGTAAGAACTATTGATGACTAGAGACATTTTGGCATTTAAACCCTTGGCGTGGGTTTATCTCTGGTAGACTTTCCACTAGAAAGACATTATATACCGTAGGAGGTGAGATAAGGCCCACTGGGCCAATGAACGACGCTACACGAGGTTGAGTGGAAACGCAGCCCAAGGCTCCTCAAAATTCTTTTGGGGATGTTGGGAATCGGCCGCCGCCAGGACGAGGTGGCCGAGTGGTTAAGGCGATGGACTGCTAATCCATTGTGCTCTGCATGCATGGGTTCGAATCCCATCCTCGTCGATTCTTTCTGACGTTTCCCACTTGGAAACTTGCTTTGCTGAGCCTGTTTTGTCTGCCAGCGGATGCCCAGAGCACGGACATTCGCAATCACCATTCAAGAAGGGCCGTTGGCAAACTCTGCAATGACGTCTGGATGGATGGTGTGGCCGATGAAGGGGGGCACTAGGAAGTCACCTCTCTTTTCATTTGTCTGGCTTGATGCCATCCTATATCCTCTAAAGAAGGTGGTGGCAGAGTTCCTCCTTTTCCCGCCATTAGCCAATACACATTCTTTATCCCGCCATGGGTCTATCTTTGGGCTGTGGGAAAGGCAAGTTCGATGTCAAACGCCTCCTCATCATTTTGCGTGAAAAGCTGAAAATAGGGAAGGTAGGCACTGCTGAGATTCGAACTCAGGATCTCCTGTTTACTAGACAGGCGCTTTAACCAACTAAGCCACAGCGCCACATGAGGAAGCCGCCGGGTGCCCGGGTTACAATACGGGCGCTTTAACCAACCAAGCCACAGTGCCACGGAAAGAAAGCGCTGGATCTCCTGTTTACTAGACAGGCGCTTGAAACGACCAAGCCACAGCGCCCTGCGAATAAACCGCCGCCGGAAAGCCTGCCAAACGGCATCTCTAATGGATGACTCCAATTTCTGCGCGCCTGTATTATTTGACGCAGCCCTTACAGCGTTTGCCTTTTTATCCCATCCTCGCCAGGAGGACCCATGTGGACAATAGAAGTCCCCCCTCCCCTTCCCTTCACGCCCCCCAAACATCCGCAGTGAGTTTCACGGGGTTGCCTTTGCAAAAGCTAAGAGACCTTCACTTCTATTCCATACTCGGCAGCAACATTTAATAATAGGAAGTCCCTGCGAGTCGTGACATTTAAGAAATCAAATCTTTTTGGGAAAGGCGCTGCTTGAAACCG
The DNA here is from genome assembly GCF_031893055.1 of Leptodactylus fuscus. Lineage (NCBI taxonomy): Eukaryota > Metazoa > Chordata > Amphibia > Anura > Leptodactylidae > Leptodactylus > Leptodactylus fuscus. Next base: position 29,153,382 of record NC_134271.1, read on the forward strand.
CACGGACAAATTGGCAGAATGCCACAGCAGTTGGACGCATGTGGAGGGCTAGAGATTTGTGGTGGCGTGGCTGATTGAGCCAGCGCAGCATGCATCCAGATCTGTCTTGCATTCATGGCATATTTAAGGAATAGACTGATTGAAGGAATGCCAGGGAAGTACAGACATGAGTAAGAACTATTGATGACTAGAGACATTTTGGCATTTAAACCCTTGGCGTGGGTTTATCTCTGGTAGACTTTCCACTAGAAAGACATTATATACCGTAGGAGGTGAGATAAGGCCCACTGGGCCAATGAACGACGCTACACGAGGTTGAGTGGAAACGCAGCCCAAGGCTCCTCAAAATTCTTTTGGGGATGTTGGGAATCGGCCGCCGCCAGGACGAGGTGGCCGAGTGGTTAAGGCGATGGACTGCTAATCCATTGTGCTCTGCATGCATGGGTTCGAATCCCATCCTCGTCGATTCTTTCTGACGTTTCCCACTTGGTAACTTGCTTTGCTGAGCCTCTTTTGTCTGCCAGCGGATGCCCAGAGCACGGACATTCGCAATCACCATTCAAGAAGGGCCGTTGGCAAACTCTGCAATGACGTCTAGATGGATGGATGGTGTGGCCGATGAAGGGGGGGCACTAGGAAGTCACCTCTCTTTTCATTTGTCTGGCTTGATGCCATCCTATATCCTCTAAAGAAGGTGGTGGCAGAGTTCCTCCTTTTCCCGCCATTAGCCAATACACATTCTTTATCCCGCCATGGGTCTATCTTTGGGCTGTGGGAAAGGCAAGTTCGATGTCAAACGCCTCCTTATCATTTTGCGTGAAAAGCTGAAAATAGGGAAGGTAGGCACTGCTGAGATTCGAACTCAGGATCTCCTGTTTACTAGATAGGCGCTTTAACCAACTAAGCCACAGCGCCACATGAGGAAGCCGCCGGGTGCCCGGGTTACAATACGGGCGCTTTAACCAACCAAGCCACAGTGCCACGGAAAGAAAGCGCTGGATCTCCTGTTTACTAGACAGGCGCTTGAAACGACCAAGCCACAGCGCCCTGCGAATAAACCGCCGCCAGGAAGCCTGCCAAACGGCATCTCTAATGGATGACTCCAATTTCTGCGCGCCTGTATTATTTGACGCAGCCCTTACAGCGTTTGCCTTTTTATCCCATCCTCGCCAGGAGGACCCATGTGGACAATAGAAGTCCCCCCTCCCCTTCCCTTCACGCCCCCCAAACATCCGCAGTGAGTTTCACGGGGTTGCCTTTGCAAAAGCTAAGAGACCTTCACTTCTATTCCATACTCGGCAGCAACATTTAATAATAGGAAGTCCCTGCGAGTCGTGACATTTAAGAAATCAAATCTTTTTGGGAAAGGCGCTGCTTGAAACCGCACGGACAAATTGGCAGAATGCCACAGCAGTTGGACGCATGTGGAGGGCTAGAGATTTGTGGTGGCGTGGCTGATTGAGCCAGTGCAGCATGCATCCAGATCTGTCTTGCATTCACGGCATATTTAAGGAATAGACTGATTGAAGGAATGCCAGGGAAGTACAGACATGAGTAAGAACTATTGATGACTAGAGACATTTTGGCATTTAAACCCTTGGCGTGGGTTTATCTCTGGTAGACTTTCCACTAGAAAGACATTATATACCGTAGGAGGTGAGATAAGGCCCACTGGGCCAATGAACGACGCTACACGAGGTTGAGTGGAAACGCAGCCCAAGGCTCCTCAAAATTCTTTTGGGGATGTTGGGAATCGGCCGCCGCCAGGACGAGGTGGCCGAGTGGTTAAGGCGATGGACTGCTAATCCATTGTGCTCTGCATGCATGGGTTCGAATCCCATCCTCGTCGATTCTTTCTGACGTTTCCCACTTGGTAACTTGCTTTGCTGAGCCTCTTTTGTCTGCCAGCGGATGCCCAGAGCACGGACATTCGCAATCACCATTCAAGAAGGGCCGTTGGCAAACTCTGCAATGACGTCTGGATGGATGGATGGTGTGGCCGATGAAGGGGGGCACTAGGAAGTCACCTCTCTTTTCATTTGTCTGGCTTGATGCCATCCTATATCCTCTAAAGAAGGTGGTGGCAGAGTTCCTCCTTTTCCCGCCATTAGCCAATACACATTCTTTATCCCGCCATGGGTCTATCTTTGGGCTGTGGGAAAGGCAAGTTCGATGTCAAATGCCTCCTTATCATTTTGCGTGAAAAGCTGAAAATAGGGAAGGTAGGCACTGCTGAGATTCGAACTCAGGATCTCCTGTTTACTAGATAGGCGCTTTAACCAACGAAGCCACAGCGCCACATGAGGAAGCCGCCGGGTGCCCGGGTTACAATACGGGCGCTTTAACCAACCAAGCCACAGTGCCACGGAAAGAAAGCGCTGGATCTCCTGTTTACTAGACAGGCGCTTGAAACGACCAAGCCACAGCGCCCTGCGAATAAACCGCCGCCAGGAAGCCTGCCAAACGGCATCTCTAATGGATGACTCCAATTTCTGCGCGCCTGTATTATTTGACGCAGCCCTTACAGCGTTTGCCTTTTTATCCCATCCTCGCCAGGAGGACCCATGTGGACAATAGAAGTCCCCCCTCCCCTTCCCTTCACGCCCCCCAAACATCTGCAGTGAGTTTCACGGGGTTGCCTTTGCAAAAGCTAAGAGACCTTCACTTCTATTCCATACTCGGCAGCAACATTTAATAATAGGAAGTCCATGCGAGTCGTGACATTTAAGAAATCAAATCTTTTTGGGAAAGGCGCTGCTTGAAACCGCACGGACAAATTGGCAGAATGCCACAGCAGTTGGACGAATGTGGAGGGCTAGAGATTTGTGGTGGCGTGGCTGATTGAGCCAGCGCAGCATGCATCCAGATCTGTCTTGCTTTCACGGCATATTTAAGGAATAGACTGATTGAAGGAATGCCAGGGAAGTACAGACATGAGTAAGAACTATTGATGACTAGAGACATTTTGGCATTTAAACCCTTGGCGTGGGTTTATCTCTGGTAGACTTTCCACTAGAAAGACATTATATACCGTAGGAGGTGAGATGAGGCCCACTGGGCCAATTAATGACGCTACACGAGGTTGAGTGGAAACGCAGCCCAAGGCTCCTCAAAATTCTTTTGGGGATGTTGGGAATCGGCCGCCGCCAGGACGAGGTGGCCGAGTGGTTAAGGCGATGGACTGCTAATCCATTGTGCTCTGCATGCATGGGTTCGAATCCCATCCTCGTCGATTCTTTCTGACGTTTCCCACTTGGAAACTTGCTTTGCTGAGCCTCTTTTGTCTGCCAGCGGATGCCCAGAGCACGGACATTCGCAATCACCATTCAAGAAGGGCCGTTGGCAAACTCTGCAATGACGTCTGGATGGATGGTGTGGCCGATGAAGGGGGGCACTAGGAAGTCACCTCTCTTTTCATTTGTCTGGCTTGATGCCATCCTATATCCTCTAAAGAAGGTGGTGGCAGAGTTCCTCCTTTTCCCGCCATTAGCCAATACACATTCTTTATCCCGCCATGGGTCTATCTTTGGGCTGTGGGAAAGGCAAGTTCGATGTCAAACGCCTCCTTATCATTTTGCGTGAAAAGCTGAAAATAGGGAAGGTAGGCACTGCTGAGATTCGAACTCAGGATCTCCTGTTTACTAGACAGGCGCTTTAACCAACTAAGCCACAGCGCCACATGAGGAAGCCGCCGGGTGCCCGGGTTACAATACGGGCGCTTTAACCAACCAAGCCACAGTGCCACGGAAAGAAAGCGCTGGATCTCCTGTTTACTAGACAGGCGCTTGAAACGACCAAGCCACAGCGCCCTGCGAATAAACCGCCGCCGGGAAGCCTGCCAAACGGCATCTCTAATGGATGACTCCAATTTCTGCGCGCCTGTATTATTTGACGCAGCCCTTACAGCGTTTGCCTTTTTATCCCATCCTCGCCAGGAGGACCCATGTGGACAATAGAAGTCCCCCCTCCCCTTCCCTTCACGCCCCCCAAACATCCGCAGTGAGTTTCACGGGGTTGCCTTTGCAAAAGCTAAGAGACCTTCACTTCTATTCCATACTCGGCAGCAACATTTAATAATAGGAAGTCCCTGCGAGTCGTGACATTTAAGAAATCAAATCTTTTTGGGAAAGGCGCTGCTTGAAACCGCACGGACAAATTGGCAGAATGCCACAGCAGTTGGACGCATGTGGAGGGCTAGAGATTTGTGGTGGCGTGGCTGATTGAGCCAGCGCAGCATGCATCCAGATCTGTCTTGCTTTCACGGCATATTTAAGGAATAGACTGATTGAAGGAATGCCAGGGAAGTACAGACATGAGTAAGAACTATTGATGACTAGAGACATTTTGGCATTTAAACCCTTGGCGTGGGTTTATCTCTGGTAGACTTTCCACTAGAAAGACATTATATACCGTAGGAGGTGAGATGAGGCCCACTGGGCCAATGAATGACGCTACACGAGGTTGAGTGGAAACGCAGCCCAAGGCTCCTCAAAATTCTTTTGGGGATGTTGGGAATCGGCCGCCGCCAGGACGAGGTGGCCGAGTGGTTAAGGCGATGGACTGCTAATCCATTGTGCTCTGCATGCATGGGTTCGAATCCCATCCTCGTCGATTCTTTCTGACGTTTCCCACTTGGAAACTTGCTTTGCTGAGCCTCTTTTGTCTGCCAGCGGATGCCCAGAGCACGGACATTCGCAATCACCATTCAAGAAGGGCCGTTGGCAAACTCTGCAATGACGTCTGGATGGATGGATGGTGTGGCCGATGAAGGGGGGCACTAGGAAGTCACCTCTCTTTTCATTTGTCTGGCTTGATGCCATCCTATATCCTCTAAAGAAGGTGGTGGCAGAGTTCCTCCTTTTCCCGCCATTAGCCAATACACATTCTTTATCCCGCCATGGGTCTATCTTTGGGCTGTGGGAAAGGCAAGTTCGATGTCAAACGCCTCCTTATCATTTTGCGTGAAAAGCTGAAAATAGGGAAGGTAGGCACTGCTGAGATTCGAACTCAGGATCTCCTGTTTACTAGACAGGCGCTTTAACCAACTAAGCCACAGCGCCACATGAGGAAGCCGCCGGGTGCCCGGGTTACAATACGGGCGCTTTAACCAACCAAGCCACAGTGCCACGGAAAGAAAGCGCTGGATCTCCTGTTTACTAGACAGGCGCTTGAAACGACCAAGCCACAGCGCCCTGCGAATAAACCGCCGCCGGGAAGCCTGCCAAACGGCATCTCTAATGGATGACTCCAATTTCTGCGCGCCTGTATTATTTGACGCAGCCCTTACAGCGTTTGCCTTTTTATCCCATCCTCGCCAGGAGGACCCATGTGGACAATAGAAGTCCCCCCTCCCCTTCCCTTCACGCCCCCCAAACATCCGCAGTGAGTTTCACGGGGTTGCCTTTGCAAAAGCTAAGAGACCTTCACTTCTATTCCATACTCGGCAGCAACATTTAATAATAGGAAGTCCCTGCGAGTCGTGACATTTAAGAAATCAAATCTTTTTGGGAAAGGCGCTGCTTGAAACCGCACGGACAAATTGGCAGAATGCCACAGCAGTTGGACGCATGTGGAGGGCTAGAGATTTGTGGTGGCGTGGCTGATTGAGCCAGCGCAGCATGCATCCAGATCTGTCTTGCATTCACGGCATATTTAAGGAATAGACTGATTGAAGGAATGCCAGGGAAGTACAGACATGAGTAAGAACTATTGATGACTAGAGACATTTTGGCATTTAAACCCTTGGCGTGGGTTTATCTCTGGTAGACTTTCCACTAGAAAGACATTATATACCGTAGGAGGTGAGATAAGGCCCACTGGGCCAATGAACGACGCTACACGAGGTTGAGTGGAAACGCAGCCCAAGGCTCCTCAAAATTCTTTTGGGGATGTTGGGAATCGGCCGCCGCCAGGACGAGGTGGCCGAGTGGTTAAGGCGATGGACTGCTAATCCATTGTGCTCTGCATGCATGGGTTCGAATCCCATCCTCGTCGATTCTTTCTGACGTTTCCCACTTGGAAACTTGCTTTGCTGAGCCTCTTTTGTCTGCCAGCGGATGCCCAGAGCACGGACATTCGCAATCACCATTCAAGAAGGGCCGTTGGCAAACTCTGCAATGACGTCTGGATGGATGGTGTGGCCGATGAAGGGGGGCACTAGGAAGTCACCTCTCTTTTCATTTGTCTGGCTTGATGCCATCCTATATCCTCTAAAGAAGGTGGTGGCAGAGTTCCTCCTTTTCCCGCCATTAGCCAATACACATTCTTTATCCCGCCATGGGTCTATCTTTGGGCTGTGGGAAAGGCAAGTTCGATGTCAAACGCCTCCTCATCATTTTGCGTGAAAAGCTGAAAATAGGGAAGGTAGGCACTGCTGAGATTCGAACTCAGGATCTCCTGTTTACTAGACAGGCGCTTTAACCAACTAAGCCACAGCGCCACATGAGGAAGCCGCCGGGTGCCCGGGTTACAATACGGGCGCTTTAACCAACCAAGCCACAGTGCCACGGAAAGAAAGCGCTGGATCTCCTGTTTACTAGACAGGCGCTTGAAACGACCAAGCCACAGCGCCCTGCGAATAAACCGCCGCCGGAAAGCCTGCCAAACGGCATCTCTAATGGATGACTCCAATTTCTGCGCGCCTGTATTATTTGACGCAGCCCTTACAGCGTTTGCCTTTTTATCCCATCCTCGCCAGGAGGACCCATGTGGACAATAGAAGTCCCCCCTCCCCTTCCCTTCACGCCCCCCAAACATCCGCAGTGAGTTTCACGGGGTTGCCTTTGCAAAAGCTAAGAGACCTTCACTTCTATTCCATACTCGGCAGCAACATTTAATAATAGGAAGTCCCTGCGAGTCGTGACATTTAAGAAATCAAATCTTTTTGGGAAAGGCGCTGCTTGAAACCGCACGGACAAATTGGCAGAATGCCACAGCAGTTGGACGCATGTGGAGGGCTAGAGATTTGTGGTGGCGTGGCTGATTGAGCCAGCGCAGCATGCATCCAGATCTGTCTTGCATTCATGGCATATTTAAGGAATAGACTGATTGAAGGAATGCCAGGGAAGTACAGACATGAGTAAGAACTATTGATGACTAGAGACATTTTGGCATTTAAACCCTTGGCGTGGGTTTATCTCTGGTAGACTTTCCACTAGAAAGACATTATATACCGTAGGAGGTGAGATAAGGCCCACTGGGCCAATGAACGACGCTACACGAGGTTGAGTGGAAACGCAGCCCAAGGCTCCTCAAAATTCTTTTGGGGATGTTGGGAATCGGCCGCCGCCAGGACGAGGTGGCCGAGTGGTTAAGGCGATGGACTGCTAATCCATTGTGCTCTGCATGCATGGGTTCGAATCCCATCCTCGTCGATTCTTTCTGACGTTTCCCACTTGGTAACTTGCTTTGCTGAGCCTCTTTTGTCTGCCAGCGGATGCCCAGAGCACGGACATTCGCAATCACCATTCAAGAAGGGCCGTTGGCAAACTCTGCAATGACGTCTGGATGGATGGATGGTGTGGCCGATGAAGGGGGGCACTAGGAAGTCACCTCTCTTTTCATTTGTCTGGCTTGATGCCATCCTATATCCTCTAAAGAAGGTGGTGGCAGAGTTCCTCCTTTTCCCGCCATTAGCCAATACACATTCTTTATCCCGCCATGGGTCTATCTTTGGGCTGTGGGAAAGGCAAGTTCGATGTCAAATGCCTCCTTATCATTTTGCGTGAAAAGCTGAAAATAGGGAAGGTAGGCACTGCTGAGATTCGAACTCAGGATCTCCTGTTTACTAGATAGGCGCTTTAACCAACTAAGCCACAGCGCCACATGAGGAAGCCGCCGGGTGCCCGGGTTACAATACGGGCGCTTTAACCAACCAAGCCACAGTGCCACGGAAAGAAAGCGCTGGATCTCCTGTTTACTAGACAGGCGCTTGAAACGACCAAGCCACAGCGCCCTGCGAATAAACCGCCGCCAGGAAGCCTGCCAAACGGCATCTCTAATGGATGACTCCAATTTCTGCGCGCCTGTATTATTTGACGCAGCCCTTACAGCGTTTGCCTTTTTATCCCATCCTCGCCAGGAGGACCCATGTGGACAATAGAAGTCCCCCCTCCCCTTCCCTTCACGCCCCCCAAACATCTGCAGTGAGTTTCACGGGGTTGCCTTTGCAAAAGCTAAGAGACCTTCACTTCTATTCCATACTCGGCAGCAACATTTAATAATAGGAAGTCCATGCGAGTCGTGACATTTAAGAAATCAAATCTTTTTGGGAAAGGCGCTGCTTGAAACCGCACGGACAAATTGGCAGAATGCCACAGCAGTTGGACGAATGTGGAGGGCTAGAGATTTGTGGTGGCGTGGCTGATTGAGCCAGCGCAGCATGCATCCAGATCTGTCTTGCTTTCACGGCATATTTAAGGAATAGACTGATTGAAGGAATGCCAGGGAAGTACAGACATGAGTAAGAACTATTGATGACTAGAGACATTTTGGCATTTAAACCCTTGGCGTGGGTTTATCTCTGGTAGACTTTCCACTAGAAAGACATTATATACCGTAGGAGGTGAGATGAGGCCCACTGGGCCAATTAATGACGCTACACGAGGTTGAGTGGAAACGCAGCCCAAGGCTCCTCAAAATTCTTTTGGGGATGTTGGGAATCGGCCGCCGCCAGGACGAGGTGGCCGAGTGGTTAAGGCGATGGACTGCTAATCCATTGTGCTCTGCATGCATGGGTTCGAATCCCATCCTCGTCGATTCTTTCTGACGTTTCCCACTTGGAAACTTGCTTTGCTGAGCCTCTTTTGTCTGCCAGCGGATGCCCAGAGCACGGACATTCGCAATCACCATTCAAGAAGGGCCGTTGGCAAACTCTGCAATGACGTCTGGATGGATGGTGTGGCCGATGAAGGGGGGCACTAGGAAGTCACCTCTCTTTTCATTTGTCTGGCTTGATGCCATCCTATATCCTCTAAAGAAGGTGGTGGCAGAGTTCCTCCTTTTCCCGCCATTAGCCAATACACATTCTTTATCCCGCCATGGGTCTATCTTTGGGCTGTGGGAAAGGCAAGTTCGATGTCAAACGCCTCCTTATCATTTTGCGTGAAAAGCTGAAAATAGGGAAGGTAGGCACTGCTGAGATTCGAACTCAGGATCTCCTGTTTACTAGACAGGCGCTTTAACCAACTAAGCCACAGCGCCACATGAGGAAGCCGCCGGGTGCCCGGGTTACAATACGGGCGCTTTAACCAACCAAGCCACAGTGCCACGGAAAGAAAGCGCTGGATCTCCTGTTTACTAGACAGGCGCTTGAAACGACCAAGCCACAGCGCCCTGCGAATAAACCGCCGCCGGGAAGCCTGCCAAACGGCATCTCTAATGGATGACTCCAATTTCTGCGCGCCTGTATTATTTGACGCAGCCCTTACAGCGTTTGCCTTTTTATCCCATCCTCGCCAGGAGGACCCATGTGGACAATAGAAGTCCCCCCTCCATTTCCCTTAACGCCCCCCAAACATCCGCAGTGAGTTTCACGGGGTTGCCTTTGCAAAAGCTAAGAGACCTTCACTTCTATTCCATACTCGGCAGCAACATTTAATAATAGGAAGTCCCTGCGAGTCGTGACATTTAAGAAATCAAATCTTTTTGGGAAAGGCGCTGCTTGAAACCGCACGGACAAATTGGCAGAATGCCACAGCAGTTGGACGCATGTGGAGGGCTAGAGATTTGTGGTGGCGTGGCTGATTGAGCCAGCGCAGCATGCATCCAGATCTGTCTTGCTTTCACGGCATATTTAAGGAATAGACTGATTGAAGGAATGCCAGGGAAGTACAGACATGAGTAAGAACTATTGATGACTAGAGACATTTTGGCATTTAAACCCTTGGCGTGGGTTTATCTCTGGTAGACTTTCCACTAGAAAGACATTATATACCGTAGGAGGTGAGATGAGGCCCACTGGGCCAATGAATGACGCTACACGAGGTTGAGTGGAAACGCAGCCCAAGGCTCCTCAAAATTCTTTTGGGGATGTTGGGAATCGGCCGCCGCCAGGACGAGGTGGCCGAGTGGTTAAGGCGATGGACTGCTAATCCATTGTGCTCTGCATGCATGGGTTCGAATCCCATCCTCGTCGATTCTTTCTGACGTTTCCCACTTGGAAACTTGCTTTGCTGAGCCTCTTTTGTCTGCCAGCGGATGCCCAGAGCACGGACATTCGCAATCACCATTCAAGAAGGGCCGTTGGCAAACTCTGCAATGACGTCTGGATGGATGGATGGTGTGGCCGATGAAGGGGGGCACTAGGAAGTCACCTCTCTTTTCATTTGTCTGGCTTGATGCCATCCTATATCCTCTAAAGAAGGTGGTGGCAGAGTTCCTCCTTTTCCCGCCATTAGCCAATACACATTCTTTATCCCGCCATGGGTCTATCTTTGGGCTGTGGGAAAGGCAAGTTCGATGTCAAACGCCTCCTTATCATTTTGCGTGAAAAGCTGAAAATAGGGAAGGTAGGCACTGCTGAGATTCGAACTCAGGATCTCCTGTTTACTAGACAGGCGCTTTAACCAACTAAGCCACAGCGCCACATGAGGAAGCCGCTGGGTGCCCGGGTTATAATACGGGCGCTTTAACCAACCAAGCCACAGTGCCACGGAAAGAAAGCGCTGGATCTCCTGTTTACTAGACAGGCGCTTGAAACGACCAAGCCACAGCGCCCTGCGAATAAACCGCCGCCGGGAAGCCTGCCAAACGGCATCTCTAATGGATGACTCCAATTTCTGCGCGCCTGTATTATTTGACGCAGCCCTTACAGCGTTTGCCTTTTTATCCCATCCTCGCCAGGAGGACCCATGTGGACAATAGAAGTCCCCCCTCCCCTTCCCTTCACGCCCCCCAAACATCCGCAGTGAGTTTCACGGGGTTGCCTTTGCAAAAGCTAAGAGACCTTCACTTCTATTCCATACTCGGCAGCAACATTTAATAATAGGAAGTCCCTGCGAGTCGTGACATTTAAGAAATCAAATCTTTTTGGGAAAGGCGCTGCTTGAAACCGCACGGACAAATTGGCAGAATGCCACAGCAGTTGGACGCATGTGGAGGGCTAGAGATTTGTGGTGGCGTGGCTGATTGAGCCAGCGCAGCATGCATCCAGATCTGTCTTGCATTCACGGCATATTTAAGGAATAGACTGATTGAAGGAATGCCAGGGAAGTACAGACATGAGTAAGAACTATTGATGACTAGAGACATTTTGGCATTTAAACCCTTGGCGTGGGTTTATCTCTGGTAGACTTTCCACTAGAAAGACATTATATACCGTAGGAGGTGAGATAAGGCCCACTGGGCCAATGAACGACGCTACACGAGGTTGAGTGGAAACGCAGCCCAAGGCTCCTCAAAATTCTTTTGGGGATGTTGGGAATCGGCCGCCGCCAGGACGAGGTGGCCGAGTGGTTAAGGCGATGGACTGCTAATCCATTGTGCTCTGCATGCATGGGTTCGAATCCCATCCTCGTCGATTCTTTCTGACGTTTCCCACTTGGAAACTTGCTTTGCTGAGCCTCTTTTGTCTGCCAGCGGATGCCCAGAGCACGGACATTCGCAATCACCATTCAAGAAGGGCCGTTGGCAAACTCTGCAATGACGTCTGGATGGATGGTGTGGCCGATGAAGGGGGGCACTAGGAAGTCACCTCTCTTTTCATTTGTCTGGCTTGATGCCATCCTATATCCTCTAAAGAAGGTGGTGGCAGAGTTCCTCCTTTTCCCGCCATTAGCCAATACACATTCTTTATCCCGCCATGGGTCTATCTTTGGGCTGTGGGAAAGGCAAGTTCGATGTCAAACGCCTCCTCATCATTTTGCGTGAAAAGCTGAAAATAGGGAAGGTAGGCACTGCTGAGATTCGAACTCAGGATCTCCTGTTTACTAGACAGGCGCTTTAACCAACTAAGCCACAGCGCCACATGAGGAAGCCGCCGGGTGCCCGGGTTACAATACGGGCGCTTTAACCAACCAAGCCACAGTGCCACGGAAAGAAAGCGCTGGATCTCCTGTTTACTAGACAGGCGCTTGAAACGACCAAGCCACAGCGCCCTGCGAATAAACCGCCGCCGGAAAGCCTGCCAAACGGCATCTCTAATGGATGACTCCAATTTCTGCGCGCCTGTATTATTTGACGCAGCCCTTACAGCGTTTGCCTTTTTATCCCATCCTCGCCAGGAGGACCCATGTGGACAATAGAAGTCCCCCCTCCCCTTCCCTTCACGCCCCCCAAACATCCGCAGTGAGTTTCACGGGGTTGCCTTTGCAAAAGCTAAGAGACCTTCACTTCTATTCCATACTCGGCAGCAACATTTAATAATAGGAAGTCCCTGCGAGTCGTGACATTTAAGAAATCAAATCTTTTTGGGAAAGGCGCTGCTTGAAACCGCACGGACAAATTGGCAGAATGCCACAGCAGTTGGACGCATGTGGAGGGCTAGAGATTTGTGGTGGCGTGGCTGATTGAGCCAGCGCAGCATGCATCCAGATCTGTCTTGCATTCATGGCATATTTAAGGAATAGACTGATTGAAGGAATGCCAGGGAAGTACAGACATGAGTAAGAACTATTGATGACTAGAGACATTTTGGCATTTAAACCCTTGGCGTGGGTTTATCTCTGGTAGACTTTCCACTAGAAAGACATTATATACCGTAGGAGGTGAGATAAGGCCCACTGGGCCAATGAACGACGCTACACGAGGTTGAGTGGAAACGCAGCCCAAGGCTCCTCAAAATTCTTTTGGGGATGTTGGGAATCGGCCGCCGCCAGGACGAGGTGGCCGAGTGGTTAAGGCGATGGACTGCTAATCCATTGTGCTCTGCATGCATGGGTTCGAATCCCATCCTCGTCGATTCTTTCTGACGTTTCCCACTTGGTAACTTGCTTTGCTGAGCCTCTTTTGTCTGCCAGCGGATGCCCAGAGCACGGACATTCGCAATCACCATTCAAGAAGGGCCGTTGGCAAACTCTGCAATGACGTCTAGATGGATGGATGGTGTGGCCGATGAAGGGGGGCACTAGGAAGTCACCTCTCTTTTCATTTGTCTGGCTTGATGCCATCCTATATCCTCTAAAGAAGGTGGTGGCAGAGTTCCTCCTTTTCCCGCCATTAGCCAATACACATTCTTTATCCCGCCATGGGTCTATCTTTGGGCTGTGGGAAAGGCAAGTTCGATGTCAAACGCCTCCTTATCATTTTGCGTGAAAAGCTGAAAATAGGGAAGGTAGGCACTGCTGAGATTCGAACTCAGGATCTCCTGTTTACTAGATAGGCGCTTTAACCAACTAAGCCACAGCGCCACATGAGGAAGCCGCCAGGTGCCCGGGTTACAATACGGGCGCTTTAACCAACCAAGCCACAGTGCCACGGAAAGAAAGCGCTGGATCTCCTGTTTACTAGACAGGCGCTTGAAACGACCAAGCCACAGCGCCCTGCGAATAAACCGCCGCCAGGAAGCCTGCCAAACGGCATCTCTAATGGATGACTCCAATTTCTGCGCGCCTGTATTATTTGACGCAGCCCTTACAGCGTTTGCCTTTTTATCCCATCCTCGCCAGGAGGACCCATGTGGACAATAGAAGTCCCCCCTCCCCTTCCCTTCACGCCCCCCAAACATCTGCAGTGAGTTTCACGGGGTTGCCTTTGCAAAAGCTAAGAGACCTTCACTTCTATTCCATACTCGGCAGCAACATTTAATAATAGGAAGTCCATGCGAGTCGTGACATTTAAGAAATCAAATCTTTTTGGGAAAGGCGCTGCTTGAAACCGCACGGACAAATTGGCAGAATGCCACAGCAGTTGGACGCATGTGGAGGGCTAGAGATTTGTGGTGGCGTGGCTGATTGAGCCAGCGCAGCATGCATCCAGATCTGTCTTGCTTTCACGGCATATTTAAGGAATAGACTGATTGAAGGAATGCCAGGGAAGTACAGACATGAGTAAGAACTATTGATGACTAGAGACATTTTGGCATTTAAACCCTTGGCGTGGGTTTATCTCTGGTAGACTTTCCACTAGAAAGACATTATATACCGTAGGAGGTGAGATGAGGCCCACTGGGCCAATTAATGACGCTACACGAGGTTGAGTGGAAACGCAGCCCAAGGCTCCTCAAAATTCTTTTGGGGATGTTGGGAATCGGCCGCCGCCAGGACGAGGTGGCCGAGTGGTTAAGGCGATGGACTGCTAATCCATTGTGCTCTGCATGCATGGGTTCGAATCCCATCCTCGTCGATTCTTTCTGACGTTTCCCACTTGGAAACTTGCTTTGCTGAGCCTCTTTTGTCTGCCAGCGGATGCCCAGAGCACGGACATTCGCAATCACCATTCAAGAAGGGCCGTTGGCAAACTCTGCAATGACGTCTGGATGGATGGTGTGGCCGATGAAGGGGGGCACTAGGAAGTCACCTCTCTTTTCATTTGTCTGGCTTGATGCCATCCTATATCCTCTAAAGAAGGTGGTGGCAGAGTTCCTCCTTTTCCCGCCATTAGCCAATACACATTCTTTATCCCGCCATGGGTCTATCTTTGGGCTGTGGGAAAGGCAAGTTCGATGTCAAACGCCTCCTTATCATTTTGCGTGAAAAGCTGAAAATAGGGAAGGTAGGCACTGCTGAGATTCGAACTCAGGATCTCCTGTTTACTAGACAGGCGCTTTAACCAACTAAGCCACAGCGCCACATGAGGAAGCCGCCGGGTGCCCGGGTTACAATACGGGCGCTTTAACCAACCAAGCCACAGTGCCACGGAAAGAAAGCGCTGGATCTCCTGTTTACTAGACAGGCGCTTGAAACGACCAAGCCACAGCGCCCTGCGAATAATCCGCCGCCGGGAAGCCTGCCAAACGGCATCTCTAATGGATGACTCCAATTTCTGCGCGCCTGTATTATTTGACGCAGCCCTTACAGCATTTGCCTTTTTATCCCATCCTCGCCAGGAGGACCCATGTGGACAATAGAAGTCCCCCCTCCCCTTCCCTTCACGTCCCCCAAACATCCGCAGTGAGTTTCACGGGGTTGCCTTTGCAAAAGCTAAGAGACCTTCACTTCTATTCCATACTCGGCAGCAACATTTAATAATAGGAAGTCCCTGCGAGTCGTGACATTTAAGAAATCAAATCTTTTTGGGAAAGGCGCTGCTTGAAACCGCACGGACAAATTGGCAGAATGCCACAGCAGTTGGACGCATGTGGAGGGCTAGAGATTTGTGGTGGCGTGGCTGATTGAGCCAGCGCAGCATGCATCCAGATCTGTCTTGCTTTCACGGCATATTTAAGGAATAGACTGATTGAAGGAATGCCAGGGAAGTACAGACATGAGTAAGAACTATTGATGACTAGAGACATTTTGGCATTTAAACCCTTGGCGTGGGTTTATCTCTGGTAGACTTTCCACTAGAAAGACATTATATACCGTAGGAGGTGAGATAAGGCCCACTGGGCCAATGAACGACGCTACACGAGGTTGAGTGGAAACGCAGCCCAAGGCTCCTCAAAATTCTTTTGGGGATGTTGGGAATCGGCCGCCGCCAGGACGAGGTGGCCGAGTGGTTAAGGCGATGGACTGCTAATCCATTGTGCTCTGCATGCATGGGTTCGAATCCCATCCTCGTCGATTCTTTCTGACGTTTCCCACTTGGAAACTTGCTTTGCTGAGCCTCTTTTGTCTGCCAGCGGATGCCCAGAGCACGGACATTCGCAATCACCATTCAAGAAGGGCCGTTGGCAAACTCTGCAATGACGTCTGGATGGATGGATGGTGTGGCCGATGAAGGGGGGCACTAGGAAGTCACCTCTCTTTTCATTTGTCTGGCTTGATGCCATCCTATATCCTCTAAAGAAGGTGGTGGCAGAGTTCCTCCTTTTCCCGCCATTAGCCAATACGCATTCTATATCCCGCCATGGGTCTATCTTTGGGCTGTGGGAAAGGCAAGTTCGATGTCAAACGCCTCCTTATCATTTTGCGTGAAAAGCTGAAAATAGGGAAAGTAGGCACTGCTGAGATTTGAACTCATGATCTCCTGTTTACTAGACAGGCGCTTCAACCAACTAAGCCACAGCGCCACATGAGAAAGCCGCGGGGTGCCCGGGTTACAATACGGGCGCTTTAACCAACCAAGCCACAGTGCCAAGCAAAGAAAGCGCTGGGTCTCCTGTTTACTAGACAGGCGCTTGAAACGACCAAGCCACAACGCCCTGCGAATAAACCGCCGCCGGGAAGCCTGCCAAACGGCATCTCTAATGGATGACTCCAATTTCTGCGCGCCTGTATTATTTGACGCAGCCCTTACAGCGTTTGCCTTTGTATCCCATCCTCGCCAGGAGGACCCATGTGGACAATAGAAGTCCCCCCTCCCCTTCCCTTCACGCCCCCCAAACATCCGCAGTGAGTTTCACGGGGTTGCCTTTGCAAAAGCTAAGAGACCTTCACTTCTATTCCATACTCGGCAGCAACATTTAATAATAGGAAGTCCCTGCGAGTCGTGACATTTAAGAAATCAAATCTTTTTGGGAAAGGCGCTGCTTGAAACCGCACGGACAAATTGGCAGAATGCCACAGCAGTTGGACGCATGTGGAGGGCTAGAGATTTGTGGTGGCGTGGCTGATTGAGCCAGCGCAGCATGCATCGAGATCTGTCTTGCTTTCACGGCATATTTAAGGAATAGACTGATTGAAGGAATGCCAGGGAAGTACAGACATGAGTAAGAACTATTGATGACTAGAGACATTTTGGCATTTAAACCCTTGGCGTGGGTTTATCTCTGGTAGACTTTCCACTAGAAAGACATTATATACCGTAGGAGGTGAGATAAGGCCCACTGGGCCAATGAACGACGCTACACGAGGTTGAGTGGAAACGCAGCCCAAGGCTCCTCAAAATTCTTTTGGGGATGTTGGGAATCGGCCGCCGCCAGGACGAGGTGGCCGAGTGGTTATGGCGATGGACTGCTAACCCATTGTGCTCTGCATGCATGGGTTCGAATCCCATCCTCGTCGATTCTTTCTGACGTTTCCCACTTGGAAACTTGCTTTGCTGAGCCTCTTTTGTCTGCCAGCGGATGCCCAGAGCACGGACATTCGCAATCACCATTCAAGAAGGGCCGTTGGCAAACTCTGCAATGACGTCTGGATGGATGGTGTGGCCGATGAAGGGGGGCACTAGGAAGTCACCTCTCTTTTCATTTGTCTGGCTTGATGCCATCCTATATCCTCTAAAGAAGGTGGTGGCAGAGTTCCTCCTTTTCCCGCCATTAGCCAATACACATTCTTTATCCCGCCATGGGTCTATCTTTGGGCTGTGGGAAAGGCAAGTTCGATGTCAAACGCCTCCTTATCATTTTGCGTGAAAAGCTGAAGATAGGGAAGGTAGGCACTGCTGAGATTCGAACTCAGGATCTCCTGTTTACTAGACAGGCGCTTTAACCATCTAAGCCACAGCGCCACATGAGGAAGCCGCCGGGTGCCCGGGTTACAATACGGGCGCTTTAACCAACCAAGCCACAGTGCCACGGAAAGAAAGCGCTGGATCTCCTGTTTACTAGACAGGCGCTTGAAACGACCAAGCCACAGCGCCCTGCGAATAAACCGCCGCCGGGAAGCCTGCCAAACGGCATCTCTAATGAATGACTCCAATTTCTGCGCGCCTGTATTATTTGACGCAGCCCTTACAGCGTTTGCCTTTTTATCCCATCCTCACCAGGAGGACCCATGTGGACAATAGAAGTCCCCCCTCCCCTTCCCTTCACGCCCCCCAAACATCCGCAGTGAGTTTCACGGGGTTGCCTTTGCAAAAGCTAAGAGACCTTCACTTCTATTCCATACTCGGCAGCAACATTTAATAATAGGAAGTCCCTGCGAGTCGTGACATTTAAGAAATCAAATCTTTTTCAGAAAAGCGCTGCTTGAAACCGCACGGACAAATTGGCAGAATGCCACAGCAGTTGGACGCATGTGGAGGGCTAGAGATTTGTGGTGGCGTGGCTGATTGAGCCAGCGCAGCATGCATCCAGATCTGTCTTGCTTTCACGGCATATTTAAGGAATAGACTGATTGAAGGAATGCCAGGGAAGTACAGACATGAGTAAGAACTATTGATGACTAGAGACATTTTGGCATTTAAACCCTTGGCGTGGGTTTATCTCTGGTAGACTTTCCACTAGAAAGACATTATATACCGTAGGAGGTGAGATAAGGCCCACTGGGCCAATGAACGACGCTACACGAGGTTGAGTGAAAACGCAGCCCAAGGCTCCTCAAAATTCTTTTGGGGATGTTGGGAATCGGCTGCCGCCAGGACGAGGTGGCCGAGTGGTTAAGGCGATGGACTGCTAATCCATTGTGCTCTGCATGCATGGGTTCGAATCCCATCCTCGTCGATTCTTTCTGACGTTTCCCACTTGGAAACTTGCTTTGCTGAGCCTCTTTTGTCTGCCAGCGGATGCCCAGAGCACGGACATTCGCAATCACCATTCAAGAAGGGCCGTTGGCAAACTCTGCAATGACGTCTGGATGGATGTTGTGGCCGATGAAGGGGGGCACTAGGAAGTCACCTCTCTTTTCATTTGTCTGGCTTGATGCCATCCTATATCCTCTAAAGAAGGTGGTGGCAGAGTTCCTCCTTTTCCCGCCATTAGCCAATACGCATTCTATATCCCGCCATGGGTCTATCTTTGGGCTGTGGGAAAGGCAAGTTCGATGTCAAACGCCTCCTTATCATTTTGCGTGAAAAGCTGAAAATAGGGAAAGTAGGCACTGCTGAGATTTGAACTCATGATCTCCTGTTTACTAGACAGGCGCTTTAACCAACTAAGCCACAGCGCCACATGAGAAAGCCGCCGGGTGCCCGGGTTACAATACGGGCGCTTTAACCAACCAAGCCACAGTGCCACGGAAAGAAAGCGCTGGATCTCCTGTTTACTAGACAGGCGCTTGAAACGACCAAGCCACAACGCCCTGCGAATAAACCGCCGCCGGGAAGCCTGCCAAACGGCATCTCTAATGGATGACTCCAATTTCTGCGCGCCTGTATTATTTGACGCAGCCCTTACAGCGTTTGCCTTTTTATCCCATCCTCACCAGGAGGACCCATGTGGACAATAGAAGTCCCCCCTCCCCTTCCCTTCACGCCCCCCAAACATCCGCAGTGAGTTTCACGGGGTTGCCTTTGCAAAAGCTAAGAGACCTTCACTTCTATTCCATACTCGGCAGCAACATTTAATAATAGGAAGTCCCTGCGAGTCGTGACATTTAAGAAATCAAATCTTTTTGGGAAAGGCGCTGCTTGAAACCGCACGGACAAATTGGCAGAATGCCACAGCAGTTGGACGCATGTGGAGGGCTAGAGATTTGTGGTGGCGTGGCTGATTGAGCCAGCGCAGCATGCATCCAGATCTGTCTTGCTTTCACGGCATATTTAAGGAATAGACTGATTGAAGGAATGCCAGGGAAGTACAGACATGAGTAAGAACTATTGATGACTAGAGACATTTTGGCATTTAAACCCTTGGCGTGGGTTTATCTCTGGTAGACTTTCCACTAGAAAGACATTATATACCGTAGGAGGTGAGATAAGGCCCACTGGGCCAATGAACGACGCTACACGAGGTTGAGTGGAAACGCAGCCCAAGGCTCCTCAAAATTCTTTTGGGGATGTTGGGAATCGGCCGCCGCCAGGACGAGGTGGCCGAGTGGTTAAGGCGATGGACTGCTAATCCATTGTGCTCTGCATGCATGGGTTCGAATCCCATCCTCGTCGATTCTTTCTGACGTTTCCCACTTGGAAACTTGCTTTGCTGAGCCTCTTTTGTCTGCCAGCGGATGCCCAGAGCACGGACATTCGCAATCACCATTCAAGAAGGGCCGTTGGCAAACTCTGCAATGACGTCTGGATGGATGGTGTGGCCGATGAAGGGGGGCACTAGGAAGTCACCTCTCTTTTCATTTGTCTGGCTTGATGCCATCCTATATCCTCTAAAGAAGGTGGTGGCAGAGTTCCTCCTTTTCCCGCCATTAGCCAATACACATTCTTTATCCCGCCATGGGTCTATCTTTGGGCTGTGGGAAAGGCAAGTTCGATGTCAAACGCCTCCTTATCATTTTGCGTGAAAAGCTGAAAATAGGGAAGGTAGGCACTGCTGAGATTCGAACTCAGGATCTCCTGTTTACTAGACAGGCGCTTTAACCAACTAAGCCACAGCGCCACATGAGGAAGCCGCCGGGTGCCCGGGTTACAATACGGGCGCTTTAACCAACCAAGCCACAGTGCCACGGAAAGAAAGCGCTGGATCTCCTGTTTACTAGACAGGCGCTTGAAACGACCAAGCCACAGCGCCCTGCGAATAAACCGCCGCCGGGAAGCCTGCCAAACGGCATCTCTAATGGATGACTCCAATTTCTGCGCGCCTGTATTATTTGACGCAGCCCTTACAGCGTTTGCCTTTTTATCCCATCCTCGCCAGGAGGACCCATGTGGACAATAGAAGTCCCCCCTCCCCTTCCCTTCACGCCCCCCAAACATCCGCAGTGAGTTTCACGGGGTTGCCTTTGCAAAAGCTAAGAGACCTTCACTTCTATTCCATACTCGGCAGCAACATTTAATAATAGGAAGTCCCTGCGAGTCGTGACATTTAAGAAATCAAATCTTTTTGGGAAAGGCGCTGCTTGAAACCGCACGGACAAATTGGCAGAATGCCACAGCAGTTGGACGCATGTGGAGGGCTAGAGATTTGTGGTGGCGTGGCTGATTGAGCCAGCGCAGCATGCATCCAGATCTGTCTTGCTTTCACGGCATATTTAAGGAATAGACTGATTGAAGGAATGCCAGGGAAGTACAGACATGAGTAAGAACTATTGATGACTAGAGACATTTTGGCATTTAAACCCTTGGCGTGGGTTTATCTCTGGTAGACTTTCCACTAGAAAGACATTATATACCGTAGGAGGTGAGATAAGGCCCACTGGGCCAATGAACGACGCTACACGAGGTTGAGTGGAAACGCAGCCCAAGGCTCCTCAAAATTCTTTTGGGGATGTTGGGAATCGGCCGCCGCCAGGACGAGGTGGCCGAGTGGTTAAGGCGATGGACTGCTAATCCATTGTGCTCTGCATGCATGGGTTCGAATCCCATCCTCGTCGATTCTTTCTGACGTTTCCCACTTGGAAACTTGCTTTGCTGAGCCTCTTTTGTCTGCCAGCGGATGCCCAGAGCACGGACATTCGCAATCACCATTAAAGAAGGGCTGTTGGCAAACTCTGCAATGACGTCTGGATGGATGGTGTGGCCGATGAAGGGGGGCACTAGAAAGTCACCTCTCTTTTCATTTGTCTGGCTTGATGCCATCCTATATCCTCTAAAGAAGGTGGTGGCAGAGTTCCTCCTTTTCCCGCCATTAGCCAATACACATTCTTTATCCCGCCATGGGTCTATCTTTGGGCTGTGGGAAAGGCAAGTTCGATGTCAAACGCCTCCTTATCATTTTGCGTGAAAAGCTGAAAATAGGGAAGGTAGGCACTGCTGAGATTCGAACTCAGGATCTCCCGTTTACTAGACAGGCGCTTTAACCAACTAAGCCACAGCGCCACATGAGGAAGCCGCCGGGTGCCCGGGTTACAATACGGGCGCTTTAACCAACCAAGCCACAGTGCCACGGAAAGTAAGTGCTGGATCTCCTGTTTACTAGACAGGCGCTTGAAACGACCAAGCCACAGCGCCCTGCAAATAAACCGCCGCCGGGAAGCCTGCCAAACGGCATCTCTAATGGATGACTCCAATTTCTGCGCGCCTGTATTATTTGACGCAGCCCTTACAGCGTTTGCCTTTTTATCCCATCCTCGCCAGGAGGACCCATGTGGACAATAGAAGTCCCCCCTCCCCTTCCCTTCACGCCCCCCAAACATCCGCAGTGAGTTTCACGGGGTTGCCTTTGCAAAAGCTAAGAGACCTTCACTTCTATTCCATACTCGGCAGCAACATTTAATAATAGGAAGTCCCTGCGAGTCGTGACATTTAAGAAATCAAATCTTTTTCAGAAAAGCGCTGCTTGAAACCGCACGGACAAATTGGCAGTATGCCACAGCAGTTGGACGCATGTGGAGGGCTAGAGATTTGTGGTGGCGTGGCTGATTGAGCCAGCGCAGCATGCATCCAGATCTGTCTTGCTTTCACGGCATATTTAAGGAATAGACTGATTGAAGGAATGCCAGGGAAGTACAGACATGAGTAAGAACTATTAATGACTAGAGACATTTTGGCATTTAAACCCTTGGCGTGGGTTTATCTCTGGTAGACTTTCCACTAGAAAGACATTATATACCGTAGGAGGTGAGATAAGGCCCACTGGGCCAATGAACGACGCTACACGAGGTTGAGTGAAAACGCAGCCCAAGGCTCCTCAAAATTCTTTTGGGGATGTTGGGAATCGGCCGCCGCCAGGACGAGGTGGCCGAGTGGTTAAGGCGATGGACTGCTAATCCATTGTGCTCTGCATGCATGGGTTCGAATCCCATCCTCGTCGATTCTTTCTGACGTTTCCCACTTGGAAACTTGCTTTGCTGAGCCTCTTTTGTCTGCCAGCGGATGCCCAGAGCACGGACATTCGCAATCACCATTCAAGAAGGGCCGTTGGCAAACTCTGCAATGACGTCTGGATGGATGTTGTGGCCGATGAAGGGGGGCACTAGGAAGTCACCTCTCTTTTCATTTGTCTGGCTTGATGCCATCCTATATCCTCTAAAGAAGGTGGTGGCAGAGTTCCTCCTTTTCCCGCCATTAGCCAATACGCATTCTATATCCCGCCATGGGTCTATCTTTGGGCTGTGGGAAAGGCAAGTTCGATGTCAAACGCCTCCTTATCATTTTGCGTGAAAAGCTGAAAATAGGGAAAGTAGGCACTGCTGAGATTTGAACTCATGATCTCCTGTTTACTAGACAGGCGCTTTAACCAACTAAGCCACAGCGCCACATGAGAAAGCCGCGGGGTGCCCGGGTTACAATACGGGCGCTTTAACCAACCAAGCCACAGTGCCAAGGAAAGAAAGCGCTGGGTCTCCTGTTTACTAGACAGGCGCTTGAAACGACCAAGCCACAACGCCCTGCGAATAAACCGCCGCCGGGAAGCCTGCCAAACGGCATCTCTAATGGATGACTCCAATTTCTGCGCGCCTGTATTATTTGACGCAGCCCTTACAGCGTTTGCCTTTTTATCCCATCCTCGCCAGGAGGACCCATGTGGACAATAGAAGTCCCCCCTCCCCTTCCCTTCACGCCCCCCAAACATCCGCAGTGAGTTTCACGGGGTTGCCTTTGCAAAAGCTAAGAGACCTTCACTTCTATTCCATACTCGGCAGCAACATTTAATAATAGGAAGTCCCTGCGAGTCGTGACATTTAAGAAATCAAATCTTTTTGGGAAAGGCGCTGCTTGAAACCGCACGGACAAATTGGCAGAATGCCACAGCAGTTGGACGCATGTGGAGGGCTAGAGACTTGTGGTGGCGTGGCTGATTGAGCCAGCGCAGCATGCATCCAGATCTGTCTTGCTTTCACGGCATATTTAAGGAATAGACTGATTGAAGGAATGCCAGGGAAGTACAGACATGAGTAAGAACTATTGATGACTAGAGACATTTTGGCATTTAAACCCTTGGCGTGGGTTTATCTCTGGTAGACTTTCCACTAGAAAGACATTATATACCGTAGGAGGTGAGATAAGGCCCACTGGGCCAATGAACGACGCTACACGAGGTTGAGTGGAAACGCAGCCCAAGGCTCCTCAAAATTCTTTTGGGGATGTTGGGAATCGGCCGCCGCCAGGACGAGGTGGCCGTGTGGTTAAGGCGATGGACTGCTAATCCATTGTGCTCTGCATGCATGGGTTCGAATCCCATCCTCGTCGATTCTTTCTGACGTTTCCCACTTGGAAACTTGCTTTGCTGAGCCTCTTTTGTCTGCCAGCGGATGCCCAGAGCACGGACATTCGCAATCACCATTCAAGAAGGGCCGTTGGCAAACTCTGCAATGACGTCTGGATGGATGGTGTGGCCGATGAAGGGGGGCACTAGGAAGTCACCTCTCTTTTCATTTGTCTGGCTTGATGCCATCCTATATCCTCTAAAGAAGGTGGTGGCAGAGTTCCTCCTTTTCCCGCCATTAGCCAATACACATTCTTTATCCCGCCATGGGTCTATCTTTGGGCTGTGGGAAAGGCAAGTTCGATGTCAAACGCCTCCTTATCATTTTGCGTGAAAAGCTGAAAATAGGGAAGGTAGGCACTGCTGAGATTCAAACTCAGGATCTCCTGTTTACTAGACAGGCGCTTTAACCAACTAAGCCACAGCGCCACATGAGGAAGCCGCCGGGTGCCCGGGTTACAATACGGGCGCTTTAACCAACCAAGCCACAGTGCCACGGAAAGAAAGCGCTGGATCTCCTGTTTACTAGACAGGCGCTTGAAACGACCAAGCCACAGCGCCCTGCGAATAAACCGCCGCCGGGAAGCCTGCCAAACGGCATCTCTAATGGATGACTCCAATTTCTGCGCGCCTGTATTATTTGACGCAGCCCTTACAGCGTTTGCCTTTTTATCCCATCCTCGCCAGGAGGACCCATGTGGACAATAGAAGTCCCCCCTCCCCTTCCCTTCACGTCCCCCAAACATCCGCAGTGAGTTTCACGGGGTTGCCTTTGCAAAAGCTAAGAGACCTTCACTTCTATTCCATACTCGGCAGCAACATTTAATAATAGGAAGTCCCTGCGAGTCGTGACATTTAAGAAATCAAATCTTTTTGGGAAAGGCGCTGCTTGAAACCGCACGGACAAATTGGCAGAATGCCACAGCAGTTGGACGCATGTGGAGGGCTAGAGATTTGTGGTGGCGTGGCTGATTGAGCCAGCGCAGCATGCATCCAGATCTGTCTTGCTTTCACGGCATATTTAAGGAATAGACTGATTGAAGGAATGCCAGGGAAGTACAGACATGAGTAAGAACTATTGATGACTAGAGACATTTTGGCATTTAAACCCTTGGCGTGGGTTTATCTCTGGTAGACTTTCCACTAGAAAGACATTATATACCGTAGGAGGTGAGATAAGGCCCACTGGGCCAATGAACGACGCTACACGAGGTTGAGTGAAAACGCAGCCCAAGGCTCCTCAAAATTCTTTTGGGGATGTTGGGAATCGGCTGCCGCCAGGACGAGGTGGCCGAGTGGTTAAGGCGATGGACTGCTAATCCATTGTGCTCTGCATGCATGGGTTCGAATCCCATCCTCGTCGATTCTTTCTGACGTTTCCCACTTGGAAACTTGCTTTGCTGAGCCTCTTTTGTCTGCCAGCGGATGCCCAGAGCACGGACATTCGCAATCACCATTCAAGAAGGGCCGTTGGCAAACTCTGCAATGACGTCTGGATGGATGTTGTGGCCGATGAAGGGGGGCACTAGGAAGTCACCTCTCTTTTCATTTGTCTGGCTTGATGCCATCCTATATCCTCTAAAGAAGGTGGTGGCAGAGTTCCTCCTTTTCCCGCCATTAGCCAATACACATTCTTTATCCCGCCATGGGTCTATCTTTGGGCTGTGGGAAAGGCAAGTTCGATGTCAAACGCCTCCTTATCATTTTGCGTGAAAAGCTGAAAATAGGGAAGGTAGGCACTGCTGAGATTCGAACTCAGGATCTCCTGTTTACTAGACAGGCGCTTTAACCAACTAAGCCACAGCGCCACATGAGGAAGCCATCGGGTGCCTGGGTTACAATACGGGCGCTTTAACCAACCAAGCCACAGTGCCACCGAAAGAAAGCGCTGGATCTCCTGTTTACTAGACAGGCGCTTGAAACGACCAAGCCACAGCGCCCTGCGAATAAACCGCCGCCGGGAAGCCTGCCAAACGGCATCTCTAATGGATGACTCCAATTTCTGCGCGCCTGTATTATTTGACGCAGCCCTTACAGCGTTTGCCTTTTTATCCCATCCTCGCCAGGAGGACCCATGTGGACAATAGAAGTCCCCCCTCCCCTTCCCTTCACGCCCCCCAAACATCCGCAGTGAGTTTCACGGGGTTGCCTTTGCAAAAGCTAAGAGACCTTCACTTCTATTCCATACTCGGCAGCAACATTTAATAATAGGAAGTCCCTGCGAGTCGTGACATTTAAGAAATCAAATCTTTTTCAGAAAAGCGCTGCTTGAAACCGCACGGACAAATTGGCAGAATGCCACAGCAGTTGGACGCATGTGGAGGGCTAGAGATTTGTGGTGGCGTGGCTGATTGAGCCAGCGCAGCATGCATCCAGATCTGTCTTGCTTTCACGGCATATTTAAGGAATAGACTGATTGAAGGAATGCCAGGGAAGTACAGACATGAGTAAGAACTATTGATGACTAGAGACATTTTGGCATTTAAACCCTTGGCGTGGGTTTATCTCTGGTAGACTTTCCACTAGAAAGACATTATATACCGTAGGAGGTGAGATGAGGCCCACTGGGCCAATGAACGACGCTACACGAGGTTGAGTGAAAACGCAGCCCAAGGCTCCTCAAAATTCTTTTGGGGATGTTGGGAATCGGCTGCCGCCAGGACGAGGTGGCCGAGTGGTTAAGGCGATGGACTGCTAATCCATTGTGCTCTGCATGCATGGGTTCGAATCCCATCCTCGTCGATTCTTTCTGACGTTTCCCACTTGGAAACTTGCTTTGCTGAGCCTCTTTTGTCTGCCAGCGGATGCCCAGAGCACGGACATTCGCAATCACCATTCAAGAAGGGCCGTTGGCAAACTCTGCAATGACGTCTGGATGGATGTTGTGGCCGATGAAGGGGGGCACTAGGAAGTCACCTCTCTTTTCATTTGTCTGGCTTGATGCCATCCTATATCCTCTAAAGAAGGTGGTGGCAGAGTTCCTCCTTTTCCCGCCATTAGCCAATACGCATTCTATATCCCGCCATGGGTCTATCTTTGGGCTGTGGGAAAGGCAAGTTCGATGTCAAACGCCTCCTTATCATTTTGCGTGAAAAGCTGAAAATAGGGAAGGTAGGCACTGCTGAGATTCGAACTCAGGATCTCCTGTTTACTAGACAGGCGCTTTAACCAACTAAGCCACAGCGCCACATGAGGAAGCCGCCGGGTGCCCGGGTTACAATACGGGCGCTTTAACCAACCAAGCCACAGTGCCACGGAAAGAAAGCGCTGGATCTCCTGTTTACTAGACAGGCGCTTGAAACGACCAAGCCACAGCGCCCTGCGAATAAACCGCCGCCGGGAAGCCTGCCAAACGGCATCTCTAATGGATGACTCCAATTTCTGCGCGCCTGTATTATTTGACGCAGCCCTTACAGCGTTTGCCTTTTTATCCCATCCTCGCCAGGAGGACCCATGTGGACAATAGAAGTCCCCCCTCCCCTTCCCTTCACGCCCCCCAAACATCCGCAGTGAGTTTCACGGGGTTGCCTTTGCAAAAGCTAAGAGACCTTCACTTCTATTCCATACTCGGCAGCAACATTTAATAATAGGAAGTCCCTGCGAGTCGTGACATTTAAGAAATCAAATCTTTTTGGGAAAGGCGCTGCTTGAAACCGCACGGACAAATTGGCAGAATGCCACAGCAGTTGGACGCATGTGGAGGGCTAGAGATTTGTGGTGGCGTGGCTGATTGAGCCAGCGCAGCATGCATCCAGATCTGTCTTGCTTTCACGGCATATTTAAGGAATAGACTGATTGAAGGAATGCCAGGGAATTTCAGACATGAGTAAGAACTATTGATGACTAGAGACATTTTGGCATTTAAACCCTTGGCGTGGGTTTATCTCTGGTAGACTTTCCACTAGAAAGACATTATATACCGTAGGAGGTGAGATAAGGCCCACTGGGCCAATGAACGACGCTACACGAGGTTGAGTGGAAACGCAGCCCAAGGCTCCTCAAAATTCTTTTGGGGATGTTGGGAATCGGCCGCCGCCAGGACGAGGTGGCCGAGTGGTTAAGGCGATGGACTGCTAATCCATTGTGCTCTGCATGCATGGGTTCGAATCCCATCCTCGTCGATTCTTTCTGACGTTTCCCACTTGGAAACTTGCTTTGCTGAGCCTCTTTTGTCTGCCAGCGGATGCCCAGAGCACGGACATTCGCAATCACCATTCAAGAAGGGCCGTTGGCAAACTCTGCAATGACGTCTGGATGGATGGTGTGGCCGATGAAGGGGGGCACTAGGAAGTCACCTCTCTTTTCATTTGTCTGGCTTGATGCCATCCTATATCCTCTAAAGAAGGTGGTGGCAGAGTTCCTCCTTTTCCCGCCATTAGCCAATACACATTCTTTATCCCGCCATGGGTCTATCTTTGGGCTGTGGGAAAGGCAAGTTCGATGTCAAACGCCTCCTTATCATTTTGCGTGAAAAGCTGAAAATAGGGAAGGTAGGCACTGCTGAGATTCGAACTCAGGATCTCCTGTTTACTAGACAGGCGCTTTAACCAACTAAGCCACAGCGCCACATGAGGAAGCCGCCGGGTGCCCGGGTTACAATACGGGCGCTTTAACCAACCAAGCCACAGTGCCACGGAAAGAAAGTGCTGGATCTCCTGTTTACTAGACAGGCGCTTGAAACGACCAAGCCACAGCGCCCTGCGAATAAACCGCCGCCGGGAAGCCTGCCAAACGGCATCTCTAATGGATGACTCCAATTTCTGCGCGCCTGTATTATTTGACGCAGCCCTTACAGCGTTTGCCTTTTTATCCCATCCTCGCCAGGAGGACCCATGTGGACAATAGAAGTCCCCCCTCCCCTTCCCTTCACGCCCCCCAAACATCCGCAGTGAGTTTCACGGGGTTGCCTTTGCAAAAGCTAAGAGACCTTCACTTCTATTCCATACTCGGCAGCAACATTTAATAATAGGAAGTCCCTGCAAGTCGTGACATTTAAGAAATCAAATCTTTTTCAGAAAAGCGCTGCTTGAAACCGCACGGACAAATTGGCAGAATGCCACAGCAGTTGGACGCATGTGGAGGGCTAGAGATTTGTGGTGGCGTGGCTGATTGAGCCAGCGCAGCATGCATCCAGATCTGTCTTGCTTTCACGGCATATTTAAGGAATAGACTGATTGAAGGAATGCCAGGGAAGTACAGACATGAGTAAGAACTATTGATGACTAGAGACATTTTGGCATTTAAACCCTTGGCGTGGGTTTATCTCTGGTAGACTTTCCACTAGAAAGACATTATATACCGTAGGAGGTGAGATAAGGCCCACTGGGCCAATGAACGACGCTACACGAGGTTGAGTGGAAACGCAGCCCAAGGCTCCTCAAAATTCTTTTGGGGATGTTGGGAATCGGCCGCCGCCAGGACGAGGTGGCCGAGTGGTTAAGGCGATGGACTGCTAATCCATTGTGCTCTGCATGCATGGGTTCGAATCCCATCCTCGTCGATTCTTTCTGACGTTTCCCACTTGGAAACTTGCTTTGCTGAGCCTCTTTTGTCTGCCAGCGGATGCCCAGAGCACGGACATTCGCAATCACCATTCAAGTAGGGCCGTTGGCAAACTCTGCAATGACGTCTGGATGGATGGTGTGGCCGATGAAGGGGGGCACTAGGAAGTCACCTCTCTTTTCATTTCTCTGGCTTGATGCCATCCTATATCCTCTAAAGAAGGTGGTGGCAGAGTTCCTCCTTTTCCCGCCATTAGCCAATACACATTCTTTATCCCGCCATGGGTCTATCTTTGGGCTGTGGGAAAGGCAAGTTCGATGTCAAACGCCTCCTTATCATTTTGCGTGAAAAGCTGAAAATAGGGAAGGTAGGCACTGCTGAGATTCGAACTCAGGATCTCCTGTTTACTAGACAGGCGCTTTAACCAACTAAGCCACAGCGCCACATGAGGAAGCCGCCGGGTGCCCGGGTTACAATACGGGCGCTTTAACCAACCAAGCCACAGTGCCACGGAAAGAAAGTGCTGGATCTCCTGTTTACTAGACAGGCGCTTGAAACGACCAAGCCACAGCGCCCTGCGAATAAACCGCCGCCGGGAAGCCTGCCAAACGGCATCTCTAATGGATGACTCCAATTTCTGCGCGCCTGTATTATTTGACGCAGCCCTTACAGCGTTTGCCTTTTTATCCCATCCTCGCCAGGAGGACCCATGTGGACAATAGAAGTCCCCCCTCCCCTTCCCTTCACGCCCCCCAAACATCCGCAGTGAGTTTCACGGGGTTGCCTTTGCAAAAGCTAAGAGACCTTCACTTCTATTCCATACTCGGCAGCAACATTTAATAATAGGAAGTCCCTGCGAGTCGTGACATTTAAGAAATCAAATCTTTTTCAGAAAAGCGCTGCTTGAAACCGCACGGACAAATTGGCAGAATGCCACAGCAGTTGGACGCATGTGGAGGGCTAGAGATTTGTGGTGGCGTGGCTGATTGAGCCAGCGCAGCATGCATCCAGATCTGTCTTGCTTTCACGGCATATTTAAGGAATAGACTGATTGAAGGAATGCCAGGGAAGTACAGACATGAGTAAGAACTATTGATGACTAGAGACATTTTGGCATTTAAACCCTTGGCGTGGGTTTATCTCTGGTAGACTTTCCACTAGAAAGACATTATATACCGTAGGAGGTGAGATAAGGCCCACTGGGCCAATGAACGACGCTACACGAGGTTGAGTGGAAACGCAGCCCAAGGCTCCTCAAAATTCTTTTGGGGATGTTGGGAATCGGCTGCCGCCAGGACGAGGTGGCCGAGTGGTTAAGGCGATGGACTGCTAATCCATTGTGCTCTGCATGCATGGGTTCGAATCCCATCCTCGTCGATTCTTTCTGACGTTTCCCACTTGGAAACTTGCTTTGCTGAGCCTCTTTTGTCTGCCAGCGGATGCCCAGAGCACGGACATTCGCAATCACCATTCAAGAAGGGCCGTTGGCAAACTCTGCAATGACGTCTGGATGGATGTTGTGGCCGATGAAGGGGGGCACTAGGAAGTCACCTCTCTTTTCATTTGTCTGGCTTGATGCCATCCTATATCCTCTAAAGAAGGTGGTGGCAGAGTTCCTCCTTTTCCCGCCATTAGCCAATACGCATTCTATATCCCGCCATGGGTCTATCTTTGGGCTGTGGGAAAGGCAAGTTCGATGTCAAACGCCTCCTTATCATTTTGCGTGAAAAGCTGAAAATAGGGAAAGTAGGCACTGCTGAGATTTGAACTCATGATCTCCTGTTTACTAGACAGGCGCTTTAACCAACTAAGCCACAGCGCCACATGAGAAAGCCGCCGGGTGCCCGGGTTACAATACGGGCGCTTTAACCAACCAAGCCACAGTGCCAAGGAAAGAAAGCGCTGGGTCTCCTGTTTACTAGACAGGCGCTTGAAACGACCAAGCCACAACGCCCTGCGAATAAACCGCCGCCGGGAAGCCTGCCAAACGGCATCTCTAATGGATGACTCCAATTTCTGCGCGCCTGTATTATTTGACGCAGCCCTTACAGCGTTTGCCTTTTTATCCCATCCTCGCCAGGAGGACCCATGTGGACAATAGAAGTCCCCCCTCCCCTTCCCTTCACGCCCCCCAAACATCCGCAGTGAGTTTCACGGGGTTGCCTTTGCAAAAGCTAAGAGACCTTCACTTCTATTCCATACTCGGCAGCAACATTTAATAATAGGAAGTCCCTGCGAGTCGTGACATTTAAGAAATCAAATCTTTTTGGGAAAGGCGCTGCTTGAAACCGCACGGACAAATTGGCAGAATGCCACAGCAGTTGGACGCATGTGGAGGGCTAGAGATTTGTGGTGGCGTGGCTGATTGAGCCAGCGCAGCATGCATCCAGATCTGTCTTGCTTTCACGGCATATTTAAGGAATAGACTGATTGAAGGAATGCCAGGGAAGTACAGACATGAGTAAGAACTATTGATGACTAGAGACATTTTGGCATTTAAACCCTTGGCGTGGGTTTATCTCTGGTAGACTTTCCACTAGAAAGACATTATATACCGTAGGAGGTGAGATAAGGCCCACTGGGCCAATGAACGACGCTACACGAGGTTGAGTGGAAACGCAGCCCAAGGCTCCTCAAAATTCTTTTGGGGATGTTGGGAATCGGCCGCCGCCAGGACGAGGTGGCCGAGTGGTTAAGGCGATGGACTGCTAATCCATTGTGCTCTGCATGCATGGGTTCGAATCCCATCCTCGTCGATTCTTTCTGACGTTTCCCACTTGGAAACTTGCTTTGCTGAGCCTCTTTTGTCTGCCAGCGGATGCCCAGAGCACGGACATTCGCAATCACCATTCAAGAAGGGCCGTTGGCAAACTCTGCAATGACGTCTGGATGGATGGTGTGGCCGATGAAGGGGGGCACTAGGAAGTCACCTCTCTTTTCATTTCTCTGGCTTGATGCCATCCTATATCCTCTAAAGAAGGTGGTGGCAGAGTTCCTCCTTTTCCCGCCATTAGCCAATACACATTCTTTATCCCGCCATGGGTCTATCTTTGGGCTGTGGGAAAGGCAAGTTCGATGTCAAACGCCTCCTTATCATTTTGCGTGAAAAGCTGAAAATAGGGAAGGTAGGCACTGCTGAGATTCGAACTCAGGATCTCCTGTTTACTAGACAGGCGCTTTAACCAACTAAGCCACAGCGCCACATGAGGAAGCCGCCGGGTGCCCGGGTTACAATACGGGCGCTTTAACCAACCAAGCCACAGTGCCACGGAAAGAAAGTGCTGGATCTCCTGTTTACTAGACAGGCGCTTGAAACGACCAAGCCACAGCGCCCTGCGAATAAACCGCCGCCGGGAAGCCTGCCAAACGGCATCTCTAATGGATGACTCCAATTTCTGCGCGCCTGTATTATTTGACGCAGCCCTTACAGCGTTTGCCTTTTTATCCCATCCTCGCCAGGAGGACCCATGTGGACAATAGAAGTCCCCCCTCCCCTTCCCTTCACGCCCCCCAAACATCCGCAGTGAGTTTCACGGGGTTGCCTTTGCAAAAGCTAAGAGACCTTCACTTCTATTCCATACTCGGCAGCAACATTTAATAATAGGAAGTCCCTGCGAGTCGTGACATTTAAGAAATCAAATCTTTTTCAGAAAAGCGCTGCTTGAAACCGCACGGACAAATTGGCAGAATGCCACAGCAGTTGGACGCATGTGGAGGGCTAGAGATTTGTGGTGGCGTGGCTGATTGAGCCAGCGCAGCATGCATCCAGATCTGTCTTGCTTTCACGGCATATTTAAGGAATAGACTGATTGAAGGAATGCCAGGGAAGTACAGACATGAGTAAGAACTATTGATGACTAGAGACATTTTGGCATTTAAACCCTTGGCGTGGGTTTATCTCTGGTAGACTTTCCACTAGAAAGACATTATATACCGTAGGAGGTGAGATGAGGCCCACTGGGCCAATGAACGACGCTACACGAGGTTGAGTGAAAACGCAGCCCAAGGCTCCTCAAAATTCTTTTGGGGATGTTGGGAATCGGCTGCCGCCAGGACGAGGTGGCCGAGTGGTTAAGGCGATGGACTGCTAATCCATTGTGCTCTGCATGCATGGGTTCGAATCCCATCCTCGTCGATTCTTTCTGACGTTTCCCACTTGGAAACTTGCTTTGCTGAGCCTCTTTTGTCTGCCAGCGGATGCCCAGAGCACGGACATTCGCAATCACCATTCAAGAAGGGCCGTTGGCAAACTCTGCAATGACGTCTGGATGGATGTTGTGGCCGATGAAGGGGGGCACTAGGAAGTCACCTCTCTTTTCATTTGTCTGGCTTGATGCCATCCTATATCCTCTAAAGAAGGTGGTGGCAGAGTTCCTCCTTTTCCCGCCATTAGCCAATACACATTCTTTATCCCGCCATGGGTCTATCTTTGGGCTGTGGGAAAGGCAAGTTCGATGTCAAACGCCTCCTTATCATTTTGCGTGAAAAGCTGAAAATAGGGAAGGTAGGCACTGCTGAGATTCGAACTCAGGATCTCCTGTTTACTAGACAGGCGCTTTAACCAACTAAGCCACAGCGCCACATGAGGAAGCCGCCGGGTGCCCGGGTTACAATACGGGCGCTTTAACCAACCAAGCCACAGTGCCACGGAAAGAAAGCGCTGGATCTCCTGTTTACTAGACAGGCGCTTGAAACGACCAAGCCACAGCGCCCTGCGAATAAACCGCCGCCGGGAAGCCTGCCAAACGGCATCTCTAATGGATGACTCCAATTTCTGCGCGCCTGTATTATTTGACGCAGCCCTTACAGCGTTTGCCTTTTTATCCCATCCTCGCCAGGAGGACCCATGTGGACAATAGAAGTCCCCCCTCCCCTTCCCTTCACGCCCCCCAAACATCCGCAGTGAGTTTCACGGGGTTGCCTTTGCAAAAGCTAAGAGACCTTCACTTCTATTCCATACTCGGCAGCAACATTTAATAATAGGAAGTCCCTGCGAGTCGTGACATTTAAGAAATCAAATCTTTTTGGGAAAGGCGCTGCTTGAAACCGCACGGACAAATTGGCAGAATGCCACAGCAGTTGGACGCATGTGGAGGGCTAGAGATTTGTGGTGGCGTGGCTGATTGAGCCAGCGCAGCATGCATCCAGATCTGTCTTGCTTTCACGGCATATTTAAGGAATAGACTGATTGAAGGAATGCCAGGGAAGTACAGACATGAGTAAGAACTATTGATGACTAGAGACATTTTGGCATTTAAACCCTTGGCGTGGGTTTATCTCTGGTAGACTTTCCACTAGAAAGACATTATATACCGTAGGAGGTGAGATAAGGCCCACTGGGCCAATGAACGACGCTACACGAGGTTGAGTGGAAACGCAGCCCAAGGCTACTCAAAATTCTTTTGGGGATGTTGGGAATCGGCCGCCGCCAGGACGAGGTGGCCGAGTGGTTAAGGCGATGGACTGCTAATCCATTGTGCTCTGCATGCATGGGTTCGAATCCCATCCTCGTCGATTCTTTCTGACGTTTCCCACTTGGAAACTTGCTTTGCTGAGCCTCTTTTGTCTGCCAGCGGATGCCCAGAGCACGGACATTCGCAATCACCATTCAAGAAGGGCCGTTGGCAAACTCTGCAATGACGTCTGGATGGATGGTGTGGCCGATGAAGGGGGGCACTAGGAAGTCACCTCTCTTTTCATTTGTCTGGCTTGATGCCATCCTATATCCTCTAAAGAAGGTGGTGGCAGAGTTCCTCCTTTTCCCGCCATTAGCCAATACACATTCTTTATCCCGCCATGGGTCTATCTTTGGGCTGTGGGAAAGGCAAGTTCGATGTCAAACGCCTCCGTATCATTTTGCGTGAAAAGCTGAAAATAGGGAAGGTAGGCACTGCTGAGATTCGAACTCAGGATCTCCTGTTTACTAGACAGGCGCTTTAACCAACTAAGCCACAGCGCCACATGAGGAAGCCGCCGGGTGCCCGGGTTACAATACGGGCGCTTTAACCAACCAAGCCACAGTGCCACGGAAAGAAAGTGCTGGATCTCCTGTTTACTAGACAGGCGCTTGAAACGACCAAGCCACAGCGCCCTGCGAATAAACCGCCGCCGGGAAGCCTGCCAAACGGCATCTCTAATGGATGACTCCAATTTCTGCGCGCCTGTATTATTTGACGCAGCCCTTACAGCGTTTGCCTTTTTATCCCATCCTCGCCAGGAGGACCCATGTGGACAATAGAAGTCCCCCCTCCCCTTCCCTTCACGCCCCCCAAACATCCGCAGTGAGTTTCACGGGGTTGCCTTTGCAAAAGCTAAGAGACCTTCACTTCTATTCCATACTCGGCAGCAACATTTAATAATAGGAAGTCCCTGCGAGTCGTGACATTTAAGAAATCAAATCTTTTTGGGAAAGGCGCTGCTTGAAACCGCACGGACAAATTGGCAGAATGCCACAGCAGTTGGACGCATGTGGAGGGCTAGAGATTTGTGGTGGCGTGGCTGATTGAGCCAGCGCAGCATGCATCCAGATCTGTCTTGCTTTCACGGCATATTTAAGGAATAGACTGATTGAAGGAATGCCAGGGAAGTACAGACATGAGTAAGAACTATTGATGACTAGAGACATTTTGGCATTTAAACCCTTGGCGTGGGTTTATCTCTGGTAGACTTTCCACTAGAAAGACATTATATACCGTAGGAGGTGAGATAAGGCCCACTGGGCCAATGAACGACGCTACACGAGGTTGAGTGGAAACGCAGCCCAAGGCTCCTCAAAATTCTTTTGGGGATGTTGGGAATCGGCCGCCGCCAGGACGAGGTGGCCGAGTGGTTAAGGCGATGGACTGCTAATCCATTGTGCTCTGCATGCATGGGTTCGAATCCCATCCTCGTCGATTCTTTCTGACGTTTCCCACTTGGAAACTTGCTTTGCTGAGCCTCTTTTGTCTGCCAGCGGATGCCCAGAGCACGGACATTCGCAATCACCATTCAAGAAGGGCCGTTGGCAAACTCTGCAATGACGTCTGGATGGATGGTGTGGCCGATGAAGGGGGGCACTAGGAAGTCACCTCTCTTTTCATTTGTCTGGCTTGATGCCATCCTATATCCTCTAAAGAAGGTGGTGGCAGAGTTCCTCCTTTTCCCGCCATTAGCCAATACACATTCTTTATCCCGCCATGGGTCTATCTTTGGGCTGTGGGAAAGGCAAGTTCGATGTCAAACGCCTCCTTATCATTTTGCGTGAAAAGCTGAAAATAGGGAAGGTAGGCACTGCTGAGATTCGAACTCAGGATCTCCTGTTTACTAGACAGGCGCTTTAACCAACTAAGCCACAGCGCCACATGAGGAAGCCGCCGGGTGCCCGGGTTACAATACGGGCGCTTTAACCAACCAAGCCACAGTGCCACGGAAAGAAAGTGCTGGATCTCCTGTTTACTAGACAGGCGCTTGAAACGACCAAGCCACAGCGCCCTGCGAATAAACCGCCGCCGGGAAGCCTGCCAAACGGCATCTCTAATGGATGACTCCAATTTCTGCGCGCCTGTATTATTTGACGCAGCCCTTACAGCGTTTGCCTTTTTATCCCATCCTCGCCAGGAGGACCCATGTGGACAATAGAAGTCCCCCCTCCCCTTCCCTTCACGCCCCCCAAACATCCGCAGTGAGTTTCACGGGGTTGCCTTTGCAAAAGCTAAGAGACCTTCACTTCTATTCCATACTCGGCAGCAACATTTAATAATAGGAAGTCCCTGCGAGTCGTGACATTTAAGAAATCAAATCTTTTTGGGAAAGGCGCTGCTTGAAACCGCACGGACAAATTGGCAGAATGCCACAGCAGTTGGACGCATGTGGAGGGCTAGAGATTTGTGGTGGCGTGGCTGATTGAGCCAGCGCAGCATGCATCCAGATCTGTCTTGCTTTCACGGCATATTTAAGGAATAGACTGATTGAAGGAATGCCAGGGAAGTACAGACATGAGTAAGAACTATTGATGACTAGAGACATTTTGGCATTTAAACCCTTGGCGTGGGTTTATCTCTGGTAGACTTTCCACTAGAAAGACATTATATACCGTAGGAGGTGAGATAAGGCCCACTGGGCCAATGAACGACGCTACACGAGGTTGAGTGGAAACGCAGCCCAAGGCTCCTCAAAATTCTTTTGGGGATGTTGGGAATCGGCCGCCGCCAGGACGAGGTGGCCGAGTGGTTAAGGCGATGGACTGCTAATCCATTGTGCTCTGCATGCATGGGTTCGAATCCCATCCTCGTCGATTCTTTCTGACGTTTCCCACTTGGAAACTTGCTTTGCTGAGCCTCTTTTGTCTGCCAGCGGATGCCCAGAGCACGGACATTCGCAATCACCATTCAAGAAGGGCCGTTGGCAAACTCTGCAATGACGTCTGGATGGATGGTGTGGCCGATGAAGGGGGGCACTAGGAAGTCACCTCTCTTTTCATTTGTCTGGCTTGATGCCATCCTATATCCTCTAAAGAAGGTGGTGGCAGAGTTCCTCCTTTTCCCGCCATTAGCCAATACACATTCTTTATCCCGCCATGGGTCTATCTTTGGGCTGTGGGAAAGGCAAGTTCGATGTCAAACGCCTCCTTATCATTTTGCGTGAAAAGCTGAAAATAGGGAAGGTAGGCACTGCTGAGATTCGAACTCAGGATCTCCTGTTTACTAGACAGGCGCTTTAACCAACTAAGCCACAGCGCCACATGAGGAAGCCGCCGGGTGCCCGGGTTACAATACGGGCGCTTTAACCAACCAAGCCACAGTGCCACGGAAAGAAAGC
Source organism: Leptodactylus fuscus (assembly GCF_031893055.1). Lineage (NCBI taxonomy): Eukaryota > Metazoa > Chordata > Amphibia > Anura > Leptodactylidae > Leptodactylus > Leptodactylus fuscus. The sequence goes on from NC_134271.1 coordinate 29,191,633, forward strand.
GCTGGATCTCCTGTTTACTAGACAGGCGCTTGAAACGACCAAGCCACAGCGCCCTGCGAATAAACCGCCGCCGGGAAGCCTGCCAAACGGCATCTCTAATGGATGACTCCAATTTCTGCGCGCCTGTATTATTTGACGCAGCCCTTACAGCGTTTGCCTTTTTATCCCATCCTCGCCAGGAGGACCCATGTGGACAATAGAAGTCCCCCCTCCCCTTCCCTTCACGCCCCCCAAACATCCGCAGTGAGTTTCACGGGGTTGCCTTTGCAAAAGCTAAGAGACCTTCACTTCTATTCCATACTCGGCAGCAACATTTAATAATAGGAAGTCCCTGCGAGTCGTGACATTTAAGAAATCAAATCTTTTTGGGAAAGGCGCTGCTTGAAACCGCACGGACAAATTGGCAGAATGCCACAGCAGTTGGACGCATGTGGAGGGCTAGAGATTTGTGGTGGCGTGGCTGATTGAGCCAGCGCAGCATGCATCCAGATCTGTCTTGCTTTCACGGCATATTTAAGGAATAGACTGATTGAAGGAATGCCAGGGAAGTACAGACATGAGTAAGAACTATTGATGACTAGAGACATTTTGGCATTTAAACCCTTGGCGTGGGTTTATCTCTGGTAGACTTTCCACTAGAAAGACATTATATACCGTAGGAGGTGAGATAAGGCCCACTGGGCCAATGAACGACGCTACACGAGGTTGAGTGGAAACGCAGCCCAAGGCTCCTCAAAATTCTTTTGGGGATGTTGGGAATCGGCCGCCGCCAGGACGAGGTGGCCGAGTGGTTAAGGCGATGGACTGCTAATCCATTGTGCTCTGCATGCATGGGTTCGAATCCCATCCTCGTCGATTCTTTCTGACGTTTCCCACTTGGAAACTTGCTTTGCTGAGCCTCTTTTGTCTGCCAGCGGATGCCCAGAGCACGGACATTCGCAATCACCATTCAAGAAGGGCCGTTGGCAAACTCTGCAATGACGTCTGGATGGATGGTGTGGCCGATGAAGGGGGGCACTAGGAAGTCACCTCTCTTTTCATTTGTCTGGCTTGATGCCATCCTATATCCTCTAAAGAAGGTGGTGGCAGAGTTCCTCCTTTTCCCGCCATTAGCCAATACACATTCTTTATCCCGCCATGGGTCTATCTTTGGGCTGTGGGAAAGGCAAGTTCGATGTCAAACGCCTCCTTATCATTTTGCGTGAAAAGCTGAAAATAGGGAAGGTAGGCACTGCTGAGATTCGAACTCAGGATCTCCTGTTTACTAGACAGGCGCTTTAACCAACTAAGCCACAGCGCCACATGAGGAAGCCGCCGGGTGCCCGGGTTACAATACGGGCGCTTTAACCAACCAAGCCACAGTGCCACGGAAAGAAAGTGCTGGATCTCCTGTTTACTAGACAGGCGCTTGAAACGACCAAGCCACAGCGCCCTGCGAATAAACCGCCGCCGGGAAGCCTGCCAAACGGCATCTCTAATGGATGACTCCAATTTCTGCGCGCCTGTATTATTTGACGCAGCCCTTACAGCGTTTGCCTTTTTATCCCATCCTCGCCAGGAGGACCCATGTGGACAATAGAAGTCCCCCCTCCCCTTCCCTTCACGCCCCCCAAACATCCGCAGTGAGTTTCACGGGGTTGCCTTTGCAAAAGCTAAGAGACCTTCACTTCTATTCCATACTCGGCAGCAACATTTAATAATAGGAAGTCCCTGCGAGTCGTGACATTTAAGAAATCAAATCTTTTTCAGAAAAGCGCTGCTTGAAACCGCACGGACAAATTGGCAGAATGCCACAGCAGTTGGACGCATGTGGAGGGCTAGAGAATTGTGGTGGCGTGGCTGATTGAGCCAGCGCAGCATGCATCCAGATCTGTCTTGCTTTCACGGCATATTTAAGGAATAGACTGATTGAAGGAATGCCAGGGAAGTACAGACATGAGTAAGAACTATTGATGACTAGTGACATTTTGGCATTTAAACCCTTGGCGTGGGTTTATCTCTGGTAGACTTTCCACTAGAAAGACATTATATACCGTAGGAGGTGAGATGAGGCCCACTGGGCCAATGAACGACGCTACACGAGGTTGAGTGGAAACGCAGCCCAAGGCTCCTCAAAATTCTTTTGGGGATGTTGGGAATCGGCTGCCGCCAGGACGAGGTGGCCGAGTGGTTAAGGCGATGGACTGCTAATCCATTGTGCTCTGCATGCATGGGTTCGAATCCCATCCTCGTCGATTCTTTCTGACGTTTCCCACTTGGAAACTTGCTTTGCTGAGCCTCTTTTGTCTGCCAGCGGATGCCCAGAGCACGGACATTCGCAATCACCATTCAAGAAGGGCCGTTGGCAAACTCTGCAATGACGTCTGGATGGATGTTGTGGCCGATGAAGGGGGGCACTAGGAAGTCACCTCTCTTTTCATTTGTCTGGCTTGATGCCATCCTATATCCTCTAAAGAAGGTGGTGGCAGAGTTCCTCCTTTTCCCGCCATTAGCCAATACACATTCTTTATCCCGCCATGGGTCTATCTTTGGGCTGTGGGAAAGGCAAGTTCGATGTCAAACGCCTCCTTATCATTTTGCGTGAAAAGCTGAAAATAGGGAAGGTAGGCACTGCTGAGATTCGAACTCAGGATCTCCTGTTTACTAGACAGGCGCTTTAACCAACTAAGCCACAGCGCCACATGAGGAAGCCGCCGGGTGCCCGGGTTACAATACGGGCGCTTTAACCAACCAAGCCACAGTGCCACGGAAAGAAAGCGCTGGATCTCCTGTTTACTAGACAGGCGCTTGAAACGACCAAGCCACAGCGCCCTGCGAATAAACCGCCGCCGGGAAGCCTGCCAAACGGCATCTCTAATGGATGACTCCAATTTCTGCGCGCCTGTATTATTTGACGCAGCCCTTACAGCGTTTGCCTTTTTATCCCATCCTCGCCAGGAGGACCCATGTGGACAATAGAAGTCCCCCCTCCCCTTCCCTTCACGCCCCCCAAACATCCGCAGTGAGTTTCACGGGGTTGCCTTTGCAAAAGCTAAGAGACCTTCACTTCTATTCCATACTCGGCAGCAACATTTAATAATAGGAAGTCCCTGCGAGTCGTGACATTTAAGAAATCAAATCTTTTTGGGAAAGGCGCTGCTTGAAACCGCACGGACAAATTGGCAGAATGCCACAGCAGTTGGACGCATGTGGAGGGCTAGAGATTTGTGGTGGCGTGGCTGATTGAGCCAGCGCAGCATGCATCCAGATCTGTCTTGCTTTCACGGCATATTTAAGGAATAGACTGATTGAAGGAATGCCAGGGAAGTACAGACATGAGTAAGAACTATTGATGACTAGAGACATTTTGGCATTTAAACCCTTGGCGTGGGTTTATCTCTGGTAGACTTTCCACTAGAAAGACATTATATACCGTAGGAGGTGAGATAAGGCCCACTGGGCCAATGAACGACGCTACACGAGGTTGAGTGGAAACGCAGCCCAAGGCTCCTCAAAATTCTTTTGGGGATGTTGGGAATCGGCCGCCGCCAGGACGAGGTGGCCGAGTGGTTAAGGCGATGGACTGCTAATCCATTGTGCTCTGCATGCATGGGTTCGAATCCCATCCTCGTCGATTCTTTCTGACGTTTCCCACTTGGAAACTTGCTTTGCTGAGCCTCTTTTGTCTGCCAGCGGATGCCCAGAGCACGGACATTCGCAATCACCATTCAAGAAGGGCCGTTGGCAAACTCTGCAATGACGTCTGGATGGATGGTGTGGCCGATGAAGGGGGGCACTAGGAAGTCACCTCTCTTTTCATTTCTCTGGCTTGATGCCATCCTATATCCTCTAAAGAAGGTGGTGGCAGAGTTCCTCCTTTTCCCGCCATTAGCCAATACACATTCTTTATCCCGCCATGGGTCTATCTTTGGGCTGTGGGAAAGGCAAGTTCGATGTCAAACGCCTCCTTATCATTTTGCGTGAAAAGCTGAAAATAGGGAAGGTAGGCACTGCTGAGATTCGAACTCAGGATCTCCTGTTTACTAGACAGGCGCTTTAACCAACTAAGCCACAGCGCCACATGAGGAAGCCGCCGGGTGCCCGGGTTACAATACGGGCGCTTTAACATACCAAGCCACAGTGCCACGGAAAGAAAGTGCTGGATCTCCTGTTTACTAGACAGGCGCTTGAAACGACCAAGCCACAGCGCCCTGCGAATAAACCGCCGCCGGGAAGCCTGCCAAACGGCATCTCTAATGGATGACTCCAATTTCTGCGCGCCTGTATTATTTGACGCAGCCCTTACAGCGTTTGCCTTTTTATCCCATCCTCGCCAGGAGGACCCATGTGGACAATAGAAGTCCCCCCTCCCCTTCCCTTCACGCCCCCCAAACATCCGCAGTGAGTTTCACGGGGTTGCCTTTGCAAAAGCTAAGAGACCTTCACTTCTATTCCATACTCGGCAGCAACATTTAATAATAGGAAGTCCCTGCGAGTCGTGACATTTAAGAAATCAAATCTTTTTCAGAAAAGCGCTGCTTGAAACCGCACGGACAAATTGGCAGAATGCCACAGCAGTTGGACGCATGTGGAGGGCTAGAGATTTGTGGTGGCGTGGCTGATTGAGCCAGCGCAGCATGCATCCAGATCTGTCTTGCTTTCACGGCATATTTAAGGAATAGACTGATTGAAGGAATGCCAGGGAAGTACAGACATGAGTAAGAACTATTGATGACTAGAGACATTTTGGCATTTAAACCCTTGGCGTGGGTTTATCTCTGGTAGACTTTCCACTAGAAAGACATTATATACCGTAGGAGGTGAGATAAGGCCCACTGGGCCAATGAACGACGCTACACGAGGTTGAGTGAAAACGCAGCTCAAGGCTCCTCAAAATTCTTTTGGGGATGTTGGGAATCGGCTGCCGCCAGGACGAGGTGGCCGAGTGGTTAAGGCGATGGACTGCTAATCCATTGTGCTCTGCATGCATGGGTTCGAATCCCATCCTCGTCGATTCTTTCTGACGTTTCCCACTTGGAAACTTGCTTTGCTGAGCCTCTTTTGTCTGCCAGCGGATGCCCAGAGCACGGACATTCGCAATCACCATTCAAGAAGGGCCGTTGGCAAACTCTGCAATGACGTCTGGATGGATGTTGTGGCCGATGAAGGGGGGCACTAGGAAGTCACCTCTCTTTTCATTTGTCTGGCTTGATGCCATCCTATATCCTCTAAAGAAGGTGGTGGCAGAGTTCCTCCTTTTCCCGCCATTAGCCAATACGCATTCTATATCCCGCCATGGGTCTATCTTTGGGCTGTGGGAAAGGCAAGTTCGATGTCAAACGCCTCCTTATCATTTTGCGTGAAAAGCTGAAAATAGGGAAAGTAGGCACTGCTGAGATTTGAACTCATGATCTCCTGTTTACTAGACAGGCGCTTTAACCAACTAAGCCACAGCGCCACATGAGAAAGCCACGGGGTGCCCGGGTTACAATACGGGCGCTTTAACCAACCAAGCCACAGTGCCAAGGAAAGAAAGCGCTGGGTCTCCTGTTTACTAGACAGGCGCTTGAAACGACCAAGCCACAACGCCCTGCGAATAAACCTCCGCCGGGAAGCCTGCCAAACGGCATCTCTAATGGATGACTCCAATTTCTGCGCGCCTGTATTATTTGACGCAGCCCTTACAGCGTTTGCCTTTTTATCCCATCCTCGCCAGGAGGACCCATGTGGACAATAGAAGTCCCCCCTCCCCTTCCCTTCACGCCCCCCAAACATCCGCAGTGAGTTTCACGGGGTTGCCTTTGCAAAAGCTAAGAGACCTTCACTTCTATTCCATACTCGGCAGCAACATTTAATAATAGGAAGTCCCTGCGAGTCGTGACATTTAAGAAATCAAATCTTTTTGGGAAAGGCGCTGCTTGAAACCGCACGGACAAATTGGCAGAATGCCACAGCAGTTGGACGCATGTGGAGGGCTAGAGATTTGTGGTGGCGTGGCTGATTGAGCCAGCGCAGCATGCATCCAGATCTGTCTTGCTTTCACGGCATATTTAAGGAATAGACTGATTGAAGGAATGCCAGGGAAGTACAGACATGAGTAAGAACTATTGATGACTAGAGACATTTTGGCATTTAAACCCTTGGCGTGGGTTTATCTCTGGTAGACTTTCCACTAGAAAGACATTATATACCGTAGGAGGTGAGATAAGGCCCACTGGGCCAATGAACGACGCTACACGAGGTTGAGTGGAAACGCAGCCCAAGGCTCCTCAAAATTCTTTTGGGGATGTTGGGAATCGGCCGCCGCCAGGACGAGGTGGCCGAGTGGTTAAGGCGATGGACTGCTAATCCATTGTGCTCTGCATGCATGGGTTCGAATCCCATCCTCGTCGATTCTTTCTGACGTTTCCCACTTGGAAACTTGCTTTGCTGAGCCTCTTTTGTCTGCCAGCGGATGCCCAGAGCACGGACATTCACAATCACCATTCAAGAAGGGCCGTTGGCAAACTCTGCAATGACGTCTGGATGGATGGTGTGGCCGATGAAGGGGGGCACTAGGAAGTCACCTCTCTTTTCATTTGTCTGGCTTGATGCCATCCTATATCCTCTAAAGAAGGTGGTGGCAGAGTTCCTCCTTTTCCCGCCATTAGCCAATACACATTCTTTATCCCGCCATGGGTCTATCTTTGGGCTGTGGGAAAGGCAAGTTCGATGTCAAACGCCTCCTTAGCATTTTGCGTGAAAAGCTGAAAATAGGGAAGGTAGGCACTGCTGAGATTCGAACTCAGGATCTCCTGTTTACTAGACAGGCGCTTTAACCAACTAAGCCACAGCGCCACATGATGAAGCCGCCGGGTGCCCGGGTTACAATACGGGCGCTTTAACCAACCAAGCCACAGTGGCAAGAAAAGAAAGCGCTGGATCTCCTGTTTACTAGACAGGCGCTTGAAACGACCAAGCCACAGCGCCCTGCGAATAAACCGCCGCCGGGAAGCCTGCCAAACGGCATCTCTAATGGATGACTCCAATTTCTGCGCGCCTGTATTATTTGACGCAGCCCTTACAGCGTTTGCCTTTTTATCCCATCCTCGCCAGGAGGACCCATGTGGACAATAGAAGTCCCCCCTCCCCTTCCCTTCACGCCCCCCAAACATCCGCAGTGAGTTTCACGGGGTTGCCTTTGCAAAAGCTAAGAGACCTTCACTTCTATTCCATACTCGGCAGCAACATTTAATAATAGGAAGTCCCTGCGAGTCGTGACATTTAAGAAATCAAATCTTTTTGGGAAAGGCGCTGCTTGAAACCGCACGGACAAATTGGCAGAATGCCACAGCAGTTGGACGCATGTGGAGGGCTAGAGATTTGTGGTGGCGTGGCTGATTGAGCCAGCGCAGCATGCATCCAGATCTGTCTTGCTTTCACGGCATATTTAAGGAATAGACTGATTGAAGGAATGCCAGGGAAGTACAGACATGAGTAAGAACTATTGATGACTAGAGACATTTTGGCATTTAAACCCTTGGCGTGGGTTTATCTCTGGTAGACTTTCCACTAGAAAGACATTATATACCGTAGGAGGTGAGATAAGGCCCACTGGGCCAATGAACGACGCTACACGAGGTTGAGTGGAAACGCAGCCCAAGGCTCCTCAAAATTCTTTTGGGGATGTTGGGATTCGGCCGCCGCCAGGACGAGGTGGCCGAGTGGTTAAGGCGATGGACTGCTAATCCATTGTGCTCTGCATGCATGGGTTCGAATCCCATCCTCGTCGATTCTTTCTGACGTTTCCCACTTGGAAACTTGCTTTGCTGAGCCTCTTTTGTCTGCCAGCGGATGCCCAGAGCACGGACATTCGCAATCACCATTCAAGAAGGGCCGTTGGCAAACTCTGCAATGACGTCTGGATGGATGGTGTGGCCGATGAAGGGGGGCACTAGGAAGTCACCTCTCTTTTCATTTGTCTGGCTTGATGCCATCCTATATCCTCTAAAGAAGGTGGTGGCAGAGTTCCTCCTTTTCCCGCCATTAGCCAATACGCATTCTTTATCCCGCCATGGGTCTATCTTTGGGCTGTGGGAAAGGCAAGTTCGATGTCAAACGCCTCCTTATCATTTTGCGTGAAAAGCTGAAAATAGGGAAAGTAGGCACTGCTGAGATTTGAACTCATGATCTCCTGTTTACTAGGCAGGCGCTTTAACCAACTAAGCCACAGCGCCACATGAGAAAGCCGCCGGGTGCCCGGGTTACAATACGGGCGCTTTAACCAACCAAGCCACAGTGCCAAGGAAAGAAAGCGCTGGGTCTCCTGTTTACTAGACAGGCGCTTGAAACGACCAAGCCACAACGCCCTGCGAATAAACCGCCGCCGGGAAGCCTGCCAAACGGCATCTCTAATGGATGACTCCAATTTCTGCGCGCCTGTATTATTTGACGCAGCCCTTACAGCGTTTGCCTTTTTATCCCATCCTCGCCAGGAGGACCCATGTGGACAATAGAAGTCCCCCCTCCCCTTCCCTTCACGCCCCCCAAACATCCGCAGTGAGTTTCACGGGGTTGCCTTTGCAAAAGCTAAGAGACCTTCACTTCTATTCCATACTCGGCAGCAACATTTAATAATAGGAAGTCCCTGCGAGTCGTGACATTTAAGAAATCAAATCTTTTTGGGAAAGGCGCTGCTTGAAACCGCACGGACAAATTGGCAGAATGCCACAGCAGTTGGACGCATGTGGAGGGCTAGAGATTTGTGGTGGCGTGGCTGATTGAGCCAGCGCAGCATGCATCCAGATCTGTCTTGCTTTCACGGCATATTTAAGGAATAGACTGATTGAAGGAATGCCAGGGAAGTACAGACATGAGTAAGAACTATTGATGACTAGAGACATTTTGGCATTTAAACCCTTGGCGTGGGTTTATCTCTGGTAGACTTTCCACTAGAAAGACATTATATACCGTAGGAGGTGAGATAAGGCCCACTGGGCCAATGAACGACGCTACACGAGGTTGAGTGGAAACGCAGCCCAAGGCTCCTCAAAATTCTTTTGGGGATGTTGGGAATCGGCCGCCGCCAGGACGAGGTGGCCGAGTGGTTAAGGCGATGGACTGCTAATCCATTGTGCTCTGCATGCATGGGTTCGAATCCCATCCTCGTCGATTCTTTCTGACGTTTCCCACTTGGAAACTTGCTTTGCTGAGCCTCTTTTGTCTGCCAGCGGATGCCCAGAGCACGGACATTCGCAATCACCATTCAAGAAGGGCCGTTGGCAAACTCTGCAATGACGTCTGAATGGATGGTGTGGCCGATGAAGGGGGGCACTAGGAAGTCACCTCTCTTTTCATTTGTCTGGCTTGATGCCATCCTATATCCTCTAAAGAAGGTGGTGGCAGAGTTCCTCCTTTTCCCGCCATTAGCCAATACACATTCTTTATCCCGCCATGGGTCTATCTTTGGGCTGTGGGAAAGGCAAGTTCGATGTCAAACGCCTCCTTATCATTTTGCGTGAAAAGCTGAAAATAGGGAAGGTAGGCACTGCTGAGATTCGAACTCAGGATCTCCTGTTTACTAGACAGGCGCTTTAACCAACTAAGCCACAGCGCCACATGAGGAAGCCGCCGGGTGCCCGGGTTACAATACGGGCACTTTAACCAACCAAGCCACAGTGCCACGGAAAGAAAGCGCTGGATCTCCTGTTTACTAGACAGGCGCTTGAAACGACCAAGCCACAGCGCCCTGTGAATAAACCGCCGCCGGGAAGCCTGCCAAACGGCATCTCTAATGGATGACTCCAATTTCTGCACGCCTGTATTATTTGACGCAGCCCTTACAGCGTTTGCCTTTTTATCCCATCCTCGCCAGGAGGACCCATGTGGACAATAGAAGTCCCCCCTCCCCTTCCCTTCACGCCCCCCAAACATCCGCAGTGAGTTTCACGGGGTTGCCTTTGCAAAAGCTAAGAGACCTTCACTTCTATTCCATACTCGGCAGCAACATTTAATAATAGGAAGTCCCTGCGAGTCGTGGCATTTAAGATATCAAATCTTTTTGGGAAAAGCGCTGCTTGAAACCGCACGGACAAATTGGCAGAATTCCACAGCAGTTGGACGCACGTGGAGGGCTAGAGATTTGTGGTGGCGTGGCTGATTGAGCCAGCGCAGCATGCATCGAGATCTGTCTTGCTTTCACGGCATATTTAAGGAATAGACTGATTGAAGGAATGCCAGGGAAGTACAGACATGAGTAAGAACTATTGATGACTAGAGACATTTTGGCATTTAAACCCTTGGCGTGGGTTTATCTCTGGTAGACTTTCCACTAGAAAGACATTATATACCGTAGGAGGTGAGATAAGGCCCAGTGGGCCAATGAACGACGCTACACGAGGTTGAGTGGAAACGCAGCCCAAGGCTCCTCAAAATTCTTTTGGGGATGTTGGGAATCGGCCGCCGCCAGGACGAGGTGGCCGAGTGGTTAAGGGGATGGACTGCTAAT